>NW_027394276.1:18021657-18347096 GCF_049309525.1 Garra rufa
ATTGTCAAGTGCATGAATAAAATGCTGTTTGCAATGAAGTAATGCACATCTGAAGGTGTTAGAAGAGATTTGCATGAATTATTATGTTAGAGTCTCAAAGCTCTGAAAACAGCGTTTCTGCTCCGGACAAACCTGGTTTGATGCAATGTTACTCAAACTCTGTCAAACATTAAAAGTTTGTCATGTGCATGAATAAAATGTTGTTTGGCATGCAGTAATGCACATCTGAAGGTGTTAGAAGAGTTTTGCATGAATTATTATGTTAGAGTCTCAAAGCTCTGAAAACAGCGTTTCTGCTCCGGACAGACCTGGTTTGATGCAATGTTACTCAAACTCTGTCAAACATTAAAAGTTTGTCATGTGCATGAATAAAATGGTGTTTGGCATGCAGTAATGCACATCTGAATGTGTTAGAAGAGTTTTGCATGGATTATTATGTTAGAGTCTCAAAGCTCTGAAAACAGCGTTTCTGCTACGGACAAACCTGGTTTGATGCAATGTTACTGAAACTCTGTCAAACATTAAAAAATTGTCAAGTGCATTAATAAAATGCTGTTTGCAATGAAATAATGCACATCTGAAGGTGTTAGAAGAGATTTGCATGAATTATTATGTTAGACTCTCAAAGCTCTGAAAACAGCGTTTCTGCTCCGGACAAACCTGGTTTGATGCAATGTTACTCAAACTCTGTCAAACATTAAAAGTTTGTCATGTGCATGAATAAAATGCTGTTTGGCATGCAGTAATGCACATCTGGAGGTGTTAGAAGAGTTTTGCATGAATTATTATGTTAGAGTCTCAAAGCTCTGAAAACAGCGTTTCTGCTCCGGACAAACCTGGCTTGATGCAATGTTACTCAAACTCTGTCAAACATTAAAAGTTTGTCATGTGCATGAATAAAATGGTGTTTGGCATGCAGTAATGCACATCTGAATGTGTTAGAAGAGTTTTGCATGAATTATTATGTTAGAGTCTCAAAGCTCTGAAAACAGCGTTTCTGCTACGGACAAACCTGGTTTGATGCAATGTTACTGAAACTCTGTCAAACATTAAAAAATTGTCAAGTGCATTAATAAAATGCTGTTTGCAATGAAATAATGCACATCTGAAGGTGTTAGAAGAGATTTGCATGAATTATTATGTTAGACTCTCAAAGCTCTGAAAACAGCGTTTCTGCTCCGGACAAACCTGGTTTGATGCAATGTTACTCAAACTCTGTCAAACATTAAAAGTTTGTCATGTGCATGAATAAAATGCTGTTTGGCATGCAGTAATGCACATCTGGAGGTGTTAGAAGAGTTTTGCATGAATTATTATGTTAGAGTCTCAAAGCTCTGAAAACAGCGTTTCTGCTCCGGAGAAACCTTGTTTGATGCAATGTTACTGAAACTCTGTCAAACATTAAAAAATTGTCAAGTGCATGAATAAAATGCTGTTTGCAATGAAGTAATGCACATCTGAAGGTGTTAGAAGAGATTTGCATGAATTATTATGTTAGAGTCTCAAAGCTCTGAAAACAACGTTTCTGCTCCGGA
Organism: Garra rufa; assembly: GCF_049309525.1. Taxonomy (NCBI): domain Eukaryota; kingdom Metazoa; phylum Chordata; class Actinopteri; order Cypriniformes; family Cyprinidae; genus Garra; species Garra rufa. The sequence continues at coordinate 18,023,193 of NW_027394276.1, forward strand.
CAAACCTGGTTTGATGCAATGTTACTCAAACTCTGTCAAACATTAAAAGTTTGTCATGTGCATGAATAAAATGCTGTTTGGCATGCAGTAATGCACATCTGAAGGTGTTAGAAGAGTTTTGCATGAATTAATATGTTAGAGTCTCAAAGCTCTGAAAACAGCGTTTCTGCTCCGGACAGACCTGGTTTGATGCAATGTTACTCAAACTCTGTCAAACATTAAAAGTTTGTCATGTGCATGAATAAAATGGTGTTTGGCATGCAGTAATGCACATCTGAATGTGTTAGAAGAGTTTTGCATGAATTATTATGTTAGAGTCTCAAAGCTCTGAAAACAGCGTTTCTGCTACGGACAAACCTGGTTTGATGCAATGTTACTGAAACTCCGTCAAACATTAAAAAATTGTCAAGTGCATTAATAAAATGCTGTTTGCAATGAAATAATGCACATCTGAAGGTGTTAGAAGAGATTTGCATGAATTATTATGTTAGACTCTCAAAGCTCTGAAAACAGCGTTTCTGCTCCGGACAAACCTGGTTTGATGCAATGTTACTCAAACTCTGTCAAACATTAAAAGTTTGTCATGTGCATGAATAAAATGCTGTTTGGCATGCAGTAATGCACATCTGGAGGTGTTAGAAGAGTTTTGCATGAATTATTATGTTAGAGTCTCAAAGCTCTGAAAACAGCGTTTCTGCTCCGGAGAAACCTTGTTTGATGCAATGTTACTGAAACTCTGTCAAACATTAAAAAATTGTCAAGTGCATGAATAAAATGCTGTTTGCAATGAAGTAATGCACATCTGAAGGTGTTAGAAGAGATTTGCATGAATTATTATGTTAGAGTCTCAAAGCTCTGAAAACAACGTTTCTGCTCCGGACAAACCTGGTTTGATGCAATGTTACTCAAACTCTGTCAAACATTAAAAGTTTGTCATGTGCATGAATAAAATGCTGTTTGGCATGCAGTAATGCACATCTGAAGGTGTTAGAAGAGTTTTGCATGAATTATTATGTTAGAGTGTCAAAGCTCTGAAAACAGCGTTTCTGCTCCGGACAAACCTGGTTTGATGCAATGTTACTGAAACTCTGTCAAACATTAAAAAATTGTCAAGTGCATGAATAAAATGCTGTTTGGCATGCAGTAATGCACATCTGAAGGTGTTAGAAGACTTTTGCATGAATTATTATGTTAGAGTGTCAAAGCTCTGAAAACAGCGTTTCTGCTCCGGACAAACCTGGTTTGATGCAATGTTACTCAAACTCTGTCAAACATTAAAAGTTTGTCATGTGCATGAATAAAATGCTGTTTGGCATGCAGTAATGCACATCTGAAGGTGTTAGAAGAGTTTTGCATGAATTATTATGTTAGAGTCTCAAAGCTCTGAAAACAGCGTTTCTGCTCCGGACAAACCTGGTTTGATGCAATGTTACTGAAACTCTGTCAAACATTAAAAAATTGTCAAATGCATGAATAAAATGCTGTTTGCAATGCAGTAATGCACATCTGAAGGTGTTAGAAGAGTTTTGCATGAATTATTATGTTAGAGTGTCAAAGCTCTGAAAACAGCGTTTCTGCTCCTTACAAGCCTGGTTTGATGCAATGTTACTCAAACTCTGTCAAACATTAAAAGTTTGTCATGTGCATGAATAAAATGCTGTTTGGCATGCAGTAATGCACATCTGAAGGTGTTAGAAGAGTTTTGCATGAATTATTATGTTAGAGTGTCAAAGCTCTGAAAACAGCTTTTCTGCTCCGGACAAACCTGGTTTGATGCAATGTTACTCAAACTCTGTCAAACATTAAAAGTTTGTCATGTGCATGAATAAAATGCTGTTTGGCATGCAGTAATGCACATCTGAAGGTGTTAGAAGAGTTTTGCATGAATTATTATGTTAGAGTGTCAAAGCTCTGAAAACAGCTTTTCTGCTCCGGACAAACCTGGTTTGATGCAATGTTACTCAAACTCTGTCAAACATTAAAAGTTTGTCATGTGCATGAATAAAATGCTGTTTGGCATGCAGTAATGCACATCTGAAGGTGTTAGAAGAGATTTGCATGAATTATTATGTTAGACTCTCAAAGCTCTGAAAACAGCGTTTCTGCTCCGGACAAACCTGGTTTGATGCAATGTTACTCAAACTCTGTCAAACATTAAAAGTTTGTCATGTGCATGAATAAAATGCTGTTTGGCATGCAGTAATGCACATCTGGAGGTGTTAGAAGAGTTTTGCATGAATTATTATGTTAGAGTCTCAAAGCTCTGAAAACAGCGTTTCTGCTCCGGAGAAACCTTGTTTGATGCAATGTTACTGAAACTCTGTCAAACATTAAAAAATTGTCAAGTGCATGAATAAAATGCTGTTTGCAATGAAGTAATGCACATCTGAAGGTGTTAGAAGAGATTTGCATGAATTATTATGTTAGAGTCTCAAAGCTCTAAAAAACAACCTTTCTGCTCCGGACAAACCTGGTTTGATGCAATGTTACTCAAACTCTGTCAAACATTAAAAGTTTGTCATGTGCATGAATAAAATGCTGTTTGGCATGCAGTAATGCACATCTGAAGGTGTTAGAAGAGTTTTGCATGAATTATTATGTTAGAGTGTCAAAGCTCTGAAAACAGCGTTTCTGCTCCGGACAAACCTGGTTTGATGCAATGTTACTCAAACTCTGTCAAACATTAAAAGTTTGTCATGTGCATGAATAAAATGCTGTTTGGCATGCAGTAATGCACATCTGAAGGTGTTAGAAGAGTTTTGCATGAATTATTATGTTAGAGTGTCAAAGCTCTGAAAACAGCGTTTCTGCTCCGGACAAACCTGGTTTGATGCAATGTTACTCAAACTCTGTCAAACATTAAAAGTTTGTCATGTGCATGAATAAAATGCTGTTTGGCATGCAGTAATGCACATCTGAAGGTGTTAGAAGAGTTTTGCATGAATTATTATGTTAGAGTCTCAAAGCTCTGAAAACAGCGTTTTTGCTCCGGACAAACCTGGTTTGATGCAATGTTACTCAAACTCTTTCAAACATTAAAAAATTGTCAAGTGCATGAATAAAATGCTGTTTGCAATGAAGTAATGCACATCTGAAGGTGTTAGAAGAGATTTGCATGAATTATTATGTTAGAGTCTCAAAGCTCTGAAAACAGCGTTTCTGCTCCGGACAAACCTGGTTTGATGCAATGTTACTGAAACTCTGTCAAACATTAAAAAATTGTCAAATGCATGAATAAAATGCTGTTTGCAATGCAGTAATGCACATCTGAAGGTGTTAGAAGACTTTTGCATGAATTATTATGTTAGAGTGTCAAAGCTCTGAAAACAGCGTTTCTGCTCCGGACAAACCTGGTTTGATGCAATGTTACTCAAACTCTGTCAAACATTAAAAGTTTGTCATGTGCATGAATAAAATGGTGTTTGGCATGCAGTAATGCACATCTGAATGTGTTAGAAGAGTTTTGCATGAATTATTATGTTAGAGTCTCAAAGCTCTGAAAACAGCGTTTCTGCTACGGACAAACCTGGTTTGATGCAATGTTACTGAAACTCTGTCAAACATTAAAAAATTGTCAAGTGCATTAATAAAATGCTGTTTGCAATGAAATAATGCACATCTGAAGGTGTTAGAAGAGATTTGCATGAATTATTATGTTAGACTCTCAAAGCTCTGAAAACAGCGTTTCTGCTCCGGACAAACCTGGTTTGATGCAATGTTACTCAAACTCTGTCAAACATTAAAAGTTTGTCATGTGCATGAATAAAATGCTGTTTGGCATGCAGTAATGCACATCTGAAGGTGTTAGAAGAGTTTTGCATGAATTATTATGTTAGAGTCTCAAAGCTCTGAAAACAGCGTTTTTGCTCCGGACAAACCTGGTTTGATGCAATGTTACTCAAACTCTTTCAAACATTAAAAAATTGTCAAGTGCATGAATAAAATGCTGTTTGCAATGAAGTAATGCACATCTGAAGGTGTTAGAAGAGATTTGCATGAATTATTATGTTAGAGTCTCAAAGCTCTGAAAACAGCGTTTCTGCTCCGGACAAACCTGGTTTGATGCAATGTTACTCAAACTCTGTCAAACATTAAAAGTTTGTCATGTGCATGAATAAAATGGTGTTTGGCATGCAGTAATGCACATCTGAATGTGTTAGAAGAGTTTTGCATGAATTATTATGTTAGAGTCTCAAAGCTCTGAAAACAGCGTTTCTGCTACGGACAAACCTGGTTTGATGCAATGTTACTCAAACTCTTTCAAACATTAAAAAATTGTCAAGTGCATGAATAAAATGCTGTTTGCAATGAAGTAATGCACATCTGAAGGTGTTAGAAGAGATTTGCATGAATTATTATGTTAGAGTCTCAAAGCTCTGAAAACAGCGTTTCTGCTCCGGACAAACCTGGTTTGATGCAATGTTACTCAAACTCTGTCAAACATTAAAAGTTTGTCATGTGCATGAATAAAATGCTGTTTGGCATGCAGTAATGCACATCTGAAGGTGTTAGAAGAGTTTTGCATGAATTATTATGTTAGAGTCTCAAAGCTCTGAAAACAGCGTTTCTGCTCCGGCCAGACCTGGTTTGATGCAATGTTACTCAAACTCTGTCAAACATTAAAAGTTTGTCATGTGCATGAATAAAATGGTGTTTGGCATGCAGTAATGCACATCTGAATGTGTTAGAAGAGTTTTGCATGAATTATTATGTTAGAGTCTCAAAGCTCTGAAAACAGCGTTTCTGCTACGGACAAACCTGGTTTGATGCAATGTTACTGAAACTCCGTCAAACATTAAAAAATTGTCAAGTGCATTAATAAAATGCTGTTTGCAATGAAATAATGCACATCTGAAGGTGTTAGAAGAGATTTGCATGAATTATTATGTTAGACTCTCAAAGCTCTGAAAACAGCGTTTCTGCTCCGGACAAACCTGGTTTGATGCAATGTTACTCAAACTCTGTCAAACATTAAAAGTTTGTCATGTGCATGAATAAAATGCTGTTTGGCATGCAGTAATGCACATCTGAAGGTGTTAGAAGAGTTTTGCATGAATTATTATGTTAGAGTCTCAAAGCTCTGAAAACAGCGTTTCTGCTCCGGAAAAACCTGGTTTAATGCAATGTTACTGAAACTCTGTCAAACATTAAAAAATTGTCAAATGCATGAATAAAATGCTGTTTGCAATGCAGTAATGCACATCTGAATGTGTTAGAAGAGTTTTGCATGAATTATTATGTTAGAGTGTCAAAGCTCTGAAAACAGCGTTTCTGCTCCTTACAAGCCTGGTTTGATGCAATGTTACTCAAACTCTGTCAAACATTAAACGTTTGTCATGTGCATGAATAAAATGCTGTTTGGCATGCAGTAATGCACATCTGAAGGTGTTAGAAGAGTTTTGCATGAATTATTATGTTAGAGTCTCAAAGCTCTGAAAACAGCGTTTCTGCTCCGGACAAACCTGGTTTGATGCAATGTTACTCAAACTCTGTCAAACATTAAAAGTTTGTCATGTGCATGAATAAAATGTTGTTTGGCATGCAGTAATGCACATCTGAAGGTGTTAGAAGAGTTTTGCATGAATTATTATGTTAGAGTCTCAAAGCTCTGAAAACAGCGTTTCTGCTCCGGACAGACCTGGTTTGATGCAATGTTACTCAAACTCTGTCAAACATTAAAAGTTTGTCATGTGCATGAATAAAATGGTGTTTGGCATGCAGTAATGCACATCTGAATGTGTTAGAAGAGTTTTGCATGGATTATTATGTTAGAGTCTCAAAGCTCTGAAAACAGCGTTTCTGCTACGGACAAACCTGGTTTGATGCAATGTTACTGAAACTCTGTCAAACATTAAAAAATTGTCAAGTGCATTAATAAAATGCTGTTTGCAATGAAATAATGCACATCTGAAGGTGTTAGAAGAGATTTGCATGAATTATTATGTTAGACTCTCAAAGCTCTGAAAACAGCCTTTCTGCTCCGGACAAACCTGGTTTGATGCAATGTTACTCAAACTCTGTCAAACATTAAAAGTTTGTCATGTGCATGAATAAAATGCTGTTTGGCATGCAGTAATGCACATCTGGAGGTGTTAGAAGAGTTTTGCATGAATTATTATGTTAGAGTCTCAAAGCTCTGAAAACAGCGTTTCTGCTCCGGAGAAACCTTGTTTGATGCAATGTTACTGAAACTCTGTCAAACATTAAAAAATTGTCAAGTGCATGAATAAAATGCTGTTTGCAATGAAGTAATGCACATCTGAAGGTGTTAGAAGAGATTTGCATGAATTATTATGTTAGAGTCTCAAAGCTCTGAAAACAACGTTTCTGCTCCGGACAAACCTGGTTTGATGCAATGTTACTCAAACTCTGTCAAACATTAAAAGTTTGTCATGTGCATGAATAAAATGCTGTTTGGCATGCAGTAATGCACATCTGAAGGTGTTAGAAGAGTTTTGCATGAATTATTATGTTAGAGTCTCAAAGCTCTGAAAACAGCGTTTCTGCTCCGGACAAACCTGGTTTGATGCAATGTTACTCAAACTCTGTCAAACATTAAAAAATTGTCAAGTGCATGAATAAAATGCTGTTTGCGATGCAGTAATGCACATCTGAAGGTGTTAGAAGACTTTTGCATGAATTATTATGTTAGAGTGTCAAAGCTCTGAAAACAGCGTTTCTGCTCCGGACAAACCTGGTTTGATGCAATGTTACTCAAACTCTGTCAAACATTAAAAGTTTGTCATGTGCATGAATAAAATGGTGTTTGGCATGCAGTAATGCACATCTGAATGTGTTAGAAGAGTTTTGCATGAATTATTATGTTAGAGTCTCAAAGCTCTGAAAACAGCGTTTCTGCTCCGGACAAACCTGGTTTGATGCAATGTTACTGAAACTCTGTCAAACATTAAAAAATTGTCAAATGCATGAATAAAATGCTGTTTGCAATGCAGTAATGCACATCTGAAGGTGTTAGAAGACTTTTGGATGAATTATTATGTTAGAGTGTCAAAGCTCTGAAAACAGCGTTTCTGCTCCGGACAAACCTGGCTTGATGCAATGTTACTCAAACTCTGTCAAACATTAAAAGTTTGTCATGTGCATGAATAAAATGGTGTTTGGCATGCAGTAATGCACATCTGAATGTGTTAGAAGAGTTTTGCATGAATTATTATGTTAGAGTCTCAAAGCTCTGAAAACAGCGTTTCTGCTACGGACAAACCTGGTTTGATGCAATGTTACTGAAACTCTGTCAAACATTAAAAAATTGTCAAGTGCATTAATAAAATGCTGTTTGCAATGAAATAATGCACATCTGAAGGTGTTAGAAGAGATTTGCATGAATTATTATGTTAGACTCTCAAAGCTCTGAAAACAGCGTTTCTGCTCCGGACAAACCTGGTTTGATGCAATGTTACTCAAACTCTGTCAAACATTAAAAGTTTGTCATGTGCATGAATAAAATGCTGTTTGGCATGCAGTAATGCACATCTGAATGTGTTAGAAGAGTTTTGCATGAATTATTATGTTAGAGTCTCAAAGCTCTGAAAACAGCGTTTCTGCTCCGGACAAACCTGGTTTGATGCAATGTTACTGAAACTCTGTCAAACATTAAAAAATTGTCAAATGCATGAATAAAATGCTGTTTGCAATGCAGTAATGCACATCTGAAGGTGTTAGAAGACTTTTGCATGAATTATTATGTTAGAGTGTCAAAGCTCTGAAAACAGCGTTTCTGCTCCGGACAAACCTGGTTTGATGCAATGTTACTCAAACTCTGTCAAACATTAAAAGTTTGTCATGTGCATGAATAAAATGGTGTTTGGCATGCAGTAATGCACATCTGAATGTGTTAGAAGAGTTTTGCATGAATTATTATGTTAGAGTCTCAAAGCTCTGAAAACAGCGTTTCTGCTACGGACAAACCTGGTTTGATGCAATGTTACTGAAACTCTGTCAAACATTAAAAAATTGTCAAGTGCATTAATAAAATGCTGTTTGCAATGAAATAATGCACATCTGAAGGTGTTAGAAGAGATTTGCATGAATTATTATGTTAGACTCTCAAAGCTCTGAAAACAGCGTTTCTGCTCCGGACAAACCTGGTTTGATGCAATGTTACTCAAACTCTGTCAAACATTAAAAGTTTGTCATGTGCATGAATAAAATGCTGTTTGGCATGCAGTAATGCACATCTGAAGGTGTTAGAAGAGTTTTGCATGAATTATTATGTTAGAGTCTCAAAGCTCTGAAAACAGCGTTTTTGCTCCGGACAAACCTGGTTTGATGCAATGTTACTCAAACTCTTTCAAACATTAAAAAATTGTCAAGTGCATGAATAAAATGCTGTTTGCAATGAAGTAATGCACATCTGAAGGTGTTAGAAGAGATTTGCATGAATTATTATGTTAGAGTCTCAAAGCTCTGAAAACAGCGTTTCTGCTCCGGACAAACCTGGTTTGATGCAATGTTACTCAAACTCTGTCAAACATTAAAAGTTTGTCATGTGCATGAATAAAATGGTGTTTGGCATGCAGTAATGCACATCTGAATGTGTTAGAAGAGTTTTGCATGAATTATTATGTTAGAGTCTCAAAGCTCTGAAAACAGCGTTTCTGCTACGGACAAACCTGGTTTGATGCAATGTTACTCAAACTCTTTCAAACATTAAAAAATTGTCAAGTGCATGAATAAAATGCTGTTTGCAATGAAGTAATGCACATCTGAAGGTGTTAGAAGAGATTTGCATGAATTATTATGTTAGAGTCTCAAAGCTCTGAAAACAGCGTTTCTGCTCCGGACAAACCTGGTTTGATGCAATGTTACTCAAACTCTGTCAAACATTAAAAGTTTGTCATGTGCATGAATAAAATGCTGTTTGGCATGCAGTAATGCACATCTGAAGGTGTTAGAAGAGTTTTGCATGAATTATTATGTTAGAGTCTCAAAGCTCTGAAAACAGCGTTTCTGCTCCGGACAGACCTGGTTTGATGCAATGTTACTCAAACTCTGTCAAACATTAAAAGTTTGTCATGTGCATGAATAAAATGGTGTTTGGCATGCAGTAATGCACATCTGAATGTGTTAGAAGAGTTTTGCATGAATTATTATGTTAGAGTCTCAAAGCTCTGAAAACAGCGTTTCTGCTACGGACAAACCTGGTTTGATGCAATGTTACTGAAACTCTGTCAAACATTAAAAGTTTGTCATGTGCATGAATAAAATGCTGTTTGGCATGCAGTAATGCACATCTGAAGGTGTTAGAAGAGTTTTGCATGAATTATTATGTTAGAGTCTCAAAGCTCTGAAAACAGCGTTTCTGCTCCGGAAAAACCTGGTTTAATGCAATGTTACTGAAACTCTGTCAAACATTAAAAAATTGTCAAATGCATGAATAAAATGCTGTTTGCAATGCAGTAATGCACATCTGAATGTGTTAGAAGAGTTTTGCATGAATTATTATGTTAGAGTGTCAAAGCTCTGAAAACAGCGTTTCTGCTCCTTACAAGCCTGGTTTGATGCAATGTTACTCAAACTCTGTCAAACATTAAACGTTTGTCATGTGCATGAATAAAATGCTGTTTGGCATGCAGTAATGCACATCTGAAGGTGTTAGAAGAGTTTTGCATGAATTATTATGTTAGAGTCTCAAAGCTCTGAAAACAGCGTTTCTGCTCCGGACAAACCTGGTTTGATGCAATGTTACTCAAACTCTGTCAAACATTAAAAGTTTGTCATGTGCATGAATAAAATGTTGTTTGGCATGCAGTAATGCACATCTGAAGGTGTTAGAAGAGTTTTGCATGAATTATTATGTTAGAGTCTCAAAGCTCTGAAAACAGCGTTTCTGCTCCGGACAGACCTGGTTTGATGCAATGTTACTCAAACTCTGTCAAACATTAAAAGTTTGTCATGTGCATGAATAAAATGGTGTTTGGCATGCAGTAATGCACATCTGAATGTGTTAGAAGAGTTTTGCATGGATTATTATGTTAGAGTCTCAAAGCTCTGAAAACAGCGTTTCTGCTACGGACAAACCTGGTTTGATGCAATGTTACTGAAACTCTGTCAAACATTAAAAAATTGTCAAGTGCATTAATAAAATGCTGTTTGCAATGAAATAATGCACATCTGAAGGTGTTAGAAGAGATTTGCATGAATTATTATGTTAGACTCTCAAAGCTCTGAAAACAGCCTTTCTGCTCCGGACAAACCTGGTTTGATGCAATGTTACTCAAACTCTGTCAAACATTAAAAGTTTGTCATGTGCATGAATAAAATGCTGTTTGGCATGCAGTAATGCACATCTGGAGGTGTTAGAAGAGTTTTGCATGAATTATTATGTTAGAGTCTCAAAGCTCTGAAAACAGCGTTTCTGCTCCGGAGAAACCTTGTTTGATGCAATGTTACTGAAACTCTGTCAAACATTAAAAAATTGTCAAGTGCATGAATAAAATGCTGTTTGCAATGAAGTAATGCACATCTGAAGGTGTTAGAAGAGATTTGCATGAATTATTATGTTAGAGTCTCAAAGCTCTGAAAACAACGTTTCTGCTCCGGACAAACCTGGTTTGATGCAATGTTACTCAAACTCTGTCAAACATTAAAAGTTTGTCATGTGCATGAATAAAATGCTGTTTGGCATGCAGTAATGCACATCTGAAGGTGTTAGAAGAGTTTTGCATGAATTATTATGTTAGAGTCTCAAAGCTCTGAAAACAGCGTTTCTGCTCCGGACAAACCTGGTTTGATGCAATGTTACTCAAACTCTGTCAAACATTAAAAAATTGTCAAGTGCATGAATAAAATGCTGTTTGCGATGCAGTAATGCACATCTGAAGGTGTTAGAAGACTTTTGCATGAATTATTATGTTAGAGTGTCAAAGCTCTGAAAACAGCGTTTCTGCTCCGGACAAACCTGGTTTGATGCAATGTTACTCAAACTCTGTCAAACATTAAAAGTTTGTCATGTGCATGAATAAAATGGTGTTTGGCATGCAGTAATGCACATCTGAATGTGTTAGAAGAGTTTTGCATGAATTATTATGTTAGAGTCTCAAAGCTCTGAAAACAGCGTTTCTGCTCCGGACAAACCTGGTTTGATGCAATGTTACTGAAACTCTGTCAAACATTAAAAAATTGTCAAATGCATGAATAAAATGCTGTTTGCAATGCAGTAATGCACATCTGAAGGTGTTAGAAGACTTTTGGATGAATTATTATGTTAGAGTGTCAAAGCTCTGAAAACAGCGTTTCTGCTCCGGACAAACCTGGCTTGATGCAATGTTACTCAAACTCTGTCAAACATTAAAAGTTTGTCATGTGCATGAATAAAATGGTGTTTGGCATGCAGTAATGCACATCTGAATGTGTTAGAAGAGTTTTGCATGAATTATTATGTTAGAGTCTCAAAGCTCTGAAAACAGCGTTTCTGCTACGGACAAACCTGGTTTGATGCAATGTTACTGAAACTCTGTCAAACATTAAAAAATTGTCAAGTGCATTAATAAAATGCTGTTTGCAATGAAATAATGCACATCTGAAGGTGTTAGAAGAGATTTGCATGAATTATTATGTTAGACTCTCAAAGCTCTGAAAACAGCGTTTCTGCTCCGGACAAACCTGGTTTGATGCAATGTTACTCAAACTCTGTCAAACATTAAAAGTTTGTCATGTGCATGAATAAAATGCTGTTTGGCATGCAGTAATGCACATCTGGAGGTGTTAGAAGAGTTTTGCATGAATTATTATGTTAGAGTCTCAAAGCTCTGAAAACAGCGTTTCTGCTCCGGAGAAACCTTGTTTGATGCAATGTTACTGAAACTCTGTCAAACATTAAAAAATTGTCAAGTGCATGAATAAAATGCTGTTTGCAATGAAGTAATGCACATCTGAAGGTGTTAGAAGAGATTTGCATGAATTATTATGTTAGAGTCTCAAAGCTCTGAAAACAACGTTTCTGCTCCGGACAAACCTGGTTTGATGCAATGTTACTCAAACTCTGTCAAACATTAAAAGTTTGTCATGTGCATGAATAAAATGCTGTTTGGCATGCAGTAATGCACATCTGAAGGTGTTAGAAGAGTTTTGCATGAATTATTATGTTAGAGTGTCAAAGCTCTGAAAACAGCGTTTCTGCTCCGGACAAACCTGGTTTGATGCAATGTTACTGAAACTCTGTCAAACATTAAAAAATTGTCAAGTGCATGAATAAAATGCTGTTTGGCATGCAGTAATGCACATCTGAAGGTGTTAGAAGACTTTTGCATGAATTATTATGTTAGAGTGTCAAAGCTCTGAAAACAGCGTTTCTGCTCCGGACAAACCTGGTTTGATGCAATGTTACTCAAACTCTGTCAAACATTAAAAGTTTGTCATGTGCATGAATAAAATGCTGTTTGGCATGCAGTAATGCACATCTGAAGGTGTTAGAAGAGTTTTGCATGAATTATTATGTTAGAGTCTCAAAGCTCTGAAAACAGCGTTTCTGCTCCGGACAAACCTGGTTTGATGCAATGTTACTGAAACTCTGTCAAACATTAAAAAATTGTCAAATGCATGAATAAAATGCTGTTTGCAATGCAGTAATGCACATCTGAAGGTGTTAGAAGAGTTTTGCATGAATTATTATGTTAGAGTGTCAAAGCTCTGAAAACAGCGTTTCTGCTCCTTACAAGCCTGGTTTGATGCAATGTTACTCAAACTCTGTCAAACATTAAAAGTTTGTCATGTGCATGAATAAAATGCTGTTTGGCATGCAGTAATGCACATCTGAAGGTGTTAGAAGAGTTTTGCATGAATTATTATGTTAGAGTGTCAAAGCTCTGAAAACAGCTTTTCTGCTCCGGACAAACCTGGTTTGATGCAATGTTACTCAAACTCTGTCAAACATTAAAAGTTTGTCATGTGCATGAATAAAATGCTGTTTGGCATGCAGTAATGCACATCTGAAGGTGTTAGAAGAGTTTTGCATGAATTATTATGTTAGAGTGTCAAAGCTCTGAAAACAGCTTTTCTGCTCCGGACAAACCTGGTTTGATGCAATGTTACTCAAACTCTGTCAAACATTAAAAGTTTGTCATGTGCATGAATAAAATGCTGTTTGGCATGCAGTAATGCACATCTGAAGGTGTTAGAAGAGATTTGCATGAATTATTATGTTAGACTCTCAAAGCTCTGAAAACAGCGTTTCTGCTCCGGACAAACCTGGTTTGATGCAATGTTACTCAAACTCTGTCAAACATTAAAAGTTTGTCATGTGCATGAATAAAATGCTGTTTGGCATGCAGTAATGCACATCTGGAGGTGTTAGAAGAGTTTTGCATGAATTATTATGTTAGAGTCTCAAAGCTCTGAAAACAGCGTTTCTGCTCCGGAGAAACCTTGTTTGATGCAATGTTACTGAAACTCTGTCAAACATTAAAAAATTGTCAAGTGCATGAATAAAATGCTGTTTGCAATGAAGTAATGCACATCTGAAGGTGTTAGAAGAGATTTGCATGAATTATTATGTTAGAGTCTCAAAGCTCTAAAAAACAACCTTTCTGCTCCGGACAAACCTGGTTTGATGCAATATTACTCAAACTCTGTCAAACATTAAAAGTTTGTCATGTGCATGAATAAAATGCTGTTTGGCATGCAGTAATGCACATCTGAAGGTGTTAGAAGAGTTTTGCATGAATTATTATGTTAGAGTGTCAAAGCTCTGAAAACAGCGTTTCTGCTCCGGACAAACCTGGTTTGATGCAATGTTACTCAAACTCTGTCAAACATTAAAAGTTTGTCATGTGCATGAATAAAATGCTGTTTGGCATGCAGTAATGCACATCTGAAGGTGTTAGAAGAGTTTTGCATGAATTATTATGTTAGAGTGTCAAAGCTCTGAAAACAGCGTTTCTGCTCCGGACAAACCTGGTTTGATGCAATGTTACTCAAACTCTTTCAAACATTAAAAAATTGTCAAGTGCATGAATAAAATGCTGTTTGCAATGAAGTAATGCACATCTGAAGGTGTTAGAAGAGATTTGCATGAATTATTATGTTAGAGTCTCAAAGCTCTGAAAACAGCGTTTCTGCTCCGGACAAACCTGGTTTGATGCAATGTTACTCAAACTCTGTCAAACATTAAAAAATTGTCAAGTGCATGAATAAAATGATGTTTGGCATGCAGTAATGCACATCTGAAGGTGTTAGAAGAGTTTTGCATGAATTATTATGTTAGAGTCTCAAAGCTCTGAAAACAGCGTTTTTGCTCCGGACAAACCTGGTTTGATGCAATGTTACTCAAACTCTTTCAAACATTAAAAAATTGTCAAGTGCATGAATAAAATGCTGTTTGCAATGAAGTAATGCACATCTGAAGGTGTTAGAAGAGATTTGCATGAATTATTATGTTAGAGTCTCAAAGCTCTAAAAAACAACCTTTCTGCTCCGGACAAACCTGGTTTGATGCAATGTTACTCAAACTCTGTCAAACATTAAAAGTTTGTCATGTGCATGAATAAAATGCTGTTTGGCATGCAGTAATGCACATCTGAAGGTGTTAGAAGAGTTTTGCATGAATTATTATGTTAGAGTGTCAAAGCTCTGAAAACAGCGTTTCTGCTCCGGACAAACCTGGTTTGATGCAATGTTACTCAAACTCTGTCAAACATTAAAAGTTTGTCATGTGCATGAATAAAATGCTGTTTGGCATGCAGTAATGCACATCTGAAGGTGTTAGAAGAGTTTTGCATGAATTATTATGTTAGAGTGTCAAAGCTCTGAAAACAGCGTTTCTGCTCCGGACAAACCTGGTTTGATGCAATGTTACTCAAACTCTGTCAAACATTAAAAGTTTGTCATGTGCATGAATAAAATGCTGTTTGGCATGCAGTAATGCACATCTGAAGGTGTTAGAAGAGTTTTGCATGAATTATTATGTTAGAGTCTCAAAGCTCTGAAAACAGCGTTTTTGCTCCGGACAAACCTGGTTTGATGCAATGTTACTCAAACTCTTTCAAACATTAAAAAATTGTCAAGTGCATGAATAAAATGCTGTTTGCAATGAAGTAATGCACATCTGAAGGTGTTAGAAGAGATTTGCATGAATTATTATGTTAGAGTCTCAAAGCTCTGAAAACAGCGTTTCTGCTCCGGACAAACCTGGTTTGATGCAATGTTACTCAAACTCTGTCAAACATTAAAAAATTGTCAAGTGCATGAATAAAATGATGTTTGGCATGCAGTAATGCACATCTGAAGGTGTTAGAAGAGTTTTGCATGAATTATTATGTTAGAGTCTCAAAGCTCTGAAAACAGCGTTTTTGCTCCGGACAAACCTGGTTTGATGCAATGTTACTCAAACTCTTTCAAACATTAAAAAATTGTCAAGTGCATGAATAAAATGCTGTTTGCAATGAAATAATGCACATCTGAAGGTGTTAGAAGAGTTTTGCATGAATTATTATGTTAGAATCTCAAAGCTCTGAAAACAGCGTTTCTGCTCCGGACAAACCTGGTTTGATGCAATGTTACTGAAACTCTGTCAAACATTAAAAAATTGTCAAGTGCATGAATAAAATGTTGTTTGGCATGCAGTAATGCACATCTGAAGGTGTTAGAAGAGTTTTGCATGAATTTAATATGTTAGAGTCTCAAAGCTCTGAAAACAGCGTTTCTGCTCCGGACAAACCTGGTTTGATGCAATGTTACTGAAACTCTGTCAAACATTAAAAAATTGTCAAATGCATGAATAAAATGCTGTTTGCAATGCAGTAATGCACATCTGAAGGTGTTAGAAGACTTTTGCATGAATTATTATGTTAGAGTGTCAAAGCTCTGAAAACAGCGTTTCTGCTCCGGACAAACCTGGTTTGATGCAATGTTACTCAAACTCTGTCAAACATTAAAAGTTTGTCATGTGCATGAATAAAATGCTGTTTGGCATGCAGTAATGCACATCTGAAGGTGTTAGAAGAGTTTTGCATGAATTATTATGTTAGAGTGTCAAAGCTCTGAAAACAGCGTTTCTGCTCCGGACAAACCTGGTTTGATGCAATGTTACTCAAACTCTGTCAAACATTAAAAGTTTGTCATGTGCATGAATAAAATGCTGTTTGGCATGCAGTAATGCACATCTGAAGGTGTTAGAAGAGTTTTGCATGAATTATTATGTTAGAGTCTCAAAGCTCTGAAAACAGCGTTTTTGCTCCGGACAAACCTGGTTTGATGCAATGTTACTCAAACTCTTTCAAACATTAAAAAATTGTCAAGTGCATGAATAAAATGCTGTTTGCAATGAAGTAATGCACATCTGAAGGTGTTAGAAGAGATTTGCATGAATTATTATGTTAGAGTCTCAAAGCTCTGAAAACAGCGTTTCTGCTCCGGACAAACCTGGTTTGATGCAATGTTACTCAAACTCTGTCAAACATTAAAAGTTTGTCATGTGCATGAATAAAATGCTGTTTGGCATGCAGTAATGCACATCTGAAGGTGTTAGAAGAGTTTTGCATGAATTATTATGTTAGAGTCTCAAAGCTCTGAAAACAGCGTTTCTGCTCCGGACAGACCTGGTTTGATGCAATGTTACTCAAACTCTGTCAAACATTAAAAGTTTGTCATGTGCATGAATAAAATGATGTTTGGCATGCAGTAATGCACATCTGAAGGTGTTAGAAGAGTTTTGCATGAATTATTATGTTAGAGTCTCAAAGCTCTGAAAACAGCGTTTCTGCTCCGGACAGACCTGGTTTGATGCAATGTTACTCAAACTCTGTCAAACATTAAAAGTTTGTCATGTGCATGAATAAAATGGTGTTTGGCATGCAGTAATGCACATCTGAATGTGTTAGAAGAGTTTTGCATGAATTATTATGTTAGAGTCTCAAAGCTCTGAAAACAGCGTTTCTGCTCCGGACAAACCTGGTTTGATGCAATGTTACTGAAACTCTGTCAAACATTAAAAAATTGTCAAATGCATGAATAAAATGCTGTTTGCAATGCAGTAATGCACATCTGAAGGTGTTAGAAGAGTTTTGCATGAATTATTATGTTAGAGTCTCAAAGCTCTGAAAACAGCGTTTTTGCTCCGGACAAACCTGGTTTGATGCAATGTTACTCAAACTCTTTCAAACATTAAAAAATTGTCAAGTGCATGAATAAAATGCTGTTTGCAATGAAGTAATGCACATCTGAAGGTGTTAGAAGAGATTTGCATGAATTATTATGTTAGAGTCTCAAAGCTCTGAAAACAGCGTTTCTGCTCCGGACAAACCTGGTTTGATGCAATGTTACTCAAACTCTGTCAAACATTAAAAGTTTGTCATGTGCATGAATAAAATGCTGTTTGGCATGCAGTAATGCACATCTGAAGGTGTTAGAAGAGTTTTGCATGAATTATTATGTTAGAGTCTCAAAGCTCTGAAAACAGCGTTTCTGCTCCGGACAGACCTGGTTTGATGCAATGTTACTCAAACTCTGTCAAACATTAAAAGTTTGTCATGTGCATGAATAAAATGGTGTTTGGCATGCAGTAATGCACATCTGAATGTGTTAGAAGAGTTTTGCATGAATTATTATGTTAGAGTCTCAAAGCTCTGAAAACAGCGTTTCTGCTACGGACAAACCTGGTTTGATGCAATGTTACTGAAACTCCGTCAAACATTAAAAAATTGTCAAGTGCATTAATAAAATGCTGTTTGCAATGAAATAATGCACATCTGAAGGTGTTAGAAGAGATTTGCATGAATTATTATGTTAGACTCTCAAAGCTCTGAAAACAGCGTTTCTGCTCCGGACAAACCTGGTTTGATGCAATGTTACTCAAACTCTGTCAAACATTAAAAGTTTGTCATGTGCATGAATAAAATGCTGTTTGGCATGCAGTAATGCACATCTGAAGGTGTTAGAAGAGTTTTGCATGAATTATTATGTTAGAGTCTCAAAGCTCTGAAAACAGCGTTTCTGCTCCGGACAAACCTGGTTTGATGCAATGTTACTGAAACTCTGTCAAACATTAAAAATTTTTCAAATGCATGAATAAAATGCTGTTTGCAATGCAGTAATGCACATCTGAAGGTGTTAGAAGAGTTTTGCATGAATTATTATGTTAGAGTGTCAAAGCTCTGAAAACAGCGTTTCTGCTCCTTACAAGCCTGGTTTGATGCAATGTTACTCAAACTCTGTCAAACATTAAAAGTTTGTCATGTGCATGAATAAAATGCTGTTTGGCATGCAGTAATGCACATCTGAAGGTGTTAGAAGAGTTTTGCATGAATTATTATGTTAGAGTGTCAAAGCTCTGAAAACAGCTTTTCTGCTCCGGACAAACCTGGTTTGATGCAATGTTACTCAAACTCTGTCAAACATTAAAAGTTTGTCATGTGCATGAATAAAATGCTGTTTGGCATGCAGTAATGCACATCTGAAGGTGTTAGAAGAGTTTTGCATGAATTATTATGTTAGAGTGTCAAAGCTCTGAAAACAGCTTTTCTGCTCCGGACAAACCTGGTTTGATGCAATGTTACTCAAACTCTGTCAAACATTAAAAGTTTGTCATGTGCATGAATAAAATGCTGTTTGGCATGCAGTAATGCACATCTGAAGGTGTTAGAAGAGTTTTGCATGAATTATTATGTTAGAGTGTCAAAGCTCTGAAAACAGCGTTTCTGCTCCGGACAAACCTGGTTTGATGCAATGTTACTCAAACTCTGTCAAACATTAAAAGTTTGTCATGTGCATGAATAAAATGCTGTTTGGCATGCAGTAATGCACATCTGAAGGTGTTAGAAGAGTTTTGCATGAATTATTATGTTAGAGTCTCAAAGCTCTGAAAACAGCGTTTCTGCTCCGGACAAACCTGGTTTGATGCAATGTTACTCAAACTCTGTCAAACATTAAAAAATTGTCAAGTGCATGAATAAAATGCTGTTTGCGATGCAGTAATGCACATCTGAAGGTGTTAGAAGAGTTTTTCATAAATTATTATGTTAGAGTCTCAAAGCTCTGAAAACAGCGAGTCTGCTCCGGACAAACCTGGTTTGATGCAATGTTACTCAAACTCTGTCAAACATTAAAAGTTTGTCATGTGCATGAATAAAATGCTGTTTGGCATGCAGTAATGCACATCTGAAGGTGTTAGAAGAGTTTTGCATGAATTATTATGTTAGAGTCTCAAAGCTCTGAAAACAGCGTTTTTGCTCCGGACAAACCTGGATTGATGCAATGTTACTCAAACTCTTTCAAACAGTAAAAAATTGTCAAGTGCATGAATAAAATGCTGTTTGCAATGAAGTAATGCACATCTGAAGGTGTTAGAAGAGATTTGCATGAATTATTATGTTAGAGTCTCAAAGCTCTGAAAACAGCGTTTCTGCTCCGGACAAACCTGGTTTGATGCAATGTTACTCAAACTCTGTCAAACATTAAAAGTTTGTCATGTGCATGAATAAAATGCTGTTTGGCATGCAGTAATGCACATCTGAAGGTGTTAGAAGAGTTTTGCATGAATTATTAAGTTAGAGTCTCAAAGCTCTGAAAACAGCGTTTTTGCTCCGGACAAACCTGGTTTGATGCAATGTTACTCAAACTCTTTCAAACATTAAAAAATTGTCAAGTGCATGAATAAAATGCTGTTTGCAATGAAGTAATGCACATCTGAAGGTGTTAGAAGAGATTTGCATGAATTATTATGTTAGAGTCTCAAAGCTCTGAAAACAGCGTTTCTGCTCCGGACAAACCTGGTTTGATGCAATGTTACTCAAACTCTGTCAAACATTAAAAGTTTGTCATGTGCATGAATAAAATGTTGTTTGGCATGCAGTAATGCACATCTGAAGGTGTTAGAAGAGTTTTGCATGAATTATTATGTTAGAGTCTCAAAGCTCTGAAAACAGCGTTTCTGCTCCGGACAGACCTGGTTTGATGCAATGTTACTCAAACTCTGTCAAACATTAAAAGTTTGTCATGTGCATGAATAAAATGGTGTTTGGCATGCAGTAATGCACATCTGAATGTGTTAGAAGAGTTTTGCATGGATTATTATGTTAGAGTCTCAAAGCTCTGAAAACAGCGTTTCTGCTACGGACAAACCTGGTTTGATGCAATGTTACTGAAACTCTGTCAAACATTAAAAAATTGTCAAGTGCATTAATAAAATGCTGTTTGCAATGAAATAATGCACATCTGAAGGTGTTAGAAGAGATTTGCATGAATTATTATGTTAGACTCTCAAAGCTCTGAAAACAGCGTTTCTGCTCCGGACAAACCTGGTTTGATGCAATGTTACTCAAACTCTGTCAAACATTAAAAGTTTGTCATGTGCATGAATAAAATGCTGTTTGGCATGCAGTAATGCACATCTGGAGGTGTTAGAAGAGTTTTGCATGAATTATTATGTTAGAGTCTCAAAGCTCTGAAAACAGCGTTTCTGCTCCGGAGAAACCTTGTTTGATGCAATGTTACTGAAACTCTGTCAAACATTAAAAAATTGTCAAGTGCATGAATAAAATGCTGTTTGCAATGAAGTAATGCACATCTGAAGGTGTTAGAAGAGATTTGCATGAATTATTATGTTAGAGTCTCAAAGCTCTGAAAACAACGTTTCTGCTCCGGACAAACCTGGTTTGATGCAATGTTACTCAAACTCTGTTAAACATTAAAAGTTTGTCATGTGCATGAATAAAATGCTGTTTGGCATGCAGTAATGCACATCTGAAGGTGTTAGAAGAGTTTTGCATGAATTATTATGTTAGAGTGTCAAAGCTCTGAAAACAGCGTTTCTGCTCCGGACAAACCTGGTTTGATGCAATGTTACTCAAACTCTGTCAAACATTAAAAGTTTGTCATGTGCATGAATAAAATGCTGTTTGGCATGCAGTAATGCACATCTGAAGGTGTTAGAAGAGTTTTGCATGAATTATTATGTTAGAGTCTCAAAGCTCTGAAAACAGCGTTTCTGCTCCGGACAAACCTGGTTTGATGCAATGTTACTCAAACTCTGTCAAACATTAAAAAATTGTCAAGTGCATGAATAAAATGCTGTTTGCGATGCAGTAATGCACATCTGAAGGTGTTAGAAGACTTTTGCATGAATTATTATGTTAGAGTGTCAAAGCTCTGAAAACAGCGTTTCTGCTCCGGACAAACCTGGTTTGATGCAATGTTACTCAAACTCTGTCAAACATTAAAAGTTTGTCATGTGCATGAATAAAATGCTGTTTGGCATGCAGTAATGCACATCTGAAGGTGTTAGAAGAGTTTTGCATGAATTATTATGTTAGAGTCTCAAAGCTCTGAAAACAGCGTTTTTGCTCCGGACAAACCTGGTTTGATGCAATGTTGCTCAAACTCTTTCAAACATTAAAAAATTGTCAAGTGCATGAATAAAATGCTGTTTGCAATGAAGTAATGCACATCTGAAGGTGTTAGAAGAGATTTGCATGAATTATTATGTTAGAGTCTCAAAGCTCTGAAAACAGCGTTTCTGCTCCGGACAAACCTGGTTTGATGCAATGTTACTCAAACTCTGTCAAACATTAAAAGTTTGTCATGTGCATGAATAAAATGCTGTTTGGCATGCAGTAATGCACATCTGAAGGTGTTAGAAGAGTTTTGCATGAATTATTATGTTAGAGTCTCAAAGCTCTGAAAACAGCGTTTTTGCTCCGGACAAACCTGGTTTGATGCAATGTTACTCAAACTCTTTCAAACATTAAAAAATTGTCAAGTGCATGAATAAAATGCTGTTTGCAATGAAGTAATGCACATCTGAAGGTGTTAGAAGAGATTTGCATGAATTATTATGTTAGAGTCTCAAAGCTCTGAAAACAGCGTTTCTGCTCCGGACAAACCTGGTTTGATGCAATGTTACTCAAACTCTGTCAAACATTAAAAAATTGTCAAGTGCATGAATAAAATGATGTTTGGCATGCAGTAATGCACATCTGAAGGTGTTAGAAGAGTTTTGCATGAATTATTATGTTAGAGTCTCAAAGCTCTGAAAACAGCGTTTTTGCTCCGGACAAACCTGGTTTGATGCAATGTTACTCAAACTCTTTCAAACATTAAAAAATTGTCAAGTGCATGAATAAAATGCTGTTTGCAATGAAATAATGCACATCTGAAGGTGTTAGAAGAGTTTTGCATGAATTATTATGTTAGAATCTCAAAGCTCTGAAAACAGCGTTTCTGCTCCGGACAAACCTGGTTTGATGCAATGTTACTGAAACTCTGTCAAACATTAAAAAATTGTCAAGTGCATGAATAAAATGTTGTTTGGCATGCAGTAATGCACATCTGAAGGTGTTAGAAGAGTTTTGCATGAATTTAATATGTTAGAGTCTCAAAGCTCTGAAAACAGCGTTTCTGCTCCGGACAAACCTGGTTTGATGCAATGTTACTGAAACTCTGTCAAACATTAAAAAATTGTCAAATGCATGAATAAAATGCTGTTTGCAATGCAGTAATGCACATCTGAAGGTGTTAGAAGACTTTTGCATGAATTATTATGTTAGAGTGTCAAAGCTCTGAAAACAGCGTTTCTGCTCCGGACAAACCTGGTTTGATGCAATGTTACTCAAACTCTGTCAAACATTAAAAGTTTGTCATGTGCATGAATAAAATGCTGTTTGGCATGCAGTAATGCACATCTGAAGGTGTTAGAAGAGTTTTGCATGAATTATTATGTTAGAGTGTCAAAGCTCTGAAAACAGCGTTTCTGCTCCGGACAAACCTGGTTTGATGCAATGTTACTCAAACTCTGTCAAACATTAAAAGTTTGTCATGTGCATGAATAAAATGCTGTTTGGCATGCAGTAATGCACATCTGAAGGTGTTAGAAGAGTTTTGCATGAATTATTATGTTAGAGTCTCAAAGCTCTGAAAACAGCGTTTTTGCTCCGGACAAACCTGGTTTGATGCAATGTTACTCAAACTCTTTCAAACATTAAAAAATTGTCAAGTGCATGAATAAAATGCTGTTTGCAATGAAGTAATGCACATCTGAAGGTGTTAGAAGAGATTTGCATGAATTATTATGTTAGAGTCTCAAAGCTCTGAAAACAGCGTTTCTGCTCCGGACAAACCTGGTTTGATGCAATGTTACTCAAACTCTGTCAAACATTAAAAGTTTGTCATGTGCATGAATAAAATGCTGTTTGGCATGCAGTAATGCACATCTGAAGGTGTTAGAAGAGTTTTGCATGAATTATTATGTTAGAGTCTCAAAGCTCTGAAAACAGCGTTTCTGCTCCGGACAGACCTGGTTTGATGCAATGTTACTCAAACTCTGTCAAACATTAAAAGTTTGTCATGTGCATGAATAAAATGATGTTTGGCATGCAGTAATGCACATCTGAAGGTGTTAGAAGAGTTTTGCATGAATTATTATGTTAGAGTCTCAAAGCTCTGAAAACAGCGTTTCTGCTCCGGACAGACCTGGTTTGATGCAATGTTACTCAAACTCTGTCAAACATTAAAAGTTTGTCATGTGCATGAATAAAATGGTGTTTGGCATGCAGTAATGCACATCTGAATGTGTTAGAAGAGTTTTGCATGAATTATTATGTTAGAGTCTCAAAGCTCTGAAAACAGCGTTTCTGCTCCGGACAAACCTGGTTTGATGCAATGTTACTGAAACTCTGTCAAACATTAAAAAATTGTCAAATGCATGAATAAAATGCTGTTTGCAATGCAGTAATGCACATCTGAAGGTGTTAGAAGAGTTTTGCATGAATTATTATGTTAGAGTCTCAAAGCTCTGAAAACAGCGTTTTTGCTCCGGACAAACCTGGTTTGATGCAATGTTACTCAAACTCTTTCAAACATTAAAAAATTGTCAAGTGCATGAATAAAATGCTGTTTGCAATGAAGTAATGCACATCTGAAGGTGTTAGAAGAGATTTGCATGAATTATTATGTTAGAGTCTCAAAGCTCTGAAAACAGCGTTTCTGCTCCGGACAAACCTGGTTTGATGCAATGTTACTCAAACTCTGTCAAACATTAAAAGTTTGTCATGTGCATGAATAAAATGCTGTTTGGCATGCAGTAATGCACATCTGAAGGTGTTAGAAGAGTTTTGCATGAATTATTATGTTAGAGTCTCAAAGCTCTGAAAACAGCGTTTCTGCTCCGGACAGACCTGGTTTGATGCAATGTTACTCAAACTCTGTCAAACATTAAAAGTTTGTCATGTGCATGAATAAAATGGTGTTTGGCATGCAGTAATGCACATCTGAATGTGTTAGAAGAGTTTTGCATGAATTATTATGTTAGAGTCTCAAAGCTCTGAAAACAGCGTTTCTGCTACGGACAAACCTGGTTTGATGCAATGTTACTGAAACTCCGTCAAACATTAAAAAATTGTCAAGTGCATTAATAAAATGCTGTTTGCAATGAAATAATGCACATCTGAAGGTGTTAGAAGAGATTTGCATGAATTATTATGTTAGACTCTCAAAGCTCTGAAAACAGCGTTTCTGCTCCGGACAAACCTGGTTTGATGCAATGTTACTCAAACTCTGTCAAACATTAAAAGTTTGTCATGTGCATGAATAAAATGCTGTTTGGCATGCAGTAATGCACATCTGAAGGTGTTAGAAGAGTTTTGCATGAATTATTATGTTAGAGTCTCAAAGCTCTGAAAACAGCGTTTCTGCTCCGGACAAACCTGGTTTGATGCAATGTTACTGAAACTCTGTCAAACATTAAAAATTTTTCAAATGCATGAATAAAATGCTGTTTGCAATGCAGTAATGCACATCTGAAGGTGTTAGAAGAGTTTTGCATGAATTATTATGTTAGAGTGTCAAAGCTCTGAAAACAGCGTTTCTGCTCCTTACAAGCCTGGTTTGATGCAATGTTACTCAAACTCTGTCAAACATTAAAAGTTTGTCATGTGCATGAATAAAATGCTGTTTGGCATGCAGTAATGCACATCTGAAGGTGTTAGAAGAGTTTTGCATGAATTATTATGTTAGAGTGTCAAAGCTCTGAAAACAGCTTTTCTGCTCCGGACAAACCTGGTTTGATGCAATGTTACTCAAACTCTGTCAAACATTAAAAGTTTGTCATGTGCATGAATAAAATGCTGTTTGGCATGCAGTAATGCACATCTGAAGGTGTTAGAAGAGTTTTGCATGAATTATTATGTTAGAGTGTCAAAGCTCTGAAAACAGCTTTTCTGCTCCGGACAAACCTGGTTTGATGCAATGTTACTCAAACTCTGTCAAACATTAAAAGTTTGTCATGTGCATGAATAAAATGCTGTTTGGCATGCAGTAATGCACATCTGAAGGTGTTAGAAGAGTTTTGCATGAATTATTATGTTAGAGTGTCAAAGCTCTGAAAACAGCGTTTCTGCTCCGGACAAACCTGGTTTGATGCAATGTTACTCAAACTCTGTCAAACATTAAAAGTTTGTCATGTGCATGAATAAAATGCTGTTTGGCATGCAGTAATGCACATCTGAAGGTGTTAGAAGAGTTTTGCATGAATTATTATGTTAGAGTCTCAAAGCTCTGAAAACAGCGTTTCTGCTCCGGACAAACCTGGTTTGATGCAATGTTACTCAAACTCTGTCAAACATTAAAAAATTGTCAAGTGCATGAATAAAATGCTGTTTGCGATGCAGTAATGCACATCTGAAGGTGTTAGAAGAGTTTTTCATAAATTATTATGTTAGAGTCTCAAAGCTCTGAAAACAGCGAGTCTGCTCCGGACAAACCTGGTTTGATGCAATGTTACTCAAACTCTGTCAAACATTAAAAGTTTGTCATGTGCATGAATAAAATGCTGTTTGGCATGCAGTAATGCACATCTGAAGGTGTTAGAAGAGTTTTGCATGAATTATTATGTTAGAGTCTCAAAGCTCTGAAAACAGCGTTTTTGCTCCGGACAAACCTGGATTGATGCAATGTTACTCAAACTCTTTCAAACAGTAAAAAATTGTCAAGTGCATGAATAAAATGCTGTTTGCAATGAAGTAATGCACATCTGAAGGTGTTAGAAGAGATTTGCATGAATTATTATGTTAGAGTCTCAAAGCTCTGAAAACAGCGTTTCTGCTCCGGACAAACCTGGTTTGATGCAATGTTACTCAAACTCTGTCAAACATTAAAAGTTTGTCATGTGCATGAATAAAATGCTGTTTGGCATGCAGTAATGCACATCTGAAGGTGTTAGAAGAGTTTTGCATGAATTATTAAGTTAGAGTCTCAAAGCTCTGAAAACAGCGTTTTTGCTCCGGACAAACCTGGTTTGATGCAATGTTACTCAAACTCTTTCAAACATTAAAAAATTGTCAAGTGCATGAATAAAATGCTGTTTGCAATGAAGTAATGCACATCTGAAGGTGTTAGAAGAGATTTGCATGAATTATTATGTTAGAGTCTCAAAGCTCTGAAAACAGCGTTTCTGCTCCGGACAAACCTGGTTTGATGCAATGTTACTCAAACTCTGTCAAACATTAAAAGTTTGTCATGTGCATGAATAAAATGTTGTTTGGCATGCAGTAATGCACAT
The DNA here is from genome assembly GCF_049309525.1 of Garra rufa. NCBI lineage: Eukaryota > Metazoa > Chordata > Actinopteri > Cypriniformes > Cyprinidae > Garra > Garra rufa. The sequence continues at coordinate 18,049,696 of NW_027394276.1, forward strand.
CTGAAGGTGTTAGAAGAGTTTTGCATGAATTATTATGTTAGAGTCTCAAAGCTCTGAAAACAGCGTTTCTGCTCCGGACAGACCTGGTTTGATGCAATGTTACTCAAACTCTGTCAAACATTAAAAGTTTGTCATGTGCATGAATAAAATGGTGTTTGGCATGCAGTAATGCACATCTGAATGTGTTAGAAGAGTTTTGCATGGATTATTATGTTAGAGTCTCAAAGCTCTGAAAACAGCGTTTCTGCTACGGACAAACCTGGTTTGATGCAATGTTACTGAAACTCTGTCAAACATTAAAAAATTGTCAAGTGCATTAATAAAATGCTGTTTGCAATGAAATAATGCACATCTGAAGGTGTTAGAAGAGATTTGCATGAATTATTATGTTAGACTCTCAAAGCTCTGAAAACAGCGTTTCTGCTCCGGACAAACCTGGTTTGATGCAATGTTACTCAAACTCTGTCAAACATTAAAAGTTTGTCATGTGCATGAATAAAATGCTGTTTGGCATGCAGTAATGCACATCTGGAGGTGTTAGAAGAGTTTTGCATGAATTATTATGTTAGAGTCTCAAAGCTCTGAAAACAGCGTTTCTGCTCCGGAGAAACCTTGTTTGATGCAATGTTACTGAAACTCTGTCAAACATTAAAAAATTGTCAAGTGCATGAATAAAATGCTGTTTGCAATGAAGTAATGCACATCTGAAGGTGTTAGAAGAGATTTGCATGAATTATTATGTTAGAGTCTCAAAGCTCTGAAAACAACGTTTCTGCTCCGGACAAACCTGGTTTGATGCAATGTTACTCAAACTCTGTTAAACATTAAAAGTTTGTCATGTGCATGAATAAAATGCTGTTTGGCATGCAGTAATGCACATCTGAAGGTGTTAGAAGAGTTTTGCATGAATTATTATGTTAGAGTGTCAAAGCTCTGAAAACAGCGTTTCTGCTCCGGACAAACCTGGTTTGATGCAATGTTACTCAAACTCTGTCAAACATTAAAAGTTTGTCATGTGCATGAATAAAATGCTGTTTGGCATGCAGTAATGCACATCTGAAGGTGTTAGAAGAGTTTTGCATGAATTATTATGTTAGAGTCTCAAAGCTCTGAAAACAGCGTTTCTGCTCCGGACAAACCTGGTTTGATGCAATGTTACTCAAACTCTGTCAAACATTAAAAAATTGTCAAGTGCATGAATAAAATGCTGTTTGCGATGCAGTAATGCACATCTGAAGGTGTTAGAAGACTTTTGCATGAATTATTATGTTAGAGTGTCAAAGCTCTGAAAACAGCGTTTCTGCTCCGGACAAACCTGGTTTGATGCAATGTTACTCAAACTCTGTCAAACATTAAAAGTTTGTCATGTGCATGAATAAAATGCTGTTTGGCATGCAGTAATGCACATCTGAAGGTGTTAGAAGAGTTTTGCATGAATTATTATGTTAGAGTCTCAAAGCTCTGAAAACAGCGTTTTTGCTCCGGACAAACCTGGTTTGATGCAATGTTGCTCAAACTCTTTCAAACATTAAAAAATTGTCAAGTGCATGAATAAAATGCTGTTTGCAATGAAGTAATGCACATCTGAAGGTGTTAGAAGAGATTTGCATGAATTATTATGTTAGAGTCTCAAAGCTCTGAAAACAGCGTTTCTGCTCCGGACAAACCTGGTTTGATGCAATGTTACTCAAACTCTGTCAAACATTAAAAGTTTGTCATGTGCATGAATAAAATGCTGTTTGGCATGCAGTAATGCACATCTGAAGGTGTTAGAAGAGTTTTGCATGAATTATTATGTTAGAGTCTCAAAGCTCTGAAAACAGCGTTTCTGCTCCGGACAGACCTGGTTTGATGCAATGTTACTCAAACTCTGTCAAACATTAAAAGTTTGTCATGTGCATGAATAAAATGGTGTTTGGCATGCAGTAATGCACATCTGAATGTGTTAGAAGAGTTTTGCATGAATTATTATGTTAGAGTCTCAAAGCTCTGAAAACAGCGTTTCTGCTCCGGACAAACCTGGTTTGATGCAATGTTACTGAAACTCTGTCAAACATTAAAAAATTGTCAAATGCATGAATAAAATGCTGTTTGCAATGCAGTAATGCACATCTGAAGGTGTTAGAAGACTTTTGCATGAATTATTATGTTAGAGTGTCAAAGCTCTGAAAACAGCGTTTCTGCTCCGGACAAACCTGGTTTGATGCAATGTTATTCAAACTCTGTCAAACATTAAAAGTTTGTCATGTGCATGAATAAAATGCTGTTTGGTATGCAGTAATGCACATCTGAAGGTGTTAGAAGAGTTTTGCATGAATTATTATGTTAGAGTGTCAAAGCTCTGAAAACAGCGTTTCTGCTCCGGACAAACCTGGTTTGATGCAATGTTACTCAAACTCTGTCAAACATTAAAAGTTTGTCATGTGCATGAATAAAATGCTGTTTGGCATGCAGTAATGCACATCTGAAGGTGTTAGAAGAGTTTTGCATGAATTATTATGTTAGAGTCTCAAAGCTCTGAAAACAGCGTTTTTGCTCCGGACAAACCTGGTTTGATGCAATGTTACTCAAACTCTTTCAAACATTAAAAAATTGTCAAGTGCATGAATAAAATGCTGTTTGCAATGAAGTAATGCACATCTGAAGGTGTTAGAAGAGTTTTGCATGAATTATTATGTTAGAGTGTCAAAGCTCTGAAAACAGCGTTTCTGCTCCGGACAAACCTGGTTTGATGCAATGTTACTCAAACTCTGTCAAACATTAAAAGTTTGTCATGTGCATGAATAAAATGCTGTTTGGCATGCAGTAATGCACATCTGAAGGTGTTAGAAGAGTTTTGCATGAATTATTATGTTAGAGTCTCAAAGCTCTGAAAACAGCGTTTCTGCTCCGGACAAACCTGGTTTGATGCAATGTTACTCAAACTCTGTCAAACATTAAAAAATTGTCAAGTGCATGAATAAAATGCTGTTTGCGATGCAGTAATGCACATCTGAAGGTGTTAGAAGACTTTTGCATGAATTATTATGTTAGAGTGTCAAAGCTCTGAAAACAGCGTTTCTGCTCCGGACAAACCTGGTTTGATGCAATGTTACTCAAACTCTGTCAAACATTAAAAGTTTGTCATGTGCATGAATAAAATGCTGTTTGGCATGCAGTAATGCACATCTGAAGGTGTTAGAAGAGTTTTGCATGAATTATTATGTTAGAGTGTCAAAGCTCTGAAAACAGCGTTTCTGCTCCGGACAAACCTGGTTTGATGCAATGTTACTCAAACTCTGTCAAACATTAAAAGTTTGTCATGTGCATGAATAAAATGCTGTTTGGCATGCAGTAATGCACATCTGGAGGTGTTAGAAGAGTTTTGCATGAATTATTATGTTAGAGTCTCAAAGCTCTGAAAACAGCGTTTCTGCTCCGGAGAAACCTTGTTTGATGCAATGTTACTGAAACTCTGTCAAACATTAAAAAATTGTCAAGTGCATGAATAAAATGCTGTTTGCAATGAAGTAATGCACATCTGAAGGTGTTAGAAGAGATTTGCATGAATTATTATGTTAGAGTCTCAAAGCTCTGAAAACAACGTTTCTGCTCCGGACAAACCTGGTTTGATGCAATGTTACTCAAACTCTGTTAAACATTAAAAGTTTGTCATGTGCATGAATAAAATGCTGTTTGGCATGCAGTAATGCACATCTGAAGGTGTTAGAAGAGTTTTGCATGAATTATTATGTTAGAGTGTCAAAGCTCTGAAAACAGCGTTTCTGCTCCGGACAAACCTGGTTTGATGCAATGTTACTCAAACTCTGTCAAACATTAAAAGTTTGTCATGTGCATGAATAAAATGCTGTTTGGCATGCAGTAATGCACATCTGAAGGTGTTAGAAGAGTTTTGCATGAATTATTATGTTAGAGTCTCAAAGCTCTGAAAACAGCGTTTCTGCTCCGGACAAACCTGGTTTGATGCAATGTTACTCAAACTCTGTCAAACATTAAAAAATTGTCAAGTGCATGAATAAAATGCTGTTTGCGATGCAGTAATGCACATCTGAAGGTGTTAGAAGACTTTTGCATGAATTATTATGTTAGAGTGTCAAAGCTCTGAAAACAGCGTTTCTGCTCCGGACAAACCTGGTTTGATGCAATGTTACTCAAACTCTGTCAAACATTAAAAGTTTGTCATGTGCATGAATAAAATGCTGTTTGGCATGCAGTAATGCACATCTGAAGGTGTTAGAAGAGTTTTGCATGAATTATTATGTTAGAGTCTCAAAGCTCTGAAAACAGCGTTTTTGCTCCGGACAAACCTGGTTTGATGCAATGTTGCTCAAACTCTTTCAAACATTAAAAAATTGTCAAGTGCATGAATAAAATGCTGTTTGCAATGAAGTAATGCACATCTGAAGGTGTTAGAAGAGATTTGCATGAATTATTATGTTAGAGTCTCAAAGCTCTGAAAACAGCGTTTCTGCTCCGGACAAACCTGGTTTGATGCAATGTTACTCAAACTCTGTCAAACATTAAAAGTTTGTCATGTGCATGAATAAAATGCTGTTTGGCATGCAGTAATGCACATCTGAAGGTGTTAGAAGAGTTTTGCATGAATTATTATGTTAGAGTCTCAAAGCTCTGAAAACAGCGTTTCTGCTCCGGACAGACCTGGTTTGATGCAATGTTACTCAAACTCTGTCAAACATTAAAAGTTTGTCATGTGCATGAATAAAATGGTGTTTGGCATGCAGTAATGCACATCTGAATGTGTTAGAAGAGTTTTGCATGAATTATTATGTTAGAGTCTCAAAGCTCTGAAAACAGCGTTTCTGCTCCGGACAAACCTGGTTTGATGCAATGTTACTGAAACTCTGTCAAACATTAAAAAATTGTCAAATGCATGAATAAAATGCTGTTTGCAATGCAGTAATGCACATCTGAAGGTGTTAGAAGACTTTTGCATGAATTATTATGTTAGAGTGTCAAAGCTCTGAAAACAGCGTTTCTGCTCCGGACAAACCTGGTTTGATGCAATGTTATTCAAACTCTGTCAAACATTAAAAGTTTGTCATGTGCATGAATAAAATGCTGTTTGGTATGCAGTAATGCACATCTGAAGGTGTTAGAAGAGTTTTGCATGAATTATTATGTTAGAGTGTCAAAGCTCTGAAAACAGCGTTTCTGCTCCGGACAAACCTGGTTTGATGCAATGTTACTCAAACTCTGTCAAACATTAAAAGTTTGTCATGTGCATGAATAAAATGCTGTTTGGCATGCAGTAATGCACATCTGAAGGTGTTAGAAGAGTTTTGCATGAATTATTATGTTAGAGTCTCAAAGCTCTGAAAACAGCGTTTTTGCTCCGGACAAACCTGGTTTGATGCAATGTTACTCAAACTCTTTCAAACATTAAAAAATTGTCAAGTGCATGAATAAAATGCTGTTTGCAATGAAGTAATGCACATCTGAAGGTGTTAGAAGAGATTTGCATGAATTATTATGTTAGAGTCTCAAAGCTCTGAAAACAGCGTTTCTGCTCCGGACAAACCTGGTTTGATGCAATGTTACTCAAACTCTGTCAAACATTAAAAGTTTGTCATGTGCATGAATAAAATGGTGTTTGGCATGCAGTAATGCACATCTGAATGTGTTAGAAGAGTTTTGCATGAATTATTATGTTAGAGTCTCAAAGCTCTGAAAACAGCGTTTCTGCTACGGACAAACCTGGTTTGATGCAATGTTACTCAAACTCTTTCAAACATTAAAAAATTATCAAGTGCATGAATAAAATGCTGTTTGCAATGAAGTAATGCACATCTGAAGGTGTTAGAAGAGATTTGCATGAATTATTATGTTAGAGTCTCAAAGCTCTGAAAACAGCGTTTCTGCTCCGGACAAACCTGGTTTGATGCAATGTTACTCAAACTCTGTCAAACATTAAAAGTTTGTCATGTGCATGAATAAAATGCTGTTTGGCATGCAGTAATGCACATCTGAAGGTGTTAGAAGAGTTTTGCATGAATTATTATGTTAGAGTCTCAAAGCTCTGAAAACAGCGTTTCTGCTCCGGACAGACCTGGTTTGATGCAATGTTACTCAAACTCTGTCAAACATTAAAAGTTTGTCATGTGCATGAATAAAATGGTGTTTGGCATGCAGTAATGCACATCTGAATGTGTTAGAAGAGTTTTGCATGAATTATTATGTTAGAGTCTCAAAGCTCTGAAAACAGCGTTTCTGCTACGGACAAACCTGGTTTGATGCAATGTTACTGAAACTCCGTCAAACATTAAAAAATTGTCAAGTGCATTAATAAAATGCTGTTTGCAATGAAATAATGCACATCTGAAGGTGTTAGAAGAGATTTGCATGAATTATTATGTTAGACTCTCAAAGCTCTGAAAACAGCGTTTCTGCTCCGGACAAACCTGGTTTGATGCAATGTTACTCAAACTCTGTCAAACATTAAAAGTTTGTCATGTGCATGAATAAAATGCTGTTTGGCATGCAGTAATGCACATCTGAAGGTGTTAGAAGAGTTTTGCATGAATTATTATGTTAGAGTCTCAAAGCTCTGAAAACAGCGTTTCTGCTCCGGACAAACCTGGTTTAATGCAATGTTACTGAAACTCTGTCAAACATTAAAAAATTGTCAAATGCATGAATAAAATGCTGTTTGCAATGCAGTAATGCACATCTGAAGGTGTTAGAAGAGTTTTGCATGAATTATTATGTTAGAGTGTCAAAGCTCTGAAAACAGCGTTTCTGCTCCTTACAAGCCTGGTTTGATGCAATGTTACTCAAACTCTGTCAAACATTAAAAGTTTGTCATGTGCATGAATAAAATGCTGTTTGGCATGCAGTAATGCACATCTGAAGGTGTTAGAAGAGTTTTGCATGAATTATTATGTTAGAGTCTCAAAGCTCTGAAAACAGCGTTTTTGCTCCGGACAAAGCTGGTTTGATGCAATGTTACTCAAACTCTTTCAAACATTAAAAAATTGTCAAGTGCATGAATAAAATGCTGTTTGCAATGAAGTAATGCACATCTGAAGGTGTTAGAAGAGATTTGCATGAATTATTATGTTAGAGTCTCAAAGCTCTGAAAACAGCGTTTCTGCTCCGGACAAACCTGGTTTGATGCAATGTTACTCAAACTCTGTCAAACATTAAAAGTTTGTCATGTGCATGAATAAAATGTTGTTTGGCATGCAGTAATGCACATCTGAAGGTGTTAGAAGAGTTTTGCATGAATTATTATGTTAGAGTCTCAAAGCTCTGAAAACAGCGTTTCTGCTCCGGACAGACCTGGTTTGATGCAATGTTACTCAAACTCTGTCAAACATTAAAAGTTTGTCATGTGCATGAATAAAATGGTGTTTGGCATGCAGTAATGCACATCTGAATGTGTTAGAAGAGTTTTGCATGGATTATTATGTTAGAGTCTCAAAGCTCTGAAAACAGCGTTTCTGCTACGGACAAACCTGGTTTGATGCAATGTTACTGAAACTCTGTCAAACATTAAAAAATTGTCAAGTGCATTAATAAAATGCTGTTTGCAATGAAATAATGCACATCTGAAGGTGTTAGAAGAGATTTGCATGAATTATTATGTTAGACTCTCAAAGCTCTGAAAACAGCGTTTCTGCTCCGGACAAACCTGGTTTGATGCAATGTTACTCAAACTCTGTCAAACATTAAAAGTTTGTCATGTGCATGAATAAAATGCTGTTTGGCATGCAGTAATGCACATCTGGAGGTGTTAGAAGAGTTTTGCATGAATTATTATGTTAGAGTCTCAAAGCTCTGAAAACAGCGTTTCTGCTCCGGAGAAACCTTGTTTGATGCAATGTTACTGAAACTCTGTCAAACATTAAAAAATTGTCAAGTGCATGAATAAAATGCTGTTTGCAATGAAGTAATGCACATCTGAAGGTGTTAGAAGAGATTTGCATGAATTATTATGTTAGAGTCTCAAAGCTCTGAAAACAACGTTTCTGCTCCGGACAAACCTGGTTTGATGCAATGTTACTCAAACTCTGTCAAACATTAAAAGTTTGTCATGTGCATGAATAAAATGCTGTTTGGCATGCAGTAATGCACATCTGAAGGTGTTAGAAGAGTTTTGCATGAATTATTATGTTAGAGTGTCAAAGCTCTGAAAACAGCGTTTCTGCTCCGGACAAACCTGGTTTGATGCAATGTTACTCAAACTCTGTCAAACATTAAAAGTTTGTCATGTGCATGAATAAAATGCTGTTTGGCATGCAGTAATGCACATCTGAAGGTGTTAGAAGAGTTTTGCATGAATTATTATGTTAGAGTCTCAAAGCTCTGAAAACAGCGTTTCTGCTCCGGACAAACCTGGTTTGATGCAATGTTACTCAAACTCTGTCAAACATTAAAAGTTTGTCATGTGCATGAATAAAATGCTGTTTGGCATGCAGTAATGCACATCTGAAGGTGTTAGAAGAGTTTTGCATGAATTATTATGTTAGAGTCTCAAAGCTCTGAAAACAGCGTTTTTGCTCCGGACAAACCTGGTTTGATGCAATGTTACTCAAACTCTTTCAAACATTAAAAAATTGTCAAGAGCATGAATAAAATGCTGTTTGCAATGAAGTAATGCACATCTGAAGGTGTTAGAAGAGATTTGCATGAATTATTATGTTAGAGTCTCAAAGCTCTGAAAACAGCGTTTCTGCTCCGGACAAACCTGGTTTGATGCAATGTTACTCAAACTCTGTCAAACATTAAAAGTTTGTCATGTGCATGAATAAAATGCTGTTTGGCATGCAGTAATGCACATCTGAAGGTGTTAGAAGAGTTTTGCATGAATTATTATGTTAGAGTCTCAAAGCTCTGAAAACAGCGTTTCTGCTCCGGACAGACCTGGTTTGATGCAATGTTACTCAAACTCTGTCAAACATTAAAAGTTTGTCATGTGCATGAATAAAATGGTGTTTGGCATGCAGTAATGCACATCTGAATGTGTTAGAAGAGTTTTGCATGAATTATTATGTTAGAGTCTCAAAGCTCTGAAAACAACGTTTCTGCTCCGGACAAACCTGGTTTGATGCAATGTTACTGAAACTCTGTCAAACATTAAAAAATTGTCAAATGCATGAATAAAATGCTGTTTGCAATGCAGTAATGCACATCTGAAGGTGTTAGAAGACTTTTGCATGAATTATTATGTTAGAGTGTCAAAGCTCTGAAAACAGCGTTTCTGCTCCGGACAAACCTGGTTTGATGCAATGTTACTCAAACTCTGTCAAACATTAAAAGTTTGTCATGTGCATGAATAAAATGCTGTTTGGCATGCAGTAATGCACATCTGAAGGTGTTAGAAGAGTTTTGCATGAATTATTATGTTAGAGTCTCAAAGCTCTGAAAACAGCGTTTTTGCTCCGGACAAACCTGGTTTGATGCAATGTTACTCAAACTCTTTCAAACATTAAAAAATTGTCAAGTGCATGAATAAAATGCTGTTTGCAATGAAGTAATGCACATCTGAAGGTGTTAGAAGAGATTTGCATGAATTATTATGTTAGAGTCTCAAAGCTCTGAAAACAGCGTTTCTGCTCCGGACAAACCTGGTTTGATGCAATGTTACTCAAACTCTGTCAAACATTAAAAGTTTGTCATGTGCATGAATAAAATGCTGTTTGGCATGCAGTAATGCACATCTGAAGGTGTTAGAAGAGTTTTGCATGAATTATTATGTTAGAGTCTCAAAGCTCTGAAAACAGCGTTTCTGCTCCGGACAGACCTGGTTTGATGCAATGTTACTCAAACTCTGTCAAACATTAAAAGTTTGTCATGTGCATGAATAAAATGGTGTTTGGCATGCAGTAATGCACATCTGAATGTGTTAGAAGAGTTTTGCATGAATTATTATGTTAGAGTCTCAAAGCTCTGAAAACAGCGTTTCTGCTCCGGACAAACCTGGTTTGATGCAATGTTACTGAAACTCTGTCAAACATTAAAAAATTGTCAAATGCATGAATAAAATGCTGTTTGCAATGCAGTAATGCACATCTGAAGGTGTTAGAAGACTTTTGCATGAATTATTATGTTAGAGTGTCAAAGCTCTGAAAACAGCGTTTCTGCTCCGGACAAACCTGGTTTGATGCAATGTTACTCAAACTCTGTCAAACATTAAAAGTTTGTCATGTGCATGAATAAAATGCTGTTTGGCATGCAGTAATGCACATCTGAAGGTGTTAGAAGAGTTTTGCATGAATTATTATGTTAGAGTCTCAAAGCTCTGAAAACAGCGTTTTTGCTCCGGACAAACCTGGTTTGATGCAATGTTACTCAAACTCTTTCAAACATTAAAAAATTGTCAAGTGCATGAATAAAATGCTGTTTGCAATGAAGTAATGCACATCTGAAGGTGTTAGAAGAGATTTGCATGAATTATTATGTTAGAGTCTCAAAGCTCTGAAAACAGCGTTTCTGCTCCGGACAAACCTGGTTTGATGCAATGTTACTCAAACTCTGTCAAACATTAAAAGTTTGTCATGTGCATGAATAAAATGCTGTTTGGCATGCAGTAATGCACATCTGAAGGTGTTAGAAGAGTTTTGCATGAATTATTATGTTAGAGTCTCAAAGCTCTGAAAACAGCGTTTCTGCTCCGGACAGACCTGGTTTGATGCAATGTTACTCAAACTCTGTCAAACATTAAAAGTTTGTCATGTGCATGAATAAAATGGTGTTTGGCATGCAGTAATGCACATCTGAATGTGTTAGAAGAGTTTTGCATGAATTATTATGTTAGAGTCTCAAAGCTCTGAAAACAGCGTTTCTGCTCCGGACAAACCTGGTTTGATGCAATGTTACTGAAACTCTGTCAAACATTAAAAAATTGTCAAATGCATGAATAAAATGCTGTTTGCAATGCAGTAATGCACATCTGAAGGTGTTAGAAGACTTTTGCATGAATTATTATGTTAGAGTGTCAAAGCTCTGAAAACAGCGTTTCTGCTCCGGACAAACCTGGTTTGATGCAATGTTACTCAAACTCTGTCAAACATTAAAAGTTTGTCATGTGCATGAATAAAATGCTGTTTGGCATGCAGTAATGCACATCTGAAGGTGTTAGAAGAGTTTTGCATGAATTATTATGTTAGAGTGTCAAAGCTCTGAAAACAGCGTTTCTGCTCCGGACAAACCTGGTTTGATGCAATGTTACTCAAACTCTGTCAAACATTAAAAGTTTGTCATGTGCATGAATAAAATGCTGTTTGGCATGCAGTAATGCACATCTGAAGGTGTTAGAAGAGTTTTGCATGAATTATTATGTTAGAGTCTCAAAGCTCTGAAAACAGCGTTTTTGCTCCGGACAAACCTGGTTTGATGCAATGTTACTCAAACTCTTTCAAACATTAAAAAATTGTCAAGTGCATGAATAAAATGCTGTTTGCAATGAAGTAATGCACATCTGAAGGTGTTAGAAGAGATTTGCATGAATTATTATGTTAGAGTGTCAAAGCTCTGAAAACAGCGTTTCTGCTCCGGACAAACCTGGTTTGATGCAATGTTACTCAAACTCTGTCAAACATTAAAAGTTTGTCATGTGCATGAATAAAATGCTGTTTGGCATGCAGTAATGTACATCTGAAGGTGTTAGAAGAGTTTTGCATGAATTATTATGTTAGAGTGTCAAAGCTCTGAAAACAGCGTTTCTGCTCCGGACAAACCTGGTTTGATGCAATGTTACTCAAACTCTGTCAAACATTAAAAGTTTGTCATGTGCATGAATAAAATGCTGTTTGGCATGCAGTAATGCACATCTGAAGGTGTTAGAAGAGTTTTGCATGAATTATTATGTTAGAGTCTCAAAGCTCTGAAAACAGCGTTTCTGCTCCGGACAAACCTGGTTTGATGCAATGTTACTCAAACTCTGTCAAACATTAAAAAATTGTCAAGTGCATGAATAAAATGCTGTTTGCGATGCAGTAATGCACATCTGAAGGTGTTAGAAGAGTTTTTCATAAATTATTATGTTAGAGTCTCAAAGCTCTGAAAACAGCGTTTCTGCTCCGGACAAACCTGGTTTGATGCAATGTTACTCAAACTCTGTCAAACATTAAAAGTTTGTCATGTGCATGAATAAAATGCTGTTTGGCATGCAGTAATGCACATCTGAAGGTGTTAGAAGAGTTTTGCATGAATTATTATGTTAGAGTCTCAAAGCTCTGAAAACAGCGTTTTTGCTCCGGACAAACCTGGTTTGATGCAATGTTACTCAAACTCTTTCAAACATTAAAAAATTGTCAAGTGCATGAATAAAATGCTGTTTGCAATGAAATAATGCACATCTGAAGGTGTTAGAAGAGTTTTGCATGAATTATTATGTTAGAATCTCAAAGCTCTGAAAACAGCGTTTCTGCTCCGGACAAACCTGGTTTGATGCAATGTTACTGAAACTCTGTCAAACATTAAAAAATTGTCAAGTGCATGAATAAAATGCTGTTTGGCATGCAGTAATGCACATCTGAAGGTGTTAGAAGAGTTTTGCATGAATTTAATATGTTAGAGTCTCAAAGCTCTGAAAACAGCGTTTGTGCTCCGGACAAACCTGGTTTGATGCAATGTTACTGAAACTCTGTCAAACATTAAAAAATTGTCAAATGCATGAATAAAATGCTGTTTGCAATGCAGTAATGCACATCTGAAGGTGTTAGAAGACTTTTGCATGAATTATTATGTTAGAGTGTCAAAGCTCTGAAAACAACGTTTCTGCTCCGGACAAACCTGGTTTGATGCAATGTTACTCAAACTCTGTCAAACATTAAAAGTTTGTCATGTGCATGAATAAAATGCTGTTTGGTATGCAGTAATGCACATCTGAAGGTGTTAGAAGAGTTTTGCATGAATTATTATGTTAGAGTGTCAAAGCTCTGAAAACAGCGTTTCTGCTCCGGACAAACCTGGTTTGATGCAATGTTACTCAAACTCTGTCAAACATTAAAAGTTTGTCATGTGCATGAATAAAATGCTGTTTGGCATGCAGTAATGCACATCTGAAGGTGTTAGAAGAGTTTTGCATGAATTATTATGTTAGAGTCTCAAAGCTCTGAAAACAGCGTTTTTGCTCCGGACAAACCTGGTTTGATGCAATGTTACTCAAACTCTTTCAAACATTAAAAAATTGTCAAGTGCATGAATAAAATGCTGTTTGCAATGAAGTAATGCACATCTGAAGGTGTTAGAAGAGATTTGCATGAATTATTATGTTAGAGTGTCAAAGCTCTGAAAACAGCGTTTCTGCTCCGGACAAACCTGGTTTGATGCAATGTTACTCAAACTCTGTCAAACATTAAAAGTTTGTCATGTGCATGAATAAAATGGTGTTTGGCATGCAGTAATGCACATCTGAATGTGTTAGAAGAGTTTTGCATGAATTATTATGTTAGAGTCTCAAAGCTCTGAAAACAGCGTTTCTGCTACGGACAAACCTGGTTTGATGCAATGTTACTCAAACTCTTTCAAACATTAAAAAATTGTCAAGTGCATGAATAAAATGCTGTTTGCAATGAAGTAATGCACATCTGAAGGTGTTAGAAGAGATTTGCATGAATTATTATGTTAGAGTCTCAAAGCTCTGAAAACAGCGTTTCTGCTCCGGACAAACCTGGTTTGATGCAATGTTACTCAAACTCTGTCAAACATTAAAAGTTTGTCATGTGCATGAATAAAATGGTGTTTGGCATGCAGTAATGCACATCTGAATGTGTTAGAAGAGTTTTGCATGAATTATTATGTTAGAGTCTCAAAGCTCTGAAAACAGCGTTTCTGCTACGGACAAACCTGGTTTGATGCAATGTTACTGAAACTCCGTCAAACATTAAAAAATTGTCAAGTGCATTAATAAAATGCTGTTTGCAATGAAATAATGCACATCTGAAGGTGTTAGAAGAGATTTGCATGAATTATTATGTTAGACTCTCAAAGCTCTGAAAACAGCGTTTCTGCTCCGGACAAACCTGGTTTGATGCAATGTTACTCAAACTCTGTCAAACATTAAAAGTTTGTCATGTGCATGAATAAAATGCTGTTTGGCATGCAGTAATGCACATCTGAAGGTGTTAGAAGAGTTTTGCATGAATTATTATGTTAGAGTCTCAAAGCTCTGAAAACAGCGTTTCTGCTCCGGACAAACCTGGTTTAATGCAATGTTACTGAAACTCTGTCAAACATTAAAAAATTGTCAAATGCATGAATAAAATGCTGTTTGCAATGCAGTAATGCACATCTGAAGGTGTTAGAAGAGTTTTGCATGAATTATTATGTTAGAGTGTCAAAGCTCTGAAAACAGCGTTTCTGCTCCTTACAAGCCTGGTTTGATGCAATGTTACTCAAACTCTGTCAAACATTAAAAGTTTGTCATGTGCATGAATAAAATGCTGTTTGGCATGCAGTAATGCACATCTGAAGGTGTTAGAAGAGTTTTGCATGAATTATTATGTTAGAGTCTCAAAGCTCTGAAAACAGCGTTTTTGCTCCGGACAAAGCTGGTTTGATGCAATGTTACTCAAACTCTTTCAAACATTAAAAAATTGTCAAGTGCATGAATAAAATGCTGTTTGCAATGAAGTAATGCACATCTGAAGGTGTTAGAAGAGATTTGCATGAATTATTATGTTAGAGTCTCAAAGCTCTGAAAACAGCGTTTCTGCTCCGGACAAACCTGGTTTGATGCAATGTTACTCAAACTCTGTCAAACATTAAAAGTTTGTCATGTGCATGAATAAAATGTTGTTTGGCATGCAGTAATGCACATCTGAAGGTGTTAGAAGAGTTTTGCATGAATTATTATGTTAGAGTCTCAAAGCTCTGAAAACAGCGTTTCTGCTCCGGACAGACCTGGTTTGATGCAATGTTACTCAAACTCTGTCAAACATTAAAAGTTTGTCATGTGCATGAATAAAATGGTGTTTGGCATGCAGTAATGCACATCTGAATGTGTTAGAAGAGTTTTGCATGGATTATTATGTTAGAGTCTCAAAGCTCTGAAAACAGCGTTTCTGCTACGGACAAACCTGGTTTGATGCAATGTTACTCAAACTCTGTCAAACATTAAAAGTTTGTCATGTGCATGAATAAAATGCTGTTTGGCATGCAGTAATGCACATCTGAAGGTGTTAGAAGAGTTTTGCATGAATTATTATGTTAGAGTCTCAAAGCTCTGAAAACAGCGTTTCTGCTCCGGACAAACCTGGTTTGATGCAATGTTACTCAAACTCTGTCAAACATTAAAAAATTGTCAAATGCATGAATAAAATGCTGTTTGCAATGCAGTAATGCACATCTGAAGGTGTTAGAAGACTTTTGCATGAATTATTATGTTAGAGTGTCAAAGCTCTGAAAACAGCGTTTCTGCTCCGGACAAACCTGGTTTGATGCAATGTTACTCAAACTCTGTCAAACATTAAAAGTTTGTCATGTGCATGAATAAAATGCTGTTTGGTATGCAGTAATGCACATCTGAAGGTGTTAGAAGAGTTTTGCATGAATTATTATGTTAGAGTGTCAAAGCTCTGAAAACAGCGTTTCTGCTCCGGACAAACCTGGTTTGATGCAATGTTACTCAAACTCTGTCAAACATTAAAAGTTTGCCATGTGCATGAATAAAATGCTGTTTGGCATGCAGTAATGCACATCTGAAGGTGTTAGAAGAGTTTTGCATGAATTATTATGTTAGAGTCTCAAAGCTCTGAAAACAGCGTTTTTGCTCCGGACAAACCTGGTTTGATGCAATGTTACTCAAACTCTTTCAAACATTAAAAAATTGTCAAGTGCATGAATAAAATGCTGTTTGCAATGAAGTAATGCACATCTGAAGGTGTTAGAAGAGATTTGCATGAATTATTATGTTAGAGTCTCAAAGCTCTGAAAACAGCGTTTCTGCTACGGACAAACCTGGTTTGATGCAATGTTACTCAAACTCTTTCAAACATTAAAAAATTGTCAAGTGCATGAATAAAATGCTGTTTGCAATGAAGTAATGCACATCTGAAGGTGTTAGAAGAGATTTGCATGAATTATTATGTTAGAGTCTCAAAGCTCTGAAAACAGCGTTTCTGCTCCGGACAAACCTGGTTTGATGCAATGTTACTCAAACTCTGTCAAACATTAAAAGTTTGTCATGTGCATGAATAAAATGCTGTTTGGCATGCAGTAATGCACATCTGAAGGTGTTAGAAGAGTTTTGCATGAATTATTATGTTAGAGTCTCAAAGCTCTGAAAACAGCGTTTCTGCTCCGGACAGACCTGGTTTGATGCAATGTTACTCAAACTCTGTCAAACATTAAAAGTTTGTCATGTGCATGAATAAAATGGTGTTTGGCATGCAGTAATGCACATCTGAATGTGTTAGAAGAGTTTTGCATGAATTATTATGTTAGAGTCTCAAAGCTCTGAAAACAGCGTTTCTGCTCCGGACAAACCTGGTTTGATGCAATGTTACTCAAACTCTGTCAAACATTAAAAGTTTGTCATGTGCATGAATAAAATGCTGTTTGGCATGCAGTAATGCACATCTGAAGGTGTTAGAAGAGTTTTGCATGAATTATTATGTTAGAGTCTCAAAGCTCTGAAAACAGCGTTTTTGCTCCGGACAAACCTGGTTTGATGCAATGTTACTCAAACTCTTTCAAACATTAAAAAATTGTCAAGTGCATGAATAAAATGCTGTTTGCAATGAAGTAATGCACATCTGAAGGTGTTAGAAGAGATTTGCATGAATTATTATGTTAGAGTCTCAAAGCTCTGAAAACAGCGTTTCTGCTCCGGACAAACCTGGTTTGATGCAATGTTACTCAAACTCTGTCAAACATTAAAAAATTGTCAAGTGCATGAATAAAATGCTGTTTGGCATGCAGTAATGCACATCTGAAGGTGTTAGAAGAGTTTTGCATGAATTATTATGTTAGAGTCTCAAAGCTCTGAAAACAGCGTTTTTGCTCCGGACAAACCTGGTTTGATGCAATGTTACTCAAACTCTTTCAAACATTAAAAAATTGTCAAGTGCATGAATAAAATGCTGTTTGCAATGAAATAATGCACATCTGAAGGTGTTAGAAGAGTTTTGCATGAATTATTATGTTAGAATCTCAAAGCTCTGAAAACAGCGTTTCTGCTCCGGACAAACCTGGTTTGATGCAATGTTACTGAAACTCTGTCAAACATTAAAAAATTGTCAAGTGCATGAATAAAATGCTGTTTGGCATGCAGTAATGCACATCTGAAGGTGTTAGAAGAGTTTTGCATGAATTTAATATGTTAGAGTCTCAAAGCTCTGAAAACAGCGTTTCTGCTACGGACAAACCTGGTTTGATGCAATGTTACTCAAACTCTTTCAAACATTAAAAAATTGTCAAGTGCATGAATAAAATGCTGTTTGCAATGAAGTAATGCACATCTGAAGGTGTTAGAAGAGATTTGCATGAATTATTATGTTAGAGTCTCAAAGCTCTGAAAACAGCGTTTCTGCTCCGGACAAACCTGGTTTGATGCAATGTTACTCAAACTCTGTCAAACATTAAAAGTTTGTCATGTGCATGAATAAAATGCTGTTTGGCAGGCAGTAATGCACATCTGAAGGTGTTAGAAGAGTTTTGCATGAATTATTATGTTAGAGTCTCAAAGCTCTGAAAACAGCGTTTCTGCTCCGGACAGACCTGGTTTGATGCAATGTTACTCAAACTCTGTCAAACATTAAAAGTTTGTCATGTGCATGAATAAAATGGTGTTTGGCATGCAGTAATGCACATCTGAATGTGTTAGAAGAGTTTTGCATGAATTATTATGTTAGAGTCTCAAAGCTCTGAAAACAGCGTTTCTGCTACGGACAAACCTGGTTTGATGCAATGTTACTGAAACTCCGTCAAACATTAAAAAATTGTCAAGTGCATTAATAAAATGCTGTTTGCAATGAAATAATGCACATCTGAAGGTGTTAGAAGAGATTTGCATGAATTATTATGTTAGACTCTCAAAGCTCTGAAAACAGCGTTTCTGCTCCGGACAAACCTGGTTTGATGCAATGTTACTCAAACTCTGTCAAACATTAAAAGTTTGTCATGTGCATGAATAAAATGCTGTTTGGCATGCAGTAGTGCACATCTGAAGGTGTTAGAAGAGTTTTGCATGAATTATTATGTTAGAGTCTCAAAGCTCTGAAAACAGCGTTTCTGCTACGGATAAACCTGGTTTGATGCAATGTTACTGAAACTCCGTCAAACATTAAAAAATTGTCAAGTGCATTAATAAAATGCTGTTTGCAATGAAATAATGCACATCTGAAGGTGTTAGAAGAGATTTGCATGAATTATTATGTTAGACTCTCAAAGCTCTGAAAACAGCGTTTCTGCTCCGGACAAACCTGGTTTGATGCAATGTTACTCAAACTCTGTCAAACATTAAAAGTTTGTCATGTGCATGAATAAAATGCTGTTTGGCATGCAGTAATGCACATCTGAAGGTGTTAGAAGAGTTTTGCATGAATTATTATGTTAGAGTCTCAAAGCTCTGAAAACAGCGTTTTTGCTCCGGACAAACCTGGTTTGATGCAATGTTACTCAAACTCTTTCAAACATTAAAAAATTGTCAAGTGCATGAATAAAATGCTGTTTGCAATGAAGTAATGCACATCTGAAGGTGTTAGAAGAGATTTGCATGAATTATTATGTTAGAGTGTCAAAGCTCTGAAAACAGCGTTTCTGCTCCGGACAAACCTGGTTTGATGCAATGTTACTCAAACTCTGTCAAACATTAAAAGTTTGTCATGTGCATGAATAAAATGCTGTTTGGCATGCAGTAATGCACATCTGAAGGTGTTAGAAGAGTTTTGCATGAATTATTATGTTAGAGTGTCAAAGCTCTGAAAACAGCGTTTCTGCTCCGGACAAACCTGGTTTGATGCAATGTTACTCAAACTCTGTCAAACATTAAAAGTTTGTCATGTGCATGAATAAAATGCTGTTTGGCATGCAGTAATGCACATCTGAAGGTGTTAGAAGAGTTTTGCATGAATTATTATGTTAGAGTCTCAAAGCTCTGAAAACAGCGTTTCTGCTCCGGACAAACCTGGTTTGATGCAATGTTACTCAAACTCTGTCAAACATTAAAAAATTGTCAAGTGCATGAATAAAATGCTGTTTGCGATGCAGTAATGCACATCTGAAGGTGTTAGAAGAGTTTTGCATGAATTATTATGTTAGAATCTCAAAGCTCTGAAAACAGCGTTTCTGCTCCGGACAAACCTGGTTTGATGCAATGTTACTGAAACTCTGTCAAACATTAAAAAATTGTCAAGTGCATGAATAAAATGCTGTTTGGCATGCAGTAATGCACATCTGAAGGTGTTAGAAGAGTTTTGCATGAATTTAATATGTTAGAGTCTCAAAGCTCTGAAAACAGCGTTTCTGCTCCGGACAAACCTGGTTTGATGCAATGTTACTGAAACTCTGTCAAACATTAAAAAATTGTCAGATGCATGAATAAAATGCTGTTTGCAATGCAGTAATGCACATCTGAAGGTGTTAGAAGACTTTTGCATGAATTATTATGTTAGAGTGTCAAAGCTCTGAAAACAGCGTTTCTGCTCCGGACAAACCTGGTTTGATGCAATGTTACTCAAACTCTGTCAAACATTAAAAGTTTGTCATGTGCATGAATAAAATGCTGTTTGGTATGCAGTAATGCACATCTGAAGGTGTTAGAAGAGTTTTGCATGAATTATTATGTTAGAGTGTCAAAGCTCTGAAAACAGCGTTTCTGCTCCGGACAAACCTGGTTTGATGCAATGTTACTCAAACTCTGTCAAACATTAAAAGTTTGTCATGTGCATGAATAAAATGCTGTTTGGCATGCAGTAATGCACATCTGAAGGTGTTAGAAGAGTTTTGCATGAATTATTATGTTAGAGTCTCAAAGCTCTGAAAACAGCGTTTTTGCTCCGGACAAACCTGGTTTGATGCAATGTTACTCAAACTCTTTCAAACATTAAAAAATTGTCAAGTGCATGAATAAAATGCTGTTTGCAATGAAGTAATGCACATCTGAAGGTGTTAGAAGAGATTTGCATGAATTATTATGTTAGAGTCTCAAAGCTCTGAAAACAGCGTTTCTGCTCCGGACAAACCTGGTTTGATGCAATGTTACTCAAACTCTGTCAAACATTAAAAGTTTGTCATGTGCATGAATAAAATGGTGTTTGGCATGCAGTAATGCACATCTGAATGTGTTAGAAGAGTTTTGCATGAATTATTATGTTAGAGTCTCAAAGCTCTGAAAACAGCGTTTCTGCTACGGACAAACCTGGTTTGATGCAATGTTACTCAAACTCTTTCAAACATTAAAAAATTGTCAAGTGCATGAATAAAATGCTGTTTGCAATGAAATAATGCACATCTGAAGGTGTTAGAAGAGATTTGCATGAATTATTATGTTAGACTCTCAAAGCTCTGAAAACAGCGTTTCTGCTCCGGACAAACCTGGTTTGATGCAATGTTACTCAAACTCTGTCAAACATTAAAAGTTTGTCATGTGCATGAATAAAATGCTGTTTGGCATGCAGTAATGCACATCTGAAGGTGTTAGAAGAGTTTTGCATGAATTATTATGTTAGAGTCTCAAAGCTCTGAAAACAGCGTTTCTGCTACGGACAAACCTGGTTTGATGCAATGTTACTGAAACTCCGTCAAACATTAAAAAATTGTCAAGTGCATTAATAAAATGCTGTTTGCAATGAAATAATGCACATCTGAAGGTGTTAGAAGAGATTTGCATGAATTATTATCTTAGACTCTCAAAGCTCTGAAAACAGCGTTTCTGCTCCGGACAAACCTGGTTTGATGCAATGTTACTCAAACTCTGTCAAACATTAAAAGTTTGTCATGTGCATGAATAAAATGGTGTTTGGCATGCAGTAATGCACATCTGAATGTGTTAGTAGAGTTTTGCATGAATTATTATGTTAGAGTCTCAAAGCTCTGAAAACAGCGTTTCTGCTCCGGACAAACCTGGTTTCATGCAATGTTACTGAAACTCTGTCAAACATTAAAAAATTGTCAAATGCATGAATAAAATGCTGTTTGCAATGCAGTAATGCACATCTGAAGGTGTTAGAAGACTTTTGCATGAATTATTATGTTAGAGTGTCAAAGCTCTGAAAACAGCGTTTCTGCTCCGGACAAACCTGGTTTGATGCAATGTTACTCAAACTCTGTCAAACATTAAAAGTTTGTCATGTGCATGAATAAAATGCTGTTTGGCATGCAGTAATGCACATCTGAAGGTGTTAGAAGAGTTTTGCATGAATTATCATGTTAGAGTGTCAAAGCTCTGAAAACAGCGTTTCTGCTCCGGACAAACCTGGTTTGATGCAATGTTACTCAAACTCTGTCAAACATTAAAAGTTTGTCATGTGCATGAATAAAATGCTGTTTGGCATGCAGTAATGCACATCTGAAGGTGTTAGAAGAGTTTTGCATGAATTATTATGTTAGAGTCTCAAAGCTCTGAAAACAGCGTTTTTGCTCCGGACAAACCTGGTTTGATGCAATGTTACTCAAACTCTTTCAAACATTAAAAAATTGTCAAGTGCATGAATAAAATGCTGTTTGCAATGAAGTAATGCACATCTGAAGGTGTTAGAAGAGATTTGCATGAATTATTATGTTAGAGTGTCAAAGCTCTGAAAACAGCGTTTCTGCTCCGGACAAACCTGGTTTGATGCAATGTTACTCAAACTCTGTCAAACATTAAAAGTTTGTCATGTGCATGAATAAAATGCTGTTTGGCATGCAGTAATGCACATCTGAAGGTGTTAGAAGAGTTTTGCATGAATTATTATGTTAGAGTCTCAAAGCTCTGAAAACAGCGTTTCTGCTCCGGACAAACCTGGTTTGATGCAATGTTACTCAAACTCTGTCAAACATTAAAAAATTGTCAAATGCATGAATAAAATGCTGTTTGCAATGCAGTAATGCACATCTGAAGGTGTTAGAAGACTTTTGCATGAATTATTATGTTAGAGTGTCAAAGCTCTGAAAACAGCGTTTCTGCTCCGGACAAACCTGGTTTGATGCAATGTTACTCAAACTCTGTCAAACATTAAAAGTTTGTCATGTGCATGAATAAAATGCTGTTTGGTATGCAGTAATGCACTTCTGAAGGTGTTAGAAGAGTTTTGCATGAATTATTATGTTAGAGTGTCAAAGCTCTGAAAACAGCGTTTCTGCTCCGGACAAACCTGGTTTGATGCAATGTTACTCAAACTCTGTCAAACATTAAAAGTTTGTCATGTGCATGAATAAAATGCTGTTTGGCATGCAGTAATGCACATCTGAAGGTGTTAGAAGAGTTTTGCATGAATTATTATGTTAGAGTCTCAAAGCTCTGAAAACAGCGTTTTTGCTCCGGACAAACCTGGTTTGATGCAATGTTACTCAAACTCTTTCAAACATTAAAAAATTGTCAAGTGCATGAATAAAATGCTGTTTGCAATGAAGTAATGCACATCTGAAGGTGTTAGAAGAGATTTGCATGAATTATTATGTTAGAGTCTCAAAGCTCTGAAAACAGCGTTTCTGCTCCGGACAAACCTGGTTTGATGCAATGTTACTCAAACTCTGTCAAACATTAAAAGTTTGTCATGTGCATGAATAAAATGGTGTTTGGCATGCAGTAATGCACATCTGAATGTGTTAGAAGAGTTTTGCATGAATTATTATGTTAGAGTCTCAAAGCTCTGAAAACAGCGTTTCTGCTACGGACAAACCTGGTTTGATGCAATGTTACTCAAACTCTTTCAAACATTAAAAAATTGTCAAGTGCATGAATAAAATGCTGTTTGCAATGAAGTAATGCACATCTGAAGGTGTTAGAAGAGATTTGCATGAATTATTATGTTAGAGTCTCAAAGCTCTGAAAACAGCGTTTCTGCTCCGGACAAACCTGGTTTGATGCAATGTTACTCAAACTCTGTCAAACATTAAAAGTTTGTCATGTGCATGAATAAAATGCTGTTTGGCATGCAGTAATGCACATCTGAAGGTGTTAGAAGAGTTTTGCATGAATTATTATGTTAGAGTCTCAAAGCTCTGAAAACAGCGTTTCTGCTCCGGACAGACCTGGTTTGATGCAATGTTACTCAAACTCTGTCAAACATTAAAAGTTTGTCATGTGCATGAATAAAATGGTGTTTGGCATGCAGTAATGCACATCTGAATGTGTTAGAAGAGTTTTGCATGAATTATTATGTTAGAGTCTCAAAGCTCTGAAAACAGCGTTTCTGCTCCGGACAAACCTGGTTTGATGCAATGTTACTGAAACTCCGTCAAACATTAAAAAATTGTCAAGTGCATTAATAAAATGCTGTTTGCAATGAAATAATGCACATCTGAAGGTGTTAGAAGAGATTTGCATGAATTATTATGTTAGACTCTCAAAGCTCTGAAAACAGCGTTTCTGCTCCGGACAAACCTGGTTTGATGCAATGTTACTCAAACTCTGTCAAACATTAAAAGTTTGTCATGTGCATGAATAAAATGCTGTTTGGCATGCAGTAATGCACATCTGAAGGTGTTAGAAGAGTTTTGCATGAATTATTATGTTAGAGTCTCAAAGCTCTGAAAACAGCGTTTCTGCTACGGACAAACCTGGTTTGATGCAATGTTACTGAAACTCCGTCAAACATTAAAAAATTGTCAAGTGCATTAATAAAATGCTGTTTGCAATGAAATAATGCACATCTGAAGGTGTTAGAAGAGATTTGCATGAATTATTATGTTAGACTCTCAAAGCTCTTAAAACAGCGTTTCTGCTCCGGACAAACCTGGTTTGATGCAATGTTACTCAAACTCTGTCAAACATTAAAAGTTTGTCATACGAATAAAATGCTGTTTGGCATGCAGTAATGCACATCTGAAGGTGTTAGAAGAGTTTTGCATGAATTATTATGTTAGAGTCTCAAAGCTCTGAAAACAGCGTTTCTGCTCCGGACAAACCTGGTTTGATGCAATGTTACTCAAACTCTTTCAAACATTAAAAAATTGTCAAGTGCATGAATAAAATGCTGTTTGCAATGAAATAATGCACATCTGAAGGTTTTAGAAGAGTTTTGCATGAATTATTATGTTAGAATCTCAAAGCTCTGAAAACAGCGTTTCTGCTCCGGACAAACCTGGTTTGATGCAATGTTACTGAAACTCTGTCAAACATTAAAAAATTGTCAAGTGCATGAATAAAATGCTGTTTGGCATGCAGTAATGCACATCTGAAGGTGTTAGAAGACTTTTGCATGAATTATTATGTTAGAGTGTCAAAGCTCTGAAAACAGCGTTTCTGCTCCGGACAAACCTGGTTTGATGCAATGTTACTCAAACTCTGTCAAACATTAAAAGTTTGTCATGTGCATGAATAAAATGCTGTTTGGCATGCAGTAATGCACATCTGAAGGTGTTAGAAGAGTTTTGCATGAATTATTATGTTAGAGTCTCAAAGCTCTGAAAACAGCGTTTCTGCTCCGGACAAACCTGGTTTGATGCAATGTTACTGAAACTCTGTCAAACATTAAAAAATTGTCAAATGCATGAATAAAATGCTGTTTGCAATGCAGTAATGCACATCTGAAGGTGTTAGAAGAGTTTTGCATGAATTATTATGTTAGAGTGTCAAAGCTCTGAAAACAGCGTTTCTGCTCCGGACAAACCTGGTTTGATGCAATGTTACTCAAACTCTGTCAAACATTAAAAGTTTGTCATGTGCATGAATAAAATGCTGTTTGGTATGCAGTAATGCACATCTGAAGGTGTTAGAAGAGTTTTGCATGAATTATTATGTTAGAGTGTCAAAGCTCTGAAAACAGCGTTTCTGCTCCGGACAAACCTGGTTTGATGCAATGTTACTCAAACTCTGTCAAACATTAAAAGTTTGTCATGTGCATGAATAAAATGCTGTTTGGCATGCAGTAATGCACATCTGAAGGTGTTAGAAGAGTTTTGCATGAATTATTATGTTAGAGTCTCAAAGCTCTGAAAACAGCGTTTTTGCTCCGGACAAACCTGGTTTGATGCAATGTTACTCAAACTCTTTCAAACATTAAAAAATTGTCAAGTGCATGAATAAAATGCTGTTTGCAATGAAGTAATGCACATCTGAAGGTGTTAGAAGAGATTTGCATGAATTATTATGTTAGAGTCTCAAAGCTCTGAAAACAGCGTTTCTGCTCCGGACAAACCTGGTTTGATGCAATGTTACTCAAACTCTGTCAAACATTAAAAGTTTGTCATGTGCATGAATAAAATGGTGTTTGGCATGCAGTAATGCACATCTGAATGTGTTAGAAGAGTTTTGCATGAATTATTATGTTAGAGTCTCAAAGCTCTGAAAACAGCGTTTCTGCTACGGACAAACCTGGTTTGATGCAATGTTACTCAAACTCTTTCAAACATTAAAAAATTGTCAAGTGCATGAATAAAATGCTGTTTGCAATGAAGTAATGCACATCTGAAGGTGTTAGAAGAGATTTGCATGAATTATTATGTTAGAGTCTCAAAGCTCTGAAAACAGCGTTTCTGCTCCGGACAAACCTGGTTTGATGCAATGTTACTCAAACTCTGTCAAACATTAAAAGTTTGTCATGTGCATGAATAAAATGCTGTTTGGCATGCAGTAATGCACATCTGAAGGTGTTAGAAGAGTTTTGCATGAATTATTATGTTAGAGTCTCAAAGCTCTGAAAACAGCGTTTCTGCTCCGGACAGACCTGGTTTGATGCAATGTTACTCAAACTCTGTCAAACATTAAAAGTTTGTCATGTGCATGAATAAAATGGTGTTTGGCATGCAGTAATGCACATCTGAATGTGTTAGAAGAGTTTTGCATGAATTATTATGTTAGAGTCTCAAAGCTCTGAAAACAGCGTTTCTGCTCCGGACAAACCTGGTTTGATGCAATGTTACTGAAACTCCGTCAAACATTAAAAAATTGTCAAGTGCATTAATAAAATGCTGTTTGCAATGAAATAATGCACATCTGAAGGTGTTAGAAGAGATTTGCATGAATTATTATGTTAGACTCTCAAAGCTCTGAAAACAGCGTTTCTGCTCCGGACAAACCTGGTTTGATGCAATGTTACTCAAACTCTGTCAAACATTAAAAGTTTGTCATGTGCATGAATAAAATGCTGTTTGGCATGCAGTAATGCACATCTGAAGGTGTTAGAAGAGTTTTGCATGAATTATTATGTTAGAGTCTCAAAGCTCTGAAAACAGCGTTTCTGCTACGGACAAACCTGGTTTGATGCAATGTTACTGAAACTCCGTCAAACATTAAAAAATTGTCAAGTGCATTAATAAAATGCTGTTTGCAATGAAATAATGCACATCTGAAGGTGTTAGAAGAGATTTGCATGAATTATTATGTTAGACTCTCAAAGCTCTTAAAACAGCGTTTCTGCTCCGGACAAACCTGGTTTGATGCAATGTTACTCAAACTCTGTCAAACATTAAAAGTTTGTCATACGAATAAAATGCTGTTTGGCATGCAGTAATGCACATCTGAAGGTGTTAGAAGAGTTTTGCATGAATTATTATGTTAGAGTGTCAAAGCTCTGAAAACAGCGTTTCTGCTCCGGACAAACCTGGTTTGATGCAATGTTACTCAAACTCTGTCAAACATTAAAAGTTTGTCATGTGCATGAATAAAATGCTGTTTGGCATGCAGTAATGCACATCTGAAGGTGTTAGAAGAGTTTTGCATGAATTATTATGTTAGAGTCTCAAAGCTCTGAAAACAGCGTTTCTGCTCCGGACAAACCTGGTTTGATGCAATGTTACTCAAACTCTTTCAAACATTAAAAAATTGTCAAGTGCATGAATAAAATGCTGTTTGCAATGAAATAATGCACATCTGAAGGTTTTAGAAGAGTTTTGCATGAATTATTATGTTAGAATCTCAAAGCTCTGAAAACAGCGTTTCTGCTCCGGACAAACCTGGTTTGATGCAATGTTACTGAAACTCTGTCAAACATTAAAAAATTGTCAAGTGCATGAATAAAATGCTGTTTGGCATGCAGTAATGCACATCTGAAGGTGTTAGAAGACTTTTGCATGAATTATTATGTTAGAGTGTCAAAGCTCTGAAAACAGCGTTTCTGCTCCGGACAAACCTGGTTTGATGCAATGTTACTCAAACTCTGTCAAACATTAAAAGTTTGTCATGTGCATGAATAAAATGCTGTTTGGCATGCAGTAATGCACATCTGAAGGTGTTAGAAGAGTTTTGCATGAATTATTATGTTAGAGTCTCAAAGCTCTGAAAACAGCGTTTCTGCTCCGGACAAACCTGGTTTGATGCAATGTTACTGAAACTCTGTCAAACATTAAAAAATTGTCAAATGCATGAATAAAATGCTGTTTGCAATGCAGTAATGCACATCTGAAGGTGTTAGAAGAGTTTTGCATGAATTATTATGTTAGAGTGTCAAAGCTCTGAAAACAGCGTTTCTGCTCCTTACAAGCCTGGTTTGATGCAATGTTACTCAAACTCTGTCAAACATTAAAAGTTTGTCATGTGCATGAATAAAATGCTGTTTGGCATGCAGTAATGCACATCTGAAGGTGTTAGAAGAGTTTTGCATGAATTATTATGTTAGAGTGTCAAAGCTCTGAAAACAGCTTTTCTGCTCCGGACAAACCTGGTTTGATGCAATGTTACTCAAACTCTGTCAAACATTAAAAGTTTGTCATGTGCATGAATAAAATGCTGTTTGGCATGCAGTAATGCACATCTGAAGGTGTTAGAAGAGTTTTGCATGAATTATTATGTTAGAGTGTCAAAGCTCTGAAAACAGCTTTTCTGCTCCGGACAAACCTGGTTTGATGCAATGTTACTCAAACTCTGTCAAACATTAAAAGTTTGTCATGTGCATGAATAAAATGCTGTTTGGCATGCAGTAATGCACATCTGAAGGTGTTAGAAGAGATTTGCATGAATTATTATGTTAGACTCTCAAAGCTCTGAAAACAGCGTTTCTGCTCCGGACAAACCTGGTTTGATGCAATGTTACTCAAACTCTGTCAAACATTAAAAGTTTGTCATGTGCATGAATAAAATGCTGTTTGGCATGCAGTAATGCACATCTGGAGGTGTTAGAAGAGTTTTGCATGAATTATTATGTTAGAGTCTCAAAGCTCTGAAAACAGCGTTTCTGCTCCGGAGAAACCTTGTTTGATGCAATGTTACTGAAACTCTGTCAAACATTAAAAAATTGTCAAGTGCATGAATAAAATGCTGTTTGCAATGAAGTAATGCACATCTGAAGGTGTTAGAAGAGATTTGCATGAATTATTATGTTAGAGTCTCAAAGCTCTGAAAACAACGTTTCTGCTCCGGACAAACCTGGTTTGATGCAATGTTACTCAAACTCTGTCAAACATTAAAAGTTTGTCATGTGCATGAATAAAATGCTGTTTGGCATGCAGTAATGCACATCTGAAGGTGTTAGAAGAGTTTTGCATGAATTATTATGTTAGAGTGTCAAAGCTCTGAAAACAGCGTTTCTGCTCCGGACAAACCTGGTTTGATGCAATGTTACTCAAACTCTGTCAAACATTAAAAGTTTGTCATGTGCATGAATAAAATGCTGTTTGGCATGCAGTAATGCACATCTGAAGGTGTTAGAAGAGTTTTGCATGAATTATTATGTTAGAGTGTCAAAGCTCTGAAAACAGCGTTTCTGCTCCGGACAAACCTGGTTTGATGCAATGTTACTCAAACTCTGTCAAACATTAAAAGTTTGTCATGTGCATGAATAAAATGCTGTTTGGCATGCAGTAATGCACATCTGAAGGTGTTAGAAGAGTTTTGCATGAATTATTATGTTAGAGTCTCAAAGCTCTGAAAACAGCGTTTTTGCTCCGGACAAACCTGGTTTGATGCAATGTTACTCAAACTCTTTCAAACATTAAAAAATTATCAAGTGCATGAATAAAATGCTGTTTGCAATGAAGTAATGCACATCTGAAGGTGTTAGAAGAGATTTGCATGAATTATTATGTTAGAGTCTCAAAGCTCTGAAAACAGCGTTTCTGCTCCGGACAAACCTGGTTTGATGCAATGTTACTCAAACTCTGTCAAACATTAAAAAATTGTCAAGTGCATGAATAAAATGCTGTTTGGCATGCAGTAATGCACATCTGAAGGTGTTAGAAGAGTTTTGCATGAATTATTATGTTAGAGTCTCAAAGCTCTGAAAACAGCGTTTTTGCTCCGGACAAACCTGGTTTGATGCAATGTTACTCAAACTCTTTCAAACATTAAAAAATTGTCAAGTGCATGAATAAAATGCTGTTTGCAATGAAATAATGCACATCTGAAGGTGTTAGAAGAGTTTTGCATGAATTATTATGTTAGAATCTCAAAGCTCTGAAAACAGCGTTTCTGCTCCGGACAAACCTGGTTTGATGCAATGTTACTGAAACTCTGTCAAACATTAAAAAATTGTCAAGTGCATGAATAAAATGCTGTTTGGCATGCAGTAATGCACATCTGAAGGTGTTAGAAGAGTTTTGCATGAATTTAATATGTTAGAGTCTCAAAGCTCTGAAAACAGCGTTTCTGCTCCGGACAAACCTGGTTTGATGCAATGTTACTGAAACTCTGTCAAACATTAAAAAATTGTCAAATGCATGAATAAAATGCTGTGTGCAATGCAGTAATGCACATCTGAAGGTGTTAGAAGACTTTTGCATGAATTATTATGTTAGAGTGTCAAAGCTCTGAAAACAGCGTTTCTGCTCCGGACAAACCTGGTTTGATGCAATGTTACTCAAACTCTGTCAAACATTAAAAGTTTGTCATGTGCATGAATAAAATGCTGTTTGGCATGCAGTAATGCACATCTGAAGGTGTTAGAAGAGTTTTGCATGAATTATTATGTTAGAGTGTCAAAGCTCTGAAAACAGCGTTTCTGCTCCGGACAAACCTGGTTTGATGCAATGTTACTCAAACTCTGTCAAACATTAAAAGTTTGTCATGTGCATGAATAAAATGCTGTTTGGCATGCAGTAATGCACATCTGAAGGTGTTAGAAGAGTTTTGCATGAATTATTATGTTAGAGTCTCAAAGCTCTGAAAACAGCGTTTTTGCTCCGGACAAACCTGGTTTGATGCAATGTTACTCAAACTCTTTCAAACATTAAAAAATTGTCAAGTGCATGAATAAAATGCTGTTTGCAATGAAGTAATGCACATCTGAAGGTGTTAGAAGAGATTTGCATGAATTATTATGTTAGAGTCTCAAAGCTCTGAAAACAGCGTTTCTGCTCCGGACAAACCTGGTTTGATGCAATGTTACTCAAACTCTGTCAAATATTAAAAGTTTGTCATGTGCATGAATAAAATGCTGTTTGGCATGCAGTAATGCACATCTGAAGGTGTTAGAAGAGTTTTGCATGAATTATTATGTTAGAGTCTCAAAGCTCTGAAAACAGCGTTTCTGCTCCGGACAGACCTGGTTTGATGCAATGTTACTCAAACTCTGTCAAACATTAAAAGTTTGTCATGTGCATGAATAAAATGATGTTTGGCATGCAGTAATGCACATCTGAAGGTGTTAGAAGAGTTTTGCATGAATTATTATGTTAGAGTCTCAAAGCTCTGAAAACAGCGTTTCTGCTCCGGACAGACCTGGTTTGATGCAATGTTACTCAAACTCTGTCAAACATTAAAAGTTTGTCATGTGCATGAATAAAATGGTGTTTGGCATGCAGTAATGCACATCTGAATGTGTTAGAAGAGTTTTGCATGAATTATTATGTTAGAGTCTCAAAGCTCTGAAAACAGCGTTTCTGCTCCGGACAAACCTGGTTTGATGCAATGTTACTGAAACTCTGTCAAACATTAAAAAATTGTCAAATGCATGAATAAAATGCTGTTTGCAATGCAGTAATGCACATCTGAAGGTGTTAGAAGAGTTTTGCATGAATTATTATGTTAGAGTCTCAAAGCTCTGAAAACAGCGTTTTTGCTCCGGACAAACCTGGTTTGATGCAATGTTACTCAAACTCTTTCAAACATTAAAAAATTGTCAAGTGCATGAATAAAATGCTGTTTGCAATGAAGTAATGCACATCTGAAGGTGTTAGAAGAGATTTGCATGAATTATTATGTTAGAGTCTCAAAGCTCTGAAAACAGCGTTTCTGCTCCGGACAAACCTGGTTTGATGCAATGTTACTCAAACTCTGTCAAACATTAAAAGTTTGTCATGTGCATGAATAAAATGCTGTTTGGCATGCAGTAATGCACATCTGAAGGTGTTAGAAGAGTTTTGCATGAATTATTATGTTAGAGTCTCAAAGCTCTGAAAACAGCGTTTCTGCTCCGGACAGACCTGGTTTGATGCAATGTTACTCAAACTCTGTCAAACATTAAAAGTTTGTCATGTGCATGAATAAAATGGTGTTTGGCATGCAGTAATGCACATCTGAATGTGTTAGAAGAGTTTTGCATGAATTATTATGTTAGAGTCTCAAAGCTCTGAAAACAGCGTTTCTGCTACGGACAAACCTGGTTTGATGCAATGTTACTGAAACTCCGTCAAACATTAAAAAATTGTCAAGTGCATTAATAAAATGCTGTTTGCAATGAAATAATGCACATCTGAAGGTGTTAGAAGAGATTTGCATGAATTATTATGTTAGACTCTCAAAGCTCTGAAAACAGCGTTTCTGCTCCGGACAAACCTGGATTGATGCAATGTTACTCAAACTCTGTCAAACATTAAAAGTTTGTCATGTGCATGAATAAAATGCTGTTTGGCATGCAGTAATGCACATCTGAAGGTGTTAGAAGAGTTTTGCATGAATTATTATGTTAGAGTCTCAAAGCTCTGAAAACAGCGTTTCTGCTCCGGACAAACCTGGTTTGATGCAATGTTACTGAAACTCTGTCAAACATTAAAAAATTGTCAAATGCATGAATAAAATGCTGTTTGCAATGCAGTAATGCACATCTGAAGGTGTTAGAAGAGTTTTGCATGAATTATTATGTTAGAGTGTCAAAGCTCTGAAAACAGCGTTTCTGCTCCTTACAAGCCTGGTTTGATGCAATGTTACTCAAACTCTGTCAAACATTAAAAGTTTGTCATGTGCATGAATAAAATGCTGTTTGGCATGCAGTAATGCACATCTGAAGGTGTTAGAAGAGTTTTGCATGAATTATTATGTTAGAGTGTCAAAGCTCTGAAAACAGCTTTTCTGCTCCGGACAAACCTGGTTTGATGCAATGTTACTCAAACTCTGTCAAACATTAAAAGTTTGTCATGTGCATGAATAAAATGCTGTTTGGCATGCAGTAATGCACATCTGAAGGTGTTAGAAGAGTTTTGCATGAATTATTATGTTAGAGTGTCAAAGCTCTGAAAACAGCTTTTCTGCTCCGGACAAACCTGGTTTGATGCAATGTTACTCAAACTCTGTCAAACATTAAAAGTTTGTCATGTGCATGAATAAAATGCTGTTTGGCATGCAGTAATGCACATCTGAAGGTGTTAGAAGAGTTTTGCATGAATTATTATGTTAGAGTGTCAAAGCTCTGAAAACAGCGTTTCTGCTCCGGACAAACCTGGTTTGATGCAATGTTACTCAAACTCTGTCAAACATTAAAAGTTTGTCATGTGCATGAATAAAATGCTGTTTGGCATGCAGTAATGCACATCTGAAGGTGTTAGAAGAGTTTTGCATGAATTATTATGTTAGAGTCTCAAAGCTCTGAAAACAGCGTTTCTGCTCCGGACAAACCTGGTTTGATGCAATGTTACTCAAACTCTGTCAAACATTAAAAAATTGTCAAATGCATGAATAAAATGCTGTTTGCAATGCAGTAATGCACATCTGAAGGTGTTAGAAGACTTTTGCATGAATTATTATGTTAGAGTGTCAAAGCTCTGAAAACAGCGTTTCTGCTCCGGACAAACCTGGTTTGATGCAATGTTACTCAAACTCTGTCAAACATTAAAAGTTTGTCATGTGCATGAATAAAATGCTGTTTGGCATGCAGTAATGCACATCTGAAGGTGTTAGAAGAGTTTTGCATGAATTATTATGTTAGAGTCTCAAAGCTCTGAAAACAGCGTTTTTGCTCCGGACAAACCTGGTTTGATGCAATGTTACTCAAACTCTTTCAAACATTAAAAAATTGTCAAGTGCATGAATAAAATGCTGTTTGCAATGAAGTAATGCACATCTGAAGGTGTTAGAAGAGATTTGCATGAATTATTATGTTAGAGTCTCAAAGCTCTGAAAACAGCGTTTCTGCTCCGGACAAACCTGGTTTGATGCAATGTTACTCAAACTCTGTCAAACATTAAAAGTTTGTCATGTGCATGAATAAAATGCTGTTTGGCATGCAGTAATGCACATCTGAAGGTGTTAGAAGAGTTTTGCATGAATTATTATGTTAGAGTCTCAAAGCTCTGAAAACAGCGTTTCTGCTCCGGACAGACCTGGTTTGATGCAATGTTACTCAAACTCTGTCAAACATTAAAAGTTTGTCATGTGCATGAATAAAATGCTGTTTGGCATGCAGTAATGCACATCTGAATGTGTTAGAAGAGTTTTGCATGAATTATTATGTTAGAGTCTCAAAGCTCTGAAAACAGCGTTTCTGCTCCGGACAAACCTGGTTTGATGCAATGTTACTGAAACTCTGTCAAACATTAAAAAATTGTCAAATGCATGAATAAAATGCTGTTTGCAATGCAGTAATGCACATCTGAAGGTGTTAGAAGACTTTTGCATGAATTATTATGTTAGAGTGTCAAAGCTCTGAAAACAGCGTTTCTGCTCCGGACAAACCTGGTTTGATGCAATGTTACTCAAACTCTGTCAAACATTAAAAGTTTGTCATGTGCATGAATAAAATGCTGTTTGGCATGCAGTAATGCACATCTGAAGGTGTTAGAAGAGTTTTGCATGAATTATTATGTTAGAGTGTCAAAGCTCTGAAAACAGCGTTTCTGCTCCGGACAAACCTGGTTTGATGCAATGTTACTCAAACTCTGTCAAACATTAAAAGTTTGTCATGTGCATGAATAAAATGCTGTTTGGCATGCAGTAATGCACATCTGAAGGTGTTAGAAGAGTTTTGCATGAATTATTATGTTAGAGTCTCAAAGCTCTGAAAACAGCGTTTTTGCTCCGGACAAACCTGGTTTGATGCAATGTTACTCAAACTCTTTCAAACATTAAAAAATTGTCAAGTGCATGAATAAAATGCTGTTTGCAATGAAGTAATGCACATCTGAAGGTGTTAGAAGAGATTTGCATGAATTATTATGTTAGAGTGTCAAAGCTCTGAAAACAGCGTTTCTGCTCCGGACAAACCTGGTTTGATGCAATGTTACTCAAACTCTGTCAAACATTAAAAGTTTGTCATGTGCATGAATAAAATGCTGTTTGGCATGCAGTAATGTACATCTGAAGGTGTTAGAAGAGTTTTGCATGAATTATTATGTTAGAGTGTCAAAGCTCTGAAAACAGCGTTTCTGCTCCGGACAAACCTGGTTTGATGCAATGTTACTCAAACTCTGTCAAACATTAAAAGTTTGTCATGTGCATGAATAAAATGCTGTTTGGCATGCAGTAATGCACATCTGAAGGTGTTAGAAGAGTTTTGCATGAATTATTATGTTAGAGTCTCAAAGCTCTGAAAACAGCGTTTCTGCTCCGGACAAACCTGGTTTGATGCAATGTTACTCAAACTCTGTCAAACATTAAAAAATTGTCAAGTGCATGAATAAAATGCTGTTTGCGATGCAGTAATGCACATCTGAAGGTGTTAGAAGAGTTTTTCATAAATTATTATGTTAGAGTCTCAAAGCTCTGAAAACAGCGTTTCTGCTCCGGACAAACCTGGTTTGATGCAATGTTACTCAAACTCTGTCAAACATTAAAAGTTTGTCATGTGCATGAATAAAATGCTGTTTGGCATGCAGTAATGCACATCTGAAGGTGTTAGAAGAGTTTTGCATGAATTATTATGTTAGAGTCTCAAAGCTCTGAAAACAGCGTTTTTGCTCCGGACAAACCTGGTTTGATGCAATGTTACTCAAACTCTTTCAAACATTAAAAAATTGTCAAGTGCATGAATAAAATGCTGTTTGCAATGAAATAATGCACATCTGAAGGTGTTAGAAGAGTTTTGCATGAATTATTATGTTAGAATCTCAAAGCTCTGAAAACAGCGTTTCTGCTCCGGACAAACCTGGTTTGATGCAATGTTACTGAAACTCTGTCAAACATTAAAAAATTGTCAAGTGCATGAATAAAATGCTGTTTGGCATGCAGTAATGCACATCTGAAGGTGTTAGAAGAGTTTTGCATGAATTTAATATGTTAGAGTCTCAAAGCTCTGAAAACAGCGTTTCTGCTCCGGACAAACCTGGTTTGATGCAATGTTACTGAAACTCTGTCAAACATTAAAAAATTGTCAAATGCATGAATAAAATGCTGTTTGCAATGCAGTAATGCACATCTGAAGGTGTTAGAAGACTTTTGCATGAATTATTATGTTAGAGTGTCAAAGCTCTGAAAACAGCGTTTCTGCTCCGGACAAACCTGGTTTGATGCAATGTTACTCAAACTCTGTCAAACATTAAAAGTTTGTCATGTGCATGAATAAAATGCTGTTTGGTATGCAGTAATGCACATCTGAAGGTGTTAGAAGAGTTTTGCATGAATTATTATGTTAGAGTGTCAAAGCTCTGAAAACAGCGTTTCTGCTCCGGACAAACCTGGTTTGATGCAATGTTACTCAAACTCTGTCAAACATTAAAAGTTTGTCATGTGCATGAATAAAATGCTGTTTGGCATGCAGTAATGCACATCTGAAGGTGTTAGAAGAGTTTTGCATGAATTATTATGTTAGAGTCTCAAAGCTCTGAAAACAGCGTTTTTGCTCCGGACAAACCTGGTTTGATGCAATGTTACTCAAACTCTTTCAAACATTAAAAAATTGTCAAGTGCATGAATAAAATGCTGTTTGCAATGAAGTAATGCACATCTGAAGGTGTTAGAAGAGATTTGCATGAATTATTATGTTAGAGTCTCAAAGCTCTGAAAACAGCGTTTCTGCTCCGGACAAACCTGGTTTGATGCAATGTTACTCAAACTCTGTCAAACATTAAAAGTTTGTCATGTGCATGAATAAAATGGTGTTTGGCATGCAGTAATGCACATCTGAATGTGTTAGAAGAGTTTTGCATGAATTATTATGTTAGAGTCTCAAAGCTCTGAAAACAGCGTTTCTGCTACGGACAAACCTGGTTTGATGCAATGTTACTCAAACTCTTTCAAACATTAAAAAATTGTCAAGTGCATGAATAAAATGCTGTTTGCAATGAAGTAATGCACATCTGAAGGTGTTAGAAGAGATTTGCATGAATTATTATGTTAGAGTCTCAAAGCTCTGAAAACAGCGTTTCTGCTCCGGACAAACCTGGTTTGATGCAATGTTACTCAAACTCTGTCAAACATTAAAAGTTTGTCATGTGCAAGAATAAAATGCTGTTTGGCATGCAGTAATGCACATCTGAAGGTGTTAGAAGAGTTTTGCATGAATTATTATGTTAGAGTCTCAAAGCTCTGAAAACAGCGTTTCTGCTACGGACAAACCTGGTTTGATGCAATGTTACTGAAACTCCGTCAAACATTAAAAAATTGTCAAGTGCATTAATAAAATGCTGTTTGCAATGAAATAATGCACATCTGAAGGTGTTAGAAGAGATTTGCATGAATTATTATGTTAGACTCTCAAAGCTCTGAAAACAGCGTTTCTGCTCCGGACAAACCTGGTTTGATGCAATGTTACTCAAACTCTGTCAAACATTAAAAGTTTGTCATGTGCATGAATAAAATGCTGTTTGGCATGCAGTAATGCACATCTGAAGGTGTTAGAAGAGTTTTGCATGAATTATTATGTTAGAGTCTCAAAGCTCTGAAAACAGCGTTTCTGCTCCGGACAAACCTGGTTTAATGCAATGTTACTGAAACTCTGTCAAACATTAAAAAATTGTCAAATGCATGAATAAAATGCTGTTTGCAATGCAGTAATGCACATCTGAAGGTGTTAGAAGAGTTTTGCATGAATTATTATGTTAGAGTGTCAAAGCTCTGAAAACAGCGTTTCTGCTCCTTACAAGCCTGGTTTGATGCAATGTTACTCAAACTCTGTCAAACATTAAAAGTTTGTCATGTGCATGAATAAAATGCTGTTTGGCATGCAGTAATGCACATCTGAAGGTGTTAGAAGAGTTTTGCATGAATTATTATGTTAGAGTCTCAAAGCTCTGAAAACAGCGTTTTTGCTCCGGACAAAGCTGGTTTGATGCAATGTTACTCAAACTCTTTCAAACATTAAAAAATTGTCAAGTGCATGAATAAAATGCTGTTTGCAATGAAGTAATGCACATCTGAAGGTGTTAGAAGAGATTTGCATGAATTATTATGTTAGAGTGTCAAAGCTCTGAAAACAGCGTTTCTGCTCCGGACAAACCTGGTTTGATGCAATGTTACTCAAACTCTGTCAAACATTAAAAGTTTGTCATGTGCATGAATAAAATGCTGTTTGGCATGCAGTAATGCACATCTGAAGGTGTTAGAAGAGTTTTGCATGAATTATTATGTTAGAGTCTCAAAGCTCTGAAAACAGCGTTTTTGCTCCGGACAAACCTGGTTTGATGCAATGTTACTCAAACTCTTTCAAACATTAAAAAATTGTCAAGTGCATGAATAAAATGCTGTTTGCAATGAAGTAATGCACATCTGAAGGTGTTAGAAGAGATTTGCATGAATTATTATGTTAGAGTCTCAAAGCTCTGAAAACAGCGTTTCTGCTCCGGACAAACCTGGTTTGATGCAATGTTACTCAAACTCTGTCAAACATTAAAAGTTTGTCATGTGCATGAATAAAATGGTCTTTGGCATGCAGTAATGCACATCTGAATGTGTTAGAAGAGTTTTGCATGAATTATTATGTTAGAGTCTCAAAGCTCTGAAAACAGCGTTTCTGCTACGGACAAACCTGGTTTGATGCAATGTTACTCAAACTCTTTCAAACATTAAAAAATTGTCAAGTGCATGAATAAAATGCTGTTTGCAATGAAGTAATGCACATCTGAAGGTGTTAGAAGAGATTTGCATGAATTATTATGTTAGAGTCTCAAAGCTCTGAAAACAGCGTTTCTGCTCCGGACAAACCTGGTTTGATGCAATGTTACTCAAACTCTGTCAAACATTAAAAGTTTGTCATGTGCAAGAATAAAATGCTGTTTGGCATGCAGTAATGCACATCTGAAGGTGTTAGAAGAGTTTTGCATGAATTATTATGTTAGAGTCTCAAAGCTCTGAAAACAGCGTTTCTGCTACGGACAAACCTGGTTTGATGCAATGTTACTGAAACTCCGTCAAACATTAAAAAATTGTCAAGTGCATTAATAAAATGCTGTTTGCAATGAAATAATGCACATCTGAAGGTGTTAGAAGAGATTTGCATGAATTATTATGTTAGACTCTCAAAGCTCT
Organism: Garra rufa; assembly: GCF_049309525.1. Taxonomy (NCBI): domain Eukaryota; kingdom Metazoa; phylum Chordata; class Actinopteri; order Cypriniformes; family Cyprinidae; genus Garra; species Garra rufa. The sequence goes on from NW_027394276.1 coordinate 18,088,292, forward strand.
GAAAACAGCGTTTCTGCTCCGGACAAACCTGGTTTGATGCAATGTTACTCAAACTCTGTCAAACATTAAAAGTTTGTCATGTGCATGAATAAAATGCTGTTTGGCATGCAGTAATGCACATCTGAAGGTGTTAGAAGAGTTTTGCATGAATTATTATGTTAGAGTCTCAAAGCTCTGAAAACAGCGTTTCTGCTCCGGACAAACCTGGTTTAATGCAATGTTACTGAAACTCTGTCAAACATTAAAAAATTGTCAAATGCATGAATAAAATGCTGTTTGCAATGCAGTAATGCACATCTGAAGGTGTTAGAAGAGTTTTGCATGAATTATTATGTTAGAGTGTCAAAGCTCTGAAAACAGCGTTTCTGCTCCTTACAAGCCTGGTTTGATGCAATGTTACTCAAACTCTGTCAAACATTAAAAGTTTGTCATGTGCATGAATAAAATGCTGTTTGGCATGCAGTAATGCACATCTGAAGGTGTTAGAAGAGTTTTGCATGAATTATTATGTTAGAGTCTCAAAGCTCTGAAAACAGCGTTTTTGCTCCGGACAAAGCTGGTTTGATGCAATGTTACTCAAACTCTTTCAAACATTAAAAAATTGTCAAGTGCATGAATAAAATGCTGTTTGCAATGAAGTAATGCACATCTGAAGGTGTTAGAAGAGATTTGCATGAATTATTATGTTAGAGTCTCAAAGCTCTGAAAACAGCGTTTCTGCTCCGGACAAACCTGGTTTGATGCAATGTTACTCAAACTCTGTCAAACATTAAAAGTTTGTCATGTGCATGAATAAAATGTTGTTTGGCATGCAGTAATGCACATCTGAAGGTGTTAGAAGAGTTTTGCATGAATTATTATGTTAGAGTCTCAAAGCTCTGAAAACAGCGTTTCTGCTCCGGACAGACCTGGTTTGATGCAATGTTACTCAAACTCTGTCAAACATTAAAAGTTTGTCATGTGCATGAATAAAATGGTGTTTGGCATGCAGTAATGCACATCTGAATGTGTTAGAAGAGTTTTGCATGGATTATTATGTTAGAGTCTCAAAGCTCTGAAAACAGCGTTTCTGCTACGGACAAACCTGGTTTGATGCAATGTTACTGAAACTCTGTCAAACATTAAAAAATTGTCAAGTGCATTAATAAAATGCTGTTTGCAATGAAATAATGCACATCTGAAGGTGTTAGAAGAGATTTGCATGAATTATTATGTTAGACTCTCAAAGCTCTGAAAACAGCGTTTCTGCTCCGGACAAACCTGGTTTGATGCAATGTTACTCAAACTCTGTCAAACATTAAAAGTTTGTCATGTGCATGAATAAAATGCTGTTTGGCATGCAGTAATGCACATCTGGAGGTGTTAGAAGAGTTTTGCATGAATTATTATGTTAGAGTCTCAAAGCTCTGAAAACAGCGTTTCTGCTCCGGAGAAACCTTGTTTGATGCAATGTTACTGAAACTCTGTCAAACATTAAAAAATTGTCAAGTGCATGAATAAAATGCTGTTTGCAATGAAGTAATGCACATCTGAAGGTGTTAGAAGAGATTTGCATGAATTATTATGTTAGAGTCTCAAAGCTCTGAAAACAACGTTTCTGCTCCGGACAAACCTGGTTTGATGCAATGTTACTCAAACTCTGTCAAACATTAAAAGTTTGTCATGTGCATGAATAAAATGCTGTTTGGCATGCAGTAATGCACATCTGAAGGTGTTAGAAGAGTTTTGCATGAATTATTATGTTAGAGTGTCAAAGCTCTGAAAACAGCGTTTCTGCTCCGGACAAACCTGGTTTGATGCAATGTTACTCAAACTCTGTCAAACATTAAAAGTTTGTCATGTGCATGAATAAAATGCTGTTTGGCATGCAGTAATGCACATCTGAAGGTGTTAGAAGAGTTTTGCATGAATTATTATGTTAGAGTCTCAAAGCTCTGAAAACAGCGTTTCTGCTCCGGACAAACCTGGTTTGATGCAATGTTACTCAAACTCTGTCAAACATTAAAAAATTGTCAAGTGCATGAATAAAATGCTGTTTGCGATGCAGTAATGCACATCTGAAGGTGTTAGAAGACTTTTGCATGAATTATTATGTTAGAGTGTCAAAGCTCTGAAAACAGCGTTTCTGCTCCGGACAAACCTGGTTTGATGCAATGTTACTCAAACTCTGTCAAACATTAAAAGTTTGTCATGTGCATGAATAAAATGCTGTTTGGCATGCAGTAATGCACATCTGAAGGTGTTAGAAGAGTTTTGCATGAATTATTATGTTAGAGTCTCAAAGCTCTGAAAACAGCGTTTTTGCTCCGGACAAACCTGGTTTGATGCAATGTTACTCAAACTCTTTCAAACATTAAAAAATTGTCAAGTGCATGAATAAAATGCTGTTTGCAATGAAGTAATGCACATCTGAAGGTGTTAGAAGAGATTTGCATGAATTATTATGTTAGAGTCTCAAAGCTCTGAAAACAGCGTTTCTGCTCCGGACAAACCTGGTTTGATGCAATGTTACTCAAACTCTGTCAAACATTAAAAGTTTGTCATGTGCATGAATAAAATGTTGTTTGGCATGCAGTAAAGCACATCTGAAGGTGTTAGAAGAGTTTTGCATGAATTATTATGTTAGAGTCTCAAAGCTCTGAAAACAGCGTTTCTGCTCCGGACAGACCTGGTTTGATGCAATGTTACTCAAACTCTGTCAAACATTAAAAGTTTGTCATGTGCATGAATAAAATGGTGTTTGGCATGCAGTAATGCACATCTGAATGTGTTAGAAGAGTTTTGCATGGATTATTATGTTAGAGTCTCAAAGCTCTGAAAACAGCGTTTCTGCTACGGACAAACCTGGTTTGATGCAATGTTACTGAAACTCTGTCAAACATTAAAAAATTGTCAAGTGCATTAATAAAATGCTGTTTGCAATGAAATAATGCACATCTGAAGGTGTTAGAAGAGATTTGCATGAATTATTATGTTAGACTCTCAAAGCTCTGAAAACAGCGTTTCTGCTCCGGACAAACCTGGTTTGATGCAATGTTACTCAAACTCTGTCAAACATTAAAAGTTTGTCATGTGCATGAATAAAATGCTGTTTGGCATGCAGTAATGCACATCTGGAGGTGTTAGAAGAGTTTTGCATGAATTATTATGTTAGAGTCTCAAAGCTCTGAAAACAGCGTTTCTGCTCCGGAGAAACCTTGTTTGATGCAATGTTACTGAAACTCTGTCAAACATTAAAAAATTGTCAAGTGCATGAATAAAATGCTGTTTGCAATGAAGTAATGCACATCTGAAGGTGTTAGAAGAGATTTGCATGAATTATTATGTTAGAGTCTCAAAGCTCTGAAAACAACGTTTCTGCTCCAGACAAACCTGGTTTGATGCAATGTTACTCAAACTCTGTCAAACATTAAAAGTTTGTCATGTGCATGAATAAAATGCTGTTTGGCATGCAGTAATGCACATCTGAAGGTGTTAGAAGAGTTTTGCATGAATTATTATGTTAGAGTGTCAAAGCTCTGAAAACAGCGTTTCTGCTCCGGACAAACCTGGTTTGATGCAATGTTACTCAAACTCTGTCAAACATTAAAAGTTTGTCATGTGCATGAATAAAATGCTGTTTGGCATGCAGTAATGCACATCTGAAGGTGTTAGAAGAGTTTTGCATGAATTATTATGTTAGAGTCTCAAAGCTCTGAAAACAGTGTTTCTGCTCCGGACAAACCTGGTTTAATGCAATGTTACTGAAACTCTGTCAAACATTAAAAAATTGTCAAATGCATGAATAAAATGCTGTTTGCAATGCAGTAATGCACATCTGAAGGTGTTAGAAGAGTTTTGCATGAATTATTATGTTAGAGTGTCAAAGCTCTGAAAACAGCGTTTCTTGCTCCTTACAAGCCTGGTTTGATGCAATGTTACTCAAACTCTGTCAAACATTAAAAGTTTGTCATGTGCATGAATAAAATGCTGTTTGGCATGCAGTAATGCACATCTGAAGGTGTTAGAAGAGTTTTGCATGAATTATTATGTTAGAGTCTCAAAGCTCTGAAAACAGCGTTTTTGCTCCGGACAAAGCTGGTTTGATGCAATGTTACTCAAACTCTTTCAAACATTAAAAAATTGTCAAGTGCATGAATAAAATGCTGTTTGCAATGAAGTAATGCACATCTGAAGGTGTTAGTAGAGATTTGCATGAATTATTATGTTAGAGTCTCAAAGCTCTGAAAACAGCGTTTCTGCTCCGGACAAACCTGGTTTGATGCAATGTTACTCAAACTCTGTCAAACATTAAAAGTTTGTCATGTGCATGAATAAAATGTTGTTTGGCATGCAGTAATGCACATCTGAAGGTGTTAGAAGAGTTTTGCATGAATTATTATGTTAGAGTCTCAAAGCTCTGAAAACAGCGTTTCTGCTCCGGACAGACCTGGTTTGATGCAATGTTACTCAAACTCTGTCAAACATTAAAAGTTTGTCATGTGCATGAATAAAATGGTGTTTGGCATGCAGTAATGCACATCTGAATGTGTTAGAAGAGTTTTGCATGGATTATTATGTTAGAGTCTCAAAGCTCTGAAAACAGCGTTTCTGCTACGGACAAACCTGGTTTGATGCAATGTTACTGAAACTCTGTCAAACATTAAAAAATTGTCAAGTGCATTAATAAAATGCTGTTTGCAATGAAATAATGCACATCTGAAGGTGTTAGAAGAGATTTGCATGAATTATTATGTTAGACTCTCAAAGCTCTGAAAACAGCGTTTCTGCTCCGGACAAACCTGGTTTGATGCAATGTTACTCAAACTCTGTCAAACATTAAAAGTTTGTCATGTGCATGAATAAAATGCTGTTTGGCATGCAGTAATGCACATCTGAAGGTGTTAGAAGAGTTTTGCATGAATTATTATGTTAGAGTGTCAAAGCTCTGAAAACAGCGTTTCTGCTCCGGACAAACCTGGTTTGATGCAATGTTACTCAAACTCTGTCAAACATTAAAAGTTTGTCATGTGCATGAATAAAATGCTGTTTGGCATGCAGTAATGCACATCTGAAGGTGTTAGAAGAGTTTTGCATGAATTATTATGTTAGAGTCTCAAAGCTCTGAAAACAGCGTTTCTGCTCCGGACAAACCTGGTTTGATGCAATGTTACTCAAACTCTGTCAAACATTAAAAAATTGTCAAGTGCATGAATAAAATGCTGTTTGCGATGCAGTAATGCACATCTGAAGGTGTTAGAAGACTTTTGCATGAATTATTATGTTAGAGTGTCAAAGCTCTGAAAACAGCGTTTCTGCTCCGGACAAACCTGGTTTGATGCAATGTTACTCAAACTCTGTCAAACATTAAAAGTTTGTCATGTGCATGAATAAAATGCTGTTTGGCATGCAGTAATGCACATCTGAAGGTGTTAGAAGAGTTTTGCATGAATTATTATGTTAGAGTCTCAAAGCTCTGAAAACAGCGTTTTTGCTCCGGACAAACCTGGTTTGATGCAATGTTACTCAAACTCTTTCAAACATTAAAAAATTGTCAAGTGCATGAATAAAATGCTGTTTGCAATGAAGTAATGCACATCTGAAGGTGTTAGAAGAGATTTGCATGAATTATTATGTTAGAGTCTCAAAGCTCTGAAAACAGCGTTTCTGCTCCGGACAAACCTGGTTTGATGCAATGTTACTCAAACTCTGTCAAACATTAAAAGTTTGTCATGTGCATGAATAAAATGTTGTTTGGCATGCAGTAATGCACATCTGAAGGTGTTAGAAGAGTTTTGCATGAATTATTATGTTAGAGTCTCAAAGCTCTGAAAACAGCGTTTCTGCTCCGGACAGACCTGGTTTGATGCAATGTTACTCAAACTCTGTCAAACATTAAAAGTTTGTCATGTGCATGAATAAAATGGTGTTTGGCATGCAGTAATGCACATCTGAATGTGTTAGAAGAGTTTTGCATGGATTATTATGTTAGAGTCTCAAAGCTCTGAAAACAGCGTTTCTGCTACGGACAAACCTGGTTTGATGCAATGTTACTGAAACTCTGTCAAACATTAAAAAATTGTCAAGTGCATTAATAAAATGCTGTTTGCAATGAAATAATGCACATCTGAAGGTGTTAGAAGAGATTTGCATGAATTATTATGTTAGACTCTCAAAGCTCTGAAAACAGCGTTTCTGCTCCGGACAAACCTGGTTTGATGCAATGTTACTCAAACTCTGTCAAACATTAAAAGTTTGTCATGTGCATGAATAAAATGCTGTTTGGCATGCAGTAATGCACATCTGGAGGTGTTAGAAGAGTTTTGCATGAATTATTATGTTAGAGTCTCAAAGCTCTGAAAACAGCGTTTCTGCTCCGGAGAAACCTTGTTTGATGCAATGTTACTGAAACTCTGTCAAACATTAAAAAATTGTCAAGTGCATGAATAAAATGCTGTTTGCAATGAAGTAATGCACATCTGAAGGTGTTAGAAGAGATTTGCATGAATTATTATGTTAGAGTCTCAAAGCTCTGAAAACAACGTTTCTGCTCCGGACAAACCTGGTTTGATGCAATGTTACTCAAACTCTGTCAAACATTAAAAGTTTGTCATGTGCATGAATAAAATGCTGTTTGGCATGCAGTAATGCACATCTGAAGGTGTTAGAAGAGTTTTGCATGAATTATTATGTTAGAGTGTCAAAGCTCTGAAAACAGCGTTTCTGCTCCGGACAAACCTGGTTTGATGCAATGTTACTCAAACTCTGTCAAACATTAAAAGTTTGTCATGTGCATGAATAAAATGCTGTTTGGCATGCAGTAATGCACATCTGAAGGTGTTAGAAGAGTTTTGCATGAATTATTATGTTAGAGTCTCAAAGCTCTGAAAACAGCGTTTCTGCTCCGGACAAACCTGGTTTGATGCAATGTTACTCAAACTCTGTCAAACATTAAAAAATTGTCAAGTGCATGAATAAAATGCTGTTTGCGATGCAGTAATGCACATCTGAAGGTGTTAGAAGACTTTTGCATGAATTATTATGTTAGAGTGTCAAAGCTCTGAAAACAGCGTTTCTGCTCCGGACAAACCTGGTTTGATGCAATGTTACTCAAACTCTGTCAAACATTAAAAGTTTGTCATGTGCATGAATAAAATGCTGTTTGGCATGCAGTAATGCACATCTGAAGGTGTTAGAAGAGTTTTGCATGAATTATTATGTTAGAGTCTCAAAGCTCTGAAAACAGCGTTTTTGCTCCGGACAAACCTGGTTTGATGCAATGTTACTCAAACTCTTTCAAACATTAAAAAATTGTCAAGTGCATGAATAAAATGCTGTTTGCAATGAAGTAATGCACATCTGAAGGTGTTAGAAGAGATTTGCATGAATTATTATGTTAGAGTCTCAAAGCTCTGAAAACAGCGTTTCTGCTCCGGACAAACCTGGTTTGATGCAATGTTACTCAAACTCTGTCAAACATTAAAAGTTTGTCATGTGCATGAATAAAATGTTGTTTGGCATGCAGTAAAGCACATCTGAAGGTGTTAGAAGAGTTTTGCATGAATTATTATGTTAGAGTCTCAAAGCTCTGAAAACAGCGTTTCTGCTCCGGACAGACCTGGTTTGATGCAATGTTACTCAAACTCTGTCAAACATTAAAAGTTTGTCATGTGCATGAATAAAATGGTGTTTGGCATGCAGTAATGCACATCTGAATGTGTTAGAAGAGTTTTGCATGGATTATTATGTTAGAGTCTCAAAGCTCTGAAAACAGCGTTTCTGCTACGGACAAACCTGGTTTGATGCAATGTTACTGAAACTCTGTCAAACATTAAAAAATTGTCAAGTGCATTAATAAAATGCTGTTTGCAATGAAATAATGCACATCTGAAGGTGTTAGAAGAGATTTGCATGAATTATTATGTTAGACTCTCAAAGCTCTGAAAACAGCGTTTCTGCTCCGGACAAACCTGGTTTGATGCAATGTTACTCAAACTCTGTCAAACATTAAAAGTTTGTCATGTGCATGAATAAAATGCTGTTTGGCATGCAGTAATGCACATCTGGAGGTGTTAGAAGAGTTTTGCATGAATTATTATGTTAGAGTCTCAAAGCTCTGAAAACAGCGTTTCTGCTCCGGAGAAACCTTGTTTGATGCAATGTTACTGAAACTCTGTCAAACATTAAAAAATTGTCAAGTGCATGAATAAAATGCTGTTTGCAATGAAGTAATGCACATCTGAAGGTGTTAGAAGAGATTTGCATGAATTATTATGTTAGAGTCTCAAAGCTCTGAAAACAACGTTTCTGCTCCAGACAAACCTGGTTTGATGCAATGTTACTCAAACTCTGTCAAACATTAAAAGTTTGTCATGTGCATGAATAAAATGCTGTTTGGCATGCAGTAATGCACATCTGAAGGTGTTAGAAGAGTTTTGCATGAATTATTATGTTAGAGTGTCAAAGCTCTGAAAACAGCGTTTCTGCTCCGGACAAACCTGGTTTGATGCAATGTTACTCAAACTCTGTCAAACATTAAAAGTTTGTCATGTGCATGAATAAAATGCTGTTTGGCATGCAGTAATGCACATCTGAAGGTGTTAGAAGAGTTTTGCATGAATTATTATGTTAGAGTCTCAAAGCTCTGAAAACAGCGTTTCTGCTCCGGACAAACCTGGTTTAATGCAATGTTACTGAAACTCTGTCAAACATTAAAAAATTGTCAAATGCATGAATAAAATGCTGTTTGCAATGCAGTAATGCACATCTGAAGGTGTTAGAAGAGTTTTGCATGAATTATTATGTTAGAGTGTCAAAGCTCTGAAAACAGCGTTTCTTGCTCCTTACAAGCCTGGTTTGATGCAATGTTACTCAAACTCTGTCAAACATTAAAAGTTTGTCATGTGCATGAATAAAATGCTGTTTGCAATGAAGTAATGCACATCTGAAGGTGTTAGAAGAGATTTGCATGAATTATTATGTTAGAGTCTCAAAGCTCTGAAAACAGCGTTTCTGCTCCGGACAAACCTGGTTTGATGCAATGTTACTCAAACTCTGTCAAACATTAAAAGTTTGTCATGTGCATGAATAAAATGTTGTTTGGCATGCAGTAATGCACATCTGAAGGTGTTAGAAGAGTTTTGCATGAATTATTATGTTAGAGTCTCAAAGCTCTGAAAACAGCGTTTCTGCTCCGGACAGACCTGGTTTGATGCAATGTTACTCAAACTCTGTCAAACATTAAAAGTTTGTCATGTGCATGAATAAAATGGTGTTTGGCATGCAGTAATGCACATCTGAATGTGTTAGAAGAGTTTTGCATGGATTATTATGTTAGAGTCTCAAAGCTCTGAAAACAGCGTTTCTGCTACGGACAAACCTGGTTTGATGCAATGTTACTGAAACTCTGTCAAACATTAAAAAATTGTCAAGTGCATTAATAAAATGCTGTTTGCAATGAAATAATGCACATCTGAAGGTGTTAGAAGAGATTTGCATGAATTATTATGTTAGACTCTCAAAGCTCTGAAAACAGCGTTTCTGCTCCGGACAAACCTGGTTTGATGCAATGTTACTCAAACTCTGTCAAACATTAAAAGTTTGTCATGTGCATGAATAAAATGCTGTTTGGCATGCAGTAATGCACATCTGAAGGTGTTAGAAGAGTTTTGCATGAATTATTATGTTAGAGTGTCAAAGCTCTGAAAACAGCGTTTCTGCTCCGGACAAACCTGGTTTGATGCAATGTTACTCAAACTCTGTCAAACATTAAAAGTTTGTCATGTGCATGAATAAAATGCTGTTTGGCATGCAGTAATGCACATCTGAAGGTGTTAGAAGAGTTTTGCATGAATTATTATGTTAGAGTCTCAAAGCTCTGAAAACAGCGTTTCTGCTCCGGACAAACCTGGTTTGATGCAATGTTACTCAAACTCTGTCAAACATTAAAAAATTGTCAAGTGCATGAATAAAATGCTGTTTGCGATGCAGTAATGCACATCTGAAGGTGTTAGAAGACTTTTGCATGAATTATTATGTTAGAGTGTCAAAGCTCTGAAAACAGCGTTTCTGCTCCGGACAAACCTGGTTTGATGCAATGTTACTCAAACTCTGTCAAACATTAAAAGTTTGTCATGTGCATGAATAAAATGCTGTTTGGCATGCAGTAATGCACATCTGAAGGTGTTAGAAGAGTTTTGCATGAATTATTATGTTAGAGTCTCAAAGCTCTGAAAACAGCGTTTTTGCTCCGGACAAACCTGGTTTGATGCAATGTTACTCAAACTCTTTCAAACATTAAAAAATTGTCAAGTGCATGAATAAAATGCTGTTTGCAATGAAGTAATGCACATCTGAAGGTGTTAGAAGAGATTTGCATGAATTATTATGTTAGAGTCTCAAAGCTCTGAAAACAGCGTTTCTGCTCCGGACAAACCTGGTTTGATGCAATGTTACTCAAACTCTGTCAAACATTAAAAGTTTGTCATGTGCATGAATAAAATGTTGTTTGGCATGCAGTAATGCACATCTGAAGGTGTTAGAAGAGTTTTGCATGAATTATTATGTTAGAGTCTCAAAGCTCTGAAAACAGCGTTTCTGCTCCGGACAGACCTGGTTTGATGCAATGTTACTCAAACTCTGTCAAACATTAAAAGTTTGTCATGTGCATGAATAAAATGGTGTTTGGCATGCAGTAATGCACATCTGAATGTGTTAGAAGAGTTTTGCATGGATTATTATGTTAGAGTCTCAAAGCTCTGAAAACAGCGTTTCTGCTACGGACAAACCTGGTTTGATGCAATGTTACTGAAACTCTGTCAAACATTAAAAAATTGTCAAGTGCATTAATAAAATGCTGTTTGCAATGAAATAATGCACATCTGAAGGTGTTAGAAGAGATTTGCATGAATTATTATGTTAGACTCTCAAAGCTCTGAAAACAGCGTTTCTGCTCCGGACAAACCTGGTTTGATGCAATGTTACTCAAACTCTGTCAAACATTAAAAGTTTGTCATGTGCATGAATAAAATGCTGTTTGGCATGCAGTAATGCACATCTGGAGGTGTTAGAAGAGTTTTGCATGAATTATTATGTTAGAGTCTCAAAGCTCTGAAAACAGCGTTTCTGCTCCGGAGAAACCTTGTTTGATGCAATGTTACTGAAACTCTGTCAAACATTAAAAAATTGTCAAGTGCATGAATAAAATGCTGTTTGCAATGAAGTAATGCACATCTGAAGGTGTTAGAAGAGATTTGCATGAATTATTATGTTAGAGTCTCAAAGCTCTGAAAACAACGTTTCTGCTCCGGACAAACCTGGTTTGATGCAATGTTACTCAAACTCTGTCAAACATTAAAAGTTTGTCATGTGCATGAATAAAATGCTGTTTGGCATGCAGTAATGCACATCTGAAGGTGTTAGAAGAGTTTTGCATGAATTATTATGTTAGAGTGTCAAAGCTCTGAAAACAGCGTTTCTGCTCCGGACAAACCTGGTTTGATGCAATGTTACTCAAACTCTGTCAAACATTAAAAGTTTGTCATGTGCATGAATAAAATGCTGTTTGGCATGCAGTAATGCACATCTGAAGGTGTTAGAAGAGTTTTGCATGAATTATTATGTTAGAGTCTCAAAGCTCTGAAAACAGCGTTTCTGCTCCAGACAAACCTGGTTTGATGCAATGTTACTCAAATTCTGTCAAACATTAAAAAATTGTCAAGTGCATGAATAAAATGCTGTTTGCGATGCAGTAATGCACATCTGAAGGTGTTAGAAGACTTTTGCATGAATTATTATGTTAGAGTGGCAAAGCTCTGAAAACAGCGTTTCTGCTCCGGACAAACCTGGTTTGATGCAATGTTACTCAAACTCTGTCAAACATTAAAAGTTTGTCATGTGCATGAATAAAATGCTGTTTGGCATGCAGTAATGCACATCTGAAGGTGTTAGAAGAGTTTTGCATGAATTATTATGTTAGAGTCTCAAAGCTCTGAAAACAGCGTTTTTGCTCCGGACAAACCTGGTTTGATGCAATGTTACTCAAACTCTTTCAAACATTAAAAAATTGTCAAGTGCATGAATAAAATGCTGTTTGCAATGAAGTAATGCACATCTGAAGGTGTTAGAAGAGATTTGCATGAATTATTATGTTAGAGTCTCAAAGCTCTGAAAACAGCGTTTCTGCTCCGGACAAACCTGGTTTGATGCAATGTTACTCAAACTCTGTCAAACATTAAAAGTTTGTCATGTGCATGAATAAAATGCTGTTTGGCATGCAGTAATGCACATCTGAAGGTGTTAGAAGAGTTTTGCATGAATTATTATGTTAGAGTGTCAAAGCTCTGAAAACAGCGTTTCTGCTCCGGACAAACCTGGTTTGATGCAATGTTACTCAAACTCTGTCAAACATTAAAAGTTTGTCATGTGCATGAATAAAATGCTGTTTGGCATGCAGTAATGCACATCTGAAGGTGTTAGAAGAGTTTTGCATGAATTATTATGTTAGAGTCTCAAAGCTCTGAAAACAGCGTTTCTGCTCCGGACAAACCTGGTTTGATGCAATGTTACTCAAACTCTGTCAAACATTAAAAAATTGTCAAGTGCATGAATAAAATGCTGTTTGCGATGCAGTAATGCACATCTGAAGGTGTTAGAAGACTTTTGCATGAATTATTATGTTAGAGTGTCAAAGCTCTGAAAACAGCGTTTCTGCTCCGGACAAACCTGGTTTGATGCAATGTTACTCAAACTCTGTCAAACATTAAAAGTTTGTCATGTGCATGAATAAAATGCTGTTTGGCATGCAGTAATGCACATCTGAAGGTGTTAGAAGAGTTTTGCATGAATTATTATGTTAGAGTCTCAAAGCTCTGAAAACAGCGTTTTTGCTCCGGACAAACCTGGTTTGATGCAATGTTACTCAAACTCTTTCAAACATTAAAAAATTGTCAAGTGCATGAATAAAATGCTGTTTGCAATGAAGTAATGCACATCTGAAGGTGTTAGAAGAGATTTGCATGAATTATTATGTTAGAGTCTCAAAGCTCTGAAAACAGCGTTTCTGCTCCGGACAAACCTGGTTTGATGCAATGTTACTCAAACTCTGTCAAACATTAAAAGTTTGTCATGTGCATGAATAAAATGTTGTTTGGCATGCAGTAAAGCACATCTGAAGGTGTTAGAAGAGTTTTGCATGAATTATTATGTTAGAGTCTCAAAGCTCTGAAAACAGCGTTTCTGCTCCGGACAGACCTGGTTTGATGCAATGTTACTCAAACTCTGTCAAACATTAAAAGTTTGTCATGTGCATGAATAAAATGGTGTTTGGCATGCAGTAATGCACATCTGAATGTGTTAGAAGAGTTTTGCATGGATTATTATGTTAGAGTCTCAAAGCTCTGAAAACAGCGTTTCTGCTACGGACAAACCTGGTTTGATGCAATGTTACTGAAACTCTGTCAAACATTAAAAAATTGTCAAGTGCATTAATAAAATGCTGTTTGCAATGAAATAATGCACATCTGAAGGTGTTAGAAGAGATTTGCATGAATTATTATGTTAGACTCTCAAAGCTCTGAAAACAGCGTTTCTGCTCCGGACAAACCTGGTTTGATGCAATGTTACTCAAACTCTGTCAAACATTAAAAGTTTGTCATGTGCATGAATAAAATGCTGTTTGGCATGCAGTAATGCACATCTGGAGGTGTTAGAAGAGTTTTGCATGAATTATTATGTTAGAGTCTCAAAGCTCTGAAAACAGCGTTTCTGCTCCGGAGAAACCTTGTTTGATGCAATGTTACTGAAACTCTGTCAAACATTAAAAAATTGTCAAGTGCATGAATAAAATGCTGTTTGCAATGAAGTAATGCACATCTGAAGGTGTTAGAAGAGATTTGCATGAATTATTATGTTAGAGTCTCAAAGCTCTGAAAACAACGTTTCTGCTCCGGACAAACCTGGTTTGATGCAATGTTACTCAAACTCTGTCAAACATTAAAAGTTTGTCATGTGCATGAATAAAATGCTGTTTGGCATGCAGTAATGCACATCTGAAGGTGTTAGAAGAGTTTTGCATGAATTATTATGTTAGAGTGTCAAAGCTCTGAAAACAGCGTTTCTGCTCCGGACAAACCTGGTTTGATGCAATGTTACTCAAACTCTGTCAAACATTAAAAGTTTGTCATGTGCATGAATAAAATGCTGTTTGGCATGCAGTAATGCACATCTGAAGGTGTTAGAAGAGTTTTGCATGAATTATTATGTTAGAGTCTCAAAGCTCTGAAAACAGCGTTTCTGCTCCGGACAAACCTGGTTTGATGCAATGTTACTCAAACTCTGTCAAACATTAAAAAATTGTCAAGTGCATGAATAAAATGCTGTTTGCGATGCAGTAATGCACATCTGAAGGTGTTAGAAGACTTTTGCATGAATTATTATGTTAGAGTGTCAAAGCTCTGAAAACAGCGTTTCTGCTCCGGACAAACCTGGTTTGATGCAATGTTACTCAAACTCTGTCAAACATTAAAAGTTTGTCATGTGCATGAATAAAATGCTGTTTGGCATGCAGTAATGCACATCTGAAGGTGTTAGAAGAGTTTTGCATGAATTATTATGTTAGAGTCTCAAAGCTCTGAAAACAGCGTTTTTGCTCCGGACAAACCTGGTTTGATGCAATGTTACTCAAACTCTTTCAAACATTAAAAAATTGTCAAGTGCATGAATAAAATGCTGTTTGCAATGAAGTAATGCACATCTGAAGGTGTTAGAAGAGATTTGCATGAATTATTATGTTAGAATCTCAAAGCTCTGAAAACAGCGTTTCTGCTCCGGACAAACCTGGTTTGATGCAATGTTACTCAAACTCTGTCAAACATTAAAAGTTTGTCATGTGCATGAATAAAATGCTGTTTGGCATGCAGTAATGCACATCTGAAGGTGTTAGAAGAGTTTTGCATGAATTATTATGTTAGAGTCTCAAAGCTCTGAAAACAGCGTTTCTGCTCCGGACAGACCTGGTTTGATGCAATGTTACTCAAACTCTGTCAAACATTAAAAGTTTGTCATGTGCATGAATAAAATGGTGTTTGGCATGCAGTAATGCACATCTGAATGTGTTAGAAGAGTTTTGCATGAATTATTATGTTAGAGTCTCAAAGCTCTGAAAACAGCGTTTCTGCTCCGGACAAACCTGGTTTGATGCAATGTTACTGAAACTCTGTCAAACATTAAAAAATTGTCAAATGCATGAATAAAATGCTGTTTGCAATGCAGTAATGCACATCTGAAGGTGTTAGAAGACTTTTGCATGAATTATTATGTTAGAGTGTCAAAGCTCTGAAAACAGCGTTTCTGCTCCGGACAAACCTGGTTTGATGCAATGTTACTCAAACTCTGTCAAACATTAAAAGTTTGTCATGTGCATGAATAAAATGCTGTTTGGCATGCAGTAATGCACATCTGAAGGTGTTAGAAGAGTTTTGCATGAATTATTATGTTAGAGTGTCAAAGCTCTGAAAACAGCGTTTCTGCTCCGGACAAACCTGGTTTGATGCAATGTTACTCAAACTCTGTCAAACATTAAAAGTTTGTCATGTGCATGAATAAAATGCTGTTTGGCATGCAGTAATGCACATCTGAAGGTGTTAGAAGACTTTTGCATGAATTATTATGTTAGAGTGTCAAAGCTCTGAAAACAGCGTTTCTGCTCCGGACAAACCTGGTTTGATGCAATGTTACTCAAACTCTGTCAAACATTAAAAGTTTGTCATGTGCATGAATAAAATGCTGTTTGGTATGCAGTAATGCACATCTGAAGGTGTTAGAAGAGTTTTGCATGAATTATTATGTTAGAGTGTCAAAGCTCTGAAAACAGCGTTTCTGCTCCGGACAAACCTGGTTTGATGCAATGTTACTCAAACTCTGTCAAACATTAAAAGTTTGTCATGTGCATGAATAAAATGCTGTTTGGCATGCAGTAATGCACATCTGAAGGTGTTAGAAGAGTTTTGCATGAATTATTATGTTAGAGTCTCAAAGCTCTGAAAACAGCGTTTTTGCTCCGGACAAACCTGGTTTGATGCAATGTTACTCAAACTCTTTCAAACATTAAAAAATTGTCAAGTGCATGAATAAAATGCTGTTTGCAATGAAGTAATGCACATCTGAAGGTGTTAGAAGAGATTTGCATGAATTATTATGTTAGAGTCTCAAAGCTCTGAAAACAGCGTTTCTGCTCCGGACAAACCTGGTTTGATGCAATGTTACTCAAACTCTGTCAAACATTAAAAGTTTGTCATGTGCATGAATAAAATGGTGTTTGGCATGCAGTAATGCACATCTGAATGTGTTAGAAAAGTTTTGCATGAATTATTATGTTAGAGTCTCAAAGCTCTGAAAACAGCGTTTCTGCTACGGACAAACCTGGTTTGATGCAATGTTACTCAAACTCTTTCAAACATTAAAAAATTGTCAAGTGCATGAATAAAATGCTGTTTGCAATGAAGTAATGCACATCTGAAGGTGTTAGAAGAGATTTGCATGAATTATTATGTTAGAGTCTCAAAGCTCTGAAAACAGCGTTTCTGCTCCGGACAAACCTGGTTTGATGCAATGTTACTCAAACTCTGTCAAACATTAAAAGTTTGTCATGTGCATGAATAAAATGCTGTTTGGCATGCAGTAATGCACATCTGAAGGTGTTAGAAGAGTTTTGCATGAATTATTATGTTAGAGTCTCAAAGCTCTGAAAACAGCGTTTCTGCTCCGGACAGACCTGGTTTGATGCAATGTTACTCAAACTCTGTCAAACATTAAAAGTTTGTCATGTGCATGAATAAAATGGTGTTTGGCATGCAGTAATGCACATCTGAATGTGTTAGAAGAGTTTTGCATGAATTATTATGTTAGAGTCTCAAAGCTCTGAAAACAGCGTTTCTGCTACGGACAAACCTGGTTTGATGCAATGTTACTGAAACTCCGTCAAACATTAAAAAATTGTCAAGTGCATTAATAAAATGCTGTTTGCAATGAAATAATGCACATCTGAAGGTGTTAGAAGAGATTTGCATGAATTATTATGTTAGACTCTCAAAGCTCTGAAAACAGCGTTTCTGCTCCGGACAAACCTGGTTTGATGCAATGTTACTCAAACTCTGTCAAACATTAAAAGTTTGTCATGTGCATGAATAAAATGCTGTTTGGCATGCAGTAATGCACATCTGAAGGTGTTAGAAGAGTTTTGCATGAATTATTATGTTAGAGTCTCAAAGCTCTGAAAACAGCGTTTCTGCTCCGGACAAACCTGGTTTAATGCAATGTTACTGAAACTCTGTCAAACATTAAAAAATTGTCAAATGCATGAATAAAATGCTGTTTGCAATGCAGTAATGCACATCTGAAGGTGTTAGAAGAGTTTTGCATGAATTATTATGTTAGAGTGTCAAAGCTCTGAAAACAGCGTTTCTGCTCCTTACAAGCCTGGTTTGATGCAATGTTACTCAAACTCTGTCAAACATTAAAAGTTTGTCATGTGCATGAATAAAATGCTGTTTGGCATGCAGTAATGCACATCTGAAGGTGTTAGAAGAGTTTTGCATGAATTATTATGTTAGAGTCTCAAAGCTCTGAAAACAGCGTTTTTGCTCCGGACAAAGCTGGTTTGATGCAATGTTACTCAAACTCTTTCAAACATTAAAAAATTGTCAAGTGCATGAATAAAATGCTGTTTGCAATGAAGTAATGCACATCTGAAGGTGTTAGAAGAGATTTGCATGAATTATTATGTTAGAGTCTCAAAGCTCTGAAAACAGCGTTTCTGCTCCGGACAAACCTGGTTTGATGCAATGTTACTCAAACTCTGTCAAACATTAAAAGTTTGTCATGTGCATGAATAAAATGCTGTTTGGCATGCAGTAATGCACATCTGAAGGTGTTAGAAGAGTTTTGCATGAATTATTATGTTAGAGTCTCAAAGCTCTGAAAACAGCGTTTCTGCTCCGGACAGACCTGGTTTGATGCAATGTTACTCAAACTCTGTCAAACATTAAAAGTTTGTCATGTGCATGAATAAAATGGTGTTTGGCATGCAGTAATGCACATCTGAATGTGTTAGTAGAGTTTTGCATGAATTATTATGTTAGAGTCTCAAAGCTCTGAAAACAGCGTTTCTGCTCCGGACAAACCTGGTTTCATGCAATGTTACTGAAACTCTGTCAAACATTAAAAAATTGTCAAATGCATGAATAAAATGCTGTTTGCAATGCAGTAATGCACATCTGAAGGTGTTAGAAGACTTTTGCATGAATTATTATGTTAGAGTGTCAAAGCTCTGAAAACAGCGTTTCTGCTCCGGACAAACCTGGTTTGATGCAATGTTACTCAAACTCTGTCAAACATTAAAAGTTTGTCATGTGCATGAATAAAATGCTGTTTGGCATGCAGTAATGCACATCTGAAGGTGTTAGAAGAGTTTTGCATGAATTATCATGTTAGAGTGTCAAAGCTCTGAAAACAGCGTTTCTGCTCCGGACAAACCTGGTTTGATGCAATGTTACTCAAACTCTGTCAAACATTAAAAGTTTGTCATGTGCATGAATAAAATGCTGTTTGGCATGCAGTAATGCACATCTGAAGGTGTTAGAAGAGTTTTGCATGAATTATTATGTTAGAGTCTCAAAGCTCTGAAAACAGCGTTTTTGCTCCGGACAAACCTGGTTTGATGCAATGTTACTCAAACTCTTTCAAACATTAAAAAATTGTCATGTGCATGAATAAAATGCTGTTTGGCATGCAGTAATGCACATCTGAAGGTGTTAGAAGAGTTTTGCATGAATTATCATGTTAGAGTGTCAAAGCTCTGAAAACAGCGTTTCTGCTCCGGACAAACCTGGTTTGATGCAATGTTACTCAAACTCTGTCAAACATTAAAAGTTTGTCATGTGCATGAATAAAATGCTGTTTGGCATGCAGTAATGCACATCTGAAGGTGTTAGAAGAGTTTTGCATGAATTATTATGTTAGAGTCTCAAAGCTCTGAAAACAGCGTTTTTGCTCCGGACAAACCTGGTTTGATGCAATGTTACTCAAACTCTTTCAAACATTAAAAAATTGTCAAGTGCATGAATAAAATGCTGTTTGCAATGAAGTAATGCACATCTGAAGGTGTTAGAAGAGATTTGCATGAATTATTATGTTAGAGTGTCAAAGCTCTGAAAACAGCGTTTCTGCTCCGGACAAACCTGGTTTGATGCAATGTTACTCAAACTCTGTCAAACATTAAAAGTTTGTCATGTGCATGAATAAAATGCTGTTTGGCATGCAGTAATGCACATCTGAAGGTGTTAGAAGAGTTTTGCATGAATTATTATGTTAGAGTGTCAAAGCTCTGAAAACAGCATTTCTGCTCCGGACAAACCTGGTTTGATGCAATGTTACTCAAACTCTGTCAAACATTAAAAGTTTGTCATGTGCATGAATAAAATGCTGTTTGGCATGCAGTAATGCACATCTGAAGGTGTTAGAAGAGTTTTGCATGAATTATTATGTTAGAGTCTCAAAGCTCTGAAAACAGCGTTTCTGCTCCGGACAAACCTGGTTTGATGCAATGTTACTCAAACTCTGTCAAACATTAAAAAATTGTCATGTGCATGAATAAAATGCTGTTTGCGATGCAGTAATGCACATCTGAAGGTGTTAGAAGAGTTTTGCATGAATTATTATGTTAGAATCTCAAAGCTCTGAAAACAGCGTTTCTGCTCCGGACAAACCTGGTTTGATGCAATGTTACTGAAACTCTGTCAAACATTAAAAAATTGTCAAGTGCATGAATAAAATGCTGTTTGGCATGCAGTAATGCACATCTGAAGGTGTTAGAAGAGTTTTGCATGAATTTAATATGTTAGAGTCTCAAAGCTCTGAAAACAGCGTTTCTGCTCCGGACAAACCTGGTTTGATGCAATGTTACTGAAACTCTGTCAAACATTAAAAAATTGTCAAATGCATGAATAAAATGCTGTTTGCAATGCAGTAATGCACATCTGAAGGTGTTAGAAGACTTTTGCATGAATTATTATGTTAGAGTGTCAAAGCTCTGAAAACAGCGTTTCTGCTCCGGACAAACCTGGTTTGATGCAATGTTACTCAAACTCTGTCAAACATTAAAAGTTTGTCATGTGCATGAATAAAATGCTGTTTGGTATGCAGTAATGCACATCTGAAGGTGTTAGAAGAGTTTTGCATGAATTATTATGTTAGAGTGTCAAAGCTCTGAAAACAGCGTTTCTGCTCCGGACAAACCTGGTTTGATGCAATGTTACTCAAACTCTGTCAAACATTAAAAGTTTGTCATGTGCATGAATAAAATGCTGTTTGGCATGCAGTAATGCACATCTGAAGGTGTTAGAAGAGTTTTGCATGAATTATTATGTTAGAGTCTCAAAGCTCTGAAAACAGCGTTTTTGCTCCGGACAAACCTGGTTTGATGCAATGTTACTCAAACTCTTTCAAACATTAAAAAATTGTCAAGTGCATGAATAAAATGCTGTTTGCAATGAAGTAATGCACATCTGAAGGTGTTAGAAGAGATTTGCATGAATTATTATGTTAGAGTCTCAAAGCTCTGAAAACAGCGTTTCTGCTCCGGACAAACCTGGTTTGATGCAATGTTACTCAAACTCTGTCAAACATTAAAAGTTTGTCATGTGCATGAATAAAATGGTGTTTGGCATGCAGTAATGCACATCTGAATGTGTTAGAAGAGTTTTGCATGAATTATTATGTTAGAGTCTCAAAGCTCTGAAAACAGCGTTTCTGCTACGGACAAACCTGGTTTGATGCAATGTTACTCAAACTCTTTCAAACATTAAAAAATTGTCAAGTGCATGAATAAAATGCTGTTTGCAATGAAGTAATGCACATCTGAAGGTGTTAGAAGAGATTTGCATGAATTATTATGTTAGAGTCTCAAAGCTCTGAAAACAGCGTTTCTGCTCCGGACAAACCTGGTTTGATGCAATGTTACTCAAACTCTGTCAAACATTAAAAGTTTGTCATGTGCATGAATAAAATGCTGTTTGGCAGGCAGTAATGCACATCTGAAGGTGTTAGAAGAGTTTTGCATGAATTATTATGTTAGAGTCTCAAAGCTCTGAAAACAGCGTTTCTGCTCCGGACAGACCTGGTTTGATGCAATGTTACTCAAACTCTGTCAAACATTAAAAGTTTGTCATGTGCATGAATAAAATGGTGTTTGGCATGCAGTAATGCACATCTGAATGTGTTAGAAGAGTTTTGCATGAATTATTATGTTAGAGTCTCAAAGCTCTGAAAACAGCGTTTCTGCTACGGACAAACCTGGTTTGATGCAATGTTACTGAAACTCCGTCAAACATTAAAAAATTGTCAAGTGCATTAATAAAATGCTGTTTGCAATGAAATAATGCACATCTGAAGGTGTTAGAAGAGATTTGCATGAATTATTATGTTAGACTCTCAAAGCTCTGAAAACAGCGTTTCTGCTCCGGACAAACCTGGTTTGATGCAATGTTACTCAAACTCTGTCAAACATTAAAAGTTTGTCATGTGCATGAATAAAATGCTGTTTGGCATGCAGTAATGCACATCTGAAGGTGTTAGAAGAGTTTTGCATGAATTATTATGTTAGAGTCTCAAAGCTCTGAAAACAGCGTTTCTGCTACGGATAAACCTGGTTTGATGCAATGTTACTGAAACTCCGTCAAACATTAAAAAATTGTCAAGTGCATTAATAAAATGCTGTTTGCAATGAAATAATGCACATCTGAAGGTGTTAGAAGAGATTTGCATGAATTATTATGTTAGACTCTCAAAGCTCTGAAAACAGCGTTTCTGCTCCGGACAAACCTGGTTTGATGCAATGTTACTCAAACTCTGTCAAACATTAAAAGTTTGTCATGTGCATGAATAAAATGGTGTTTGGCATGCAGTAATGCACATCTGAATGTGTTAGTAGAGTTTTGCATGAATTATTATGTTAGAGTCTCAAAGCTCTGAAAACAGCGTTTCTGCTCCGGACAAACCTGGTTTCATGCAATGTTACTGAAACTCTGTCAAACATTAAAAAATTGTCAAATGCATGAATAAAATGCTGTTTGCAATGCAGTAATGCACATCTGAAGGTGTTAGAAGACTTTTGCATGAATTATTATGTTAGAGTGTCAAAGCTCTGAAAACAGCGTTTCTGCTCCGGACAAACCTGGTTTGATGCAATGTTACTCAAACTCTGTCAAACATAAAAAGTTTGTCATGTGCATGAATAAAATGCTGTTTGGCATGCAGTAATGCACATCTGAAGGTGTTAGAAGAGTTTTGCATGAATTATCATGTTAGAGTGTCAAAGCTCTGAAAACAGCGTTTCTGCTCCGGACAAACCTGGTTTGATGCAATGTTACTCAAACTCTGTCAAACATTAAAAGTTTGTCATGTGCATGAATAAAATGCTGTTTGGCATGCAGTAATGCACATCTGAAGGTGTTAGAAGAGTTTTGCATGAATTATTATGTTAGAGTCTCAAAGCTCTGAAAACAGCGTTTTTGCTCCGGACAAACCTGGTTTGATGCAATGTTACTCAAACTCTTTCAAACATTAAAAAATTGTCAAGTGCATGAATAAAATGCTGTTTGCAATGAAGTAATGCACATCTGAAGGTGTTAGAAGAGATTTGCATGAATTATTATGTTAGAGTGTCAAAGCTCTGAAAACAGCGTTTCTGCTCCGGACAAACCTGGTTTGATGCAATGTTACTCAAACTCTGTCAAACATTAAAAGTTTGTCATGTGCATGAATAAAATGCTGTTTGGCATGCAGTAATGCACATCTGAAGGTGTTAGAAGAGTTTTGCATGAATTATTATGTTAGAGTGTCAAAGCTCTGAAAACAGCGTTTCTGCTCCGGACAAACCTGGTTTGATGCAATGTTACTCAAACTCTGTCAAACATTAAAAGTTTGTCATGTGCATGAATAAAATGCTGTTTGGCATGCAGTAATGCACATCTGAAGGTGTTAGAAGAGTTTTGCATGAATTATTATGTTAGAGTCTCAAAGCTCTGAAAACAGCGTTTCTGCTCCGGACAAACCTGGTTTGATGCAATGTTACTCAAACTCTGTCAAACATTAAAAAATTGTCAAGTGCATGAATAAAATGCTGTTTGCGATGCAGTAATGCACATCTGAAGGTGTTAGAAGAGTTTTGCATGAATTATTATGTTAGAATCTCAAAGCTCTGAAAACAGCGTTTCTGCTCCGGACAAACCTGGTTTGATGCAATGTTACTGAAACTCTGTCAAACATTAAAAAATTGTCAAGTGCATGAATAAAATGCTGTTTGGCATGCAGTAATGCACATCTGAAGGTGTTAGAAGAGTTTTGCATGAATTTAATATGTTAGAGTCTCAAAGCTCTGAAAACAGCGTTTCTGCTCCGGACAAACCTGGTTTGATGCAATGTTACTGAAACTCTGTCAAACATTAAAAAATTGTCAGATGCATGAATAAAATGCTGTTTGCAATGCAGTAATGCACATCTGAAGGTGTTAGAAGACTTTTGCATGAATTATTATGTTAGAGTCTCAAAGCTCTGAAAACAGCGTTTCTGCTCCGGACAAACCTGGTTTGATGCAATGTTACTCAAACTCTGTCAAACATTAAAAGTTTGTCATGTGCATGAATAAAATGGTGTTTGGCATGCAGTAATGCACATCTGAATGTGTTAGAAGAGTTTTGCATGAATTATTATGTTAGAGTCTCAAAGCTCTGAAAACAGCGTTTCTGCTACGGACAAACCTGGTTTGATGCAATGTTACTCAAACTCTTTCAAACATTAAAAAATTGTCAAGTGCATGAATAAAATGCTGTTTGCAATGAAATAATGCACATCTGAAGGTGTTAGAAGAGATTTGCATGAATTATTATGTTAGACTCTCAAAGCTCTGAAAACAGCGTTTCTGCTCCGGACAAACCTGGTTTGATGCAATGTTACTCAAACTCTGTCAAACATTAAAAGTTTGTCATGTGCATGAATAAAATGCTGTTTGGCATGCAGTAATGCACATCTGAAGGTGTTAGAAGAGTTTTGCATGAATTATTATGTTAGAGTCTCAAAGCTCTGAAAACAGCGTTTCTGCTACGGACAAACCTGGTTTGATGCAATGTTACTGAAACTCCGTCAAACATTAAAAAATTGTCAAGTGCATTAATAAAATGCTGTTTGCAATGAAATAATGCACATCTGAAGGTGTTAGAAGAGATTTGCATGAATTATTATCTTAGACTCTCAAAGCTCTGAAAACAGCGTTTCTGCTCCGGACAAACCTGGTTTGATGCAATGTTACTCAAACTCTGTCAAACATTAAAAGTTTGTCATGTGCATGAATAAAATGGTGTTTGGCATGCAGTAATGCACATCTGAATGTGTTAGTAGAGTTTTGCATGAATTATTATGTTAGAGTCTCAAAGCTCTGAAAACAGCGTTTCTGCTCCGGACAAACCTGGTTTCATGCAATGTTACTGAAACTCTGTCAAACATTAAAAAATTGTCAAATGCATGAATAAAATGCTGTTTGCAATGCAGTAATGCACATCTGAAGGTGTTAGAAGACTTTTGCATGAATTATTATGTTAGAGTGTCAAAGCTCTGAAAACAGCGTTTCTGCTCCGGACAAACCTGGTTTGATGCAATGTTACTCAAACTCTGTCAAACATTAAAAGTTTGTCATGTGCATGAATAAAATGCTGTTTGGCATGCAGTAATGCACATCTGAAGGTGTTAGAAGAGTTTTGCATGAATTATCATGTTAGAGTGTCAAAGCTCTGAAAACAGCGTTTCTGCTCCGGACAAACCTGGTTTGATGCAATGTTACTCAAACTCTGTCAAACATTAAAAGTTTGTCATGTGCATGAATAAAATGCTGTTTGGCATGCAGTAATGCACATCTGAAGGTGTTAGAAGAGTTTTGCATGAATTATTATGTTAGAGTCTCAAAGCTCTGAAAACAGCGTTTTTGCTCCGGACAAACCTGGTTTGATGCAATGTTACTCAAACTCTTTCAAACATTAAAAAATTGTCAAGTGCATGAATAAAATGCTGTTTGCAATGAAGTAATGCACATCTGAAGGTGTTAGAAGAGATTTGCATGAATTATTATGTTAGAGTGTCAAAGCTCTGAAAACAGCGTTTCTGCTCCGGACAAACCTGGTTTGATGCAATGTTACTCAAACTCTGTCAAACATTAAAAGTTTGTCATGTGCATGAATAAAATGCTGTTTGGCATGCAGTAATGCACATCTGAAGGTGTTAGAAGAGTTTTGCATGAATTATTATGTTAGAGTCTCAAAGCTCTGAAAACAGCGTTTCTGCTCCGGACAAACCTGGTTTGATGCAATGTTACTCAAACTCTGTCAAACATTAAAAAATTGTCAAATGCATGAATAAAATGCTGTTTGCAATGCAGTAATGCACATCTGAAGGTGTTAGAAGACTTTTGCATGAATTATTATGTTAGAGTGTCAAAGCTCTGAAAACAGCGTTTCTGCTCCGGACAAACCTGGTTTGATGCAATGTTACTCAAACTCTGTCAAACATTAAAAGTTTGTCATGTGCATGAATAAAATGCTGTTTGGTATGCAGTAATGCACATCTGAAGGTGTTAGAAGAGTTTTGCATGAATTATTATGTTAGAGTGTCAAAGCTCTAAAAACAGCGTTTCTGCTCCGGACAAACCTGGTTTGATGCAATGTTACTCAAACTCTGTCAAACATTAAAAGTTTGTCATGTGCATGAATAAAATGCTGTTTGGCATGCAGTAATGCACATCTGAAGGTGTTAGAAGAGTTTTGCATGAATTATTATGTTAGAGTCTCAAAGCTCTGAAAACAGCGTTTCTGCTACGGACAAACCTGGTTTGATGCAATGTTACTCAAACTCTTTCAAACATTAAAAAATTGTCAAGTGCATGAATAAAATGCTGTTTGCAATGAAGTAATGCACATCTGAAGGTGTTAGAAGAGATTTGCATGAATTATTATGTTAGAGTCTCAAAGCTCTGAAAACAGCGTTTCTGCTCCGGACAAACCTGGTTTGATGCAATGTTACTCAAACTCTGTCAAACATTAAAAGTTTGTCATGTGCATGAATAAAATGCTGTTTGGCATGCAGTAATGCACATCTGAAGGTGTTAGAAGAGTTTTGCATGAATTATTATGTTAGAGTCTCAAAGCTCTGAAAACAGCGTTTCTGCTCCGGACAGACCTGGTTTGATGCAATGTTACTCAAACTCTGTCAAACATTAAAAGTTTGTCATGTGCATGAATAAAATGCTGTTTGGCATGCAGTAATGCACATCTGAAGGTGTTAGAGGAGTTTTGCATGAATTATTATGTTAGAGTCTCAAAGCTCTGAAAACAGCGTTTCTGCTCCGGACAGACCTGGTTTGAGGCAATGTTACTCAAACTCTGTCAAACATTAAAAGTTTGTCATGTGCATGAATAAAATGCTGTTTGGCATGCAGTAATGCACATCTGAAGGTGTTAGAAGAGTTTTGCATGAATTATTATGTTAGAGTGTCAAAGCTCTGAAAACAGCGTTTCTGCTCCGGACAAACCTGGTTTGATGCAATGTTACTCAAACTCTGTCAAACATTAAAAGTTTGTCATGTGCATGAATAAAATGCTGTTTGGCATGCAGTAATGCACATCTGAAGGTGTTAGAAGAGTTTTGCATGAATTATTATGTTAGAGTGTCAAAGCTCTGAAAACAGCGTTTCTGCTCCGGACAAACCTGGTTTGATGCAATGTTACTCAAACTCTGTCAAACATTAAAAGTTTGTCATGTGCATGAATAAAATGCTGTTTGGCATGCAGTAATGCACATCTGAAGGTGTTAGAAGAGTTTTGCATGAATTATTATGTTAGAGTCTCAAAGCTCTGAAAACAGCGTTTCTGCTCCGGACAGACCTGGTTTGATGCAATGTTACTCAAACTCTGTCAAACATTAAAAGTTTGTCATGTGCATGAATAAAATGGTGTTTGGCATGCAGTAATGCACATCTGAATGTGTTAGAAGAGTTTTGCATGAATTATTATGTTAGAGTCTCAAAGCTCTGAAAACAGCGTTTCTGCTACGGACAAACCTGGTTTGATGCAATGTTACTGAAACTCCGTCAAACATTAAAAAATTGTCAAGTGCATTAATAAAATTCTGTTTGCAATGAAGTAATGCACATCTGAAGGTGTTAGAAGAGATTTGCATGAATTGTTATGTTAGAGTCTCAAAGCTCTGAAAACAACGTTTCTGCTCCGGACAAACCTGGTTTGATGCAATGTTACTCAAACTCTGTCAAACATTAAAAGTTTGTCATATGCATGAATAAAATGCTGTTTGGCATGCAGTAATGCACATCTGAAGGTGTTAGAAGAGTTTTGCATGAATTATTATGTTAGAGTCTCAAAGCTCTGAAAACAGCGTTTCTGCTCCGGACAAACCTGGTTTGATGCAATGTTACTGAAACTCTGTCAAACATTAAAAAAATGTCAAATGCATGAATAAAATGCTGTTTGCAATGCAGTAATGCACATCTGAAGGTGTTAGAAGAGTTTTGCATGAATTATTATGTTAGAGTGTCAAAGCTCTGAAAACAGCGTTTCTGCTCCGGACAAACCTGGTTTGATGCAATGTTACTCAAACTCTGTCAAACATTAAAAGTTTGTCATATGCATGAATAAAATGCTGTTTGGCATGCAGTAATGCACATCTGAAGGTGTTAGAAGAGTTTTGCATGAATTATTATGTTAGAGTCTCAAAGCTCTGAAAACAGCGTTTCTGCTCCGGACAAACCTGGTTTGATGCAATGTTACTCAAACTCTGTCAAACATTAAAAGTTTGTCATGTGCATGAATAAAATGCTGTTTGGCATGCAGTAATGCACATCTGAAGGTGTTAGAAGAGTTTTGCATGAATTATTATGTTAGAGTCTCAAAGCTCTGAAAACAGCGTTTCTGCTCCGGACAAACCTGGTTTGATGCAATGTTACTCAAACTCTGTCAAACATTAAAAAATTGTCATGTGCATGAATA
Organism: Garra rufa; assembly: GCF_049309525.1. Taxonomy (NCBI): domain Eukaryota; kingdom Metazoa; phylum Chordata; class Actinopteri; order Cypriniformes; family Cyprinidae; genus Garra; species Garra rufa. The sequence continues at coordinate 18,116,371 of NW_027394276.1, forward strand.
AAATGCTGTTTGCGATGCAGTAATGCACATCTGAAGGTGTTAGAAGAGTTTTGCATGAATTATTATGTTAGAATCTCAAAGCTCTGAAAACAGCGTTTCTGCTCCGGACAAACCTGGTTTGATGCAATGTTACTGAAACTCTGTCAAACATTAAAAAATTGTCAAGTGCATGAATAAAATGCTGTTTGGCATGCAGTAATGCACATCTGAAGGTGTTAGAAGAGTTTTGCATGAATTTAATATGTTAGAGTCTCAAAGCTCTGAAAACAGCGTTTCTGCTCCGGACAAACCTGGTTTGATGCAATGTTACTGAAACTCTGTCAAACATTAAAAAATTGTCAAATGCATGAATAAAATGCTGTTTGCAATGCAGTAATGCACATCTGAAGGTGTTAGAAGACTTTTGCATGAATTATTATGTTAGAGTGTCAAAGCTCTGAAAACAGCGTTTCTGCTCCGGACAAACCTGGTTTGATGCAATGTTACTCAAACTCTGTCAAACATTAAAAGTTTGTCATGTGCATGAATAAAATGCTGTTTGGTATGCAGTAATGCACATCTGAAGGTGTTAGAAGAGTTTTGCATGAATTATTATGTTAGAGTGTCAAAGCTCTGAAAACAGCGTTTCTGCTCCGGACAAACCTGGTTTGATGCAATGTTACTCAAACTCTGTCAAACATTAAAAGTTTGTCATGTGCATGAATAAAATGCTGTTTGGCATGCAGTAATGCACATCTGAAGGTGTTAGAAGAGTTTTGCATGAATTATTATGTTAGAGTCTCAAAGCTCTGAAAACAGCGTTTTTGCTCCGGACAAACCTGGTTTGATGCAATGTTACTCAAACTCTTTCAAACATTAAAAAATTGTCAAGTGCATGAATAAAATGCTGTTTGCAATGAAGTAATGCACATCTGAAGGTGTTAGAAGAGATTTGCATGAATTATTATGTTAGAGTCTCAAAGCTCTGAAAACAGCGTTTCTGCTCCGGACAAACCTGGTTTGATGCAATGTTACTCAAACTCTGTCAAACATTAAAAGTTTGTCATGTGCATGAATAAAATGGTGTTTGGCATGCAGTAATGCACATCTGAATGTGTTAGAAGAGTTTTGCATGAATTATTATGTTAGAGTCTCAAAGCTCTGAAAACAGCGTTTCTGCTACGGACAAACCTGGTTTGATGCAATGTTACTCAAACTCTTTCAAACATTAAAAAATTGTCAAGTGCATGAATAAAATGCTGTTTGCAATGAAGTAATGCACATCTGAAGGTGTTAGAAGAGATTTGCATGAATTATTATGTTAGAGTCTCAAAGCTCTGAAAACAGCGTTTCTGCTCCGGACAAACCTGGTTTGATGCAATGTTACTCAAACTCTGTCAAACATTAAAAGTTTGTCATGTGCATGAATAAAATGCTGTTTGGCAGGCAGTAATGCACATCTGAAGGTGTTAGAAGAGTTTTGCATGAATTATTATGTTAGAGTCTCAAAGCTCTGAAAACAGCGTTTCTGCTCCGGACAGACCTGGTTTGATGCAATGTTACTCAAACTCTGTCAAACATTAAAAGTTTGTCATGTGCATGAATAAAATGGTGTTTGGCATGCAGTAATGCACATCTGAATGTGTTAGAAGAGTTTTGCATGAATTATTATGTTAGAGTCTCAAAGCTCTGAAAACAGCGTTTCTGCTACGGACAAACCTGGTTTGATGCAATGTTACTGAAACTCCGTCAAACATTAAAAAATTGTCAAGTGCATTAATAAAATGCTGTTTGCAATGAAATAATGCACATCTGAAGGTGTTAGAAGAGATTTGCATGAATTATTATGTTAGACTCTCAAAGCTCTGAAAACAGCGTTTCTGCTCCGGACAAACCTGGTTTGATGCAATGTTACTCAAACTCTGTCAAACATTAAAAGTTTGTCATGTGCATGAATAAAATGCTGTTTGGCATGCAGTAATGCACATCTGAAGGTGTTAGAAGAGTTTTGCATGAATTATTATGTTAGAGTCTCAAAGCTCTGAAAACAGCGTTTCTGCTACGGATAAACCTGGTTTGATGCAATGTTACTGAAACTCCGTCAAACATTAAAAAATTGTCAAGTGCATTAATAAAATGCTGTTTGCAATGAAATAATGCACATCTGAAGGTGTTAGAAGAGATTTGCATGAATTATTATGTTAGACTCTCAAAGCTCTGAAAACAGCGTTTCTGCTCCGGACAAACCTGGTTTGATGCAATGTTACTCAAACTCTGTCAAACATTAAAAGTTTGTCATGTGCATGAATAAAATGGTGTTTGGCATGCAGTAATGCACATCTGAATGTGTTAGTAGAGTTTTGCATGAATTATTATGTTAGAGTCTCAAAGCTCTGAAAACAGCGTTTCTGCTCCGGACAAACCTGGTTTCATGCAATGTTACTGAAACTCTGTCAAACATTAAAAAATTGTCAAATGCATGAATAAAATGCTGTTTGCAATGCAGTAATGCACATCTGAAGGTGTTAGAAGACTTTTGCATGAATTATTATGTTAGAGTGTCAAAGCTCTGAAAACAGCGTTTCTGCTCCGGACAAACCTGGTTTGATGCAATGTTACTCAAACTCTGTCAAACATAAAAAGTTTGTCATGTGCATGAATAAAATGCTGTTTGGCATGCAGTAATGCACATCTGAAGGTGTTAGAAGAGTTTTGCATGAATTATCATGTTAGAGTGTCAAAGCTCTGAAAACAGCGTTTCTGCTCCGGACAAACCTGGTTTGATGCAATGTTACTCAAACTCTGTCAAACATTAAAAGTTTGTCATGTGCATGAATAAAATGCTGTTTGGCATGCAGTAATGCACATCTGAAGGTGTTAGAAGAGTTTTGCATGAATTATTATGTTAGAGTCTCAAAGCTCTGAAAACAGCGTTTTTGCTCCGGACAAACCTGGTTTGATGCAATGTTACTCAAACTCTTTCAAACATTAAAAAATTGTCAAGTGCATGAATAAAATGCTGTTTGCAATGAAGTAATGCACATCTGAAGGTGTTAGAAGAGATTTGCATGAATTATTATGTTAGAGTGTCAAAGCTCTGAAAACAGCGTTTCTGCTCCGGACAAACCTGGTTTGATGCAATGTTACTCAAACTCTGTCAAACATTAAAAGTTTGTCATGTGCATGAATAAAATGCTGTTTGGCATGCAGTAATGCACATCTGAAGGTGTTAGAAGAGTTTTGCATGAATTATTATGTTAGAGTGTCAAAGCTCTGAAAACAGCGTTTCTGCTCCGGACAAACCTGGTTTGATGCAATGTTACTCAAACTCTGTCAAACATTAAAAGTTTGTCATGTGCATGAATAAAATGCTGTTTGGCATGCAGTAATGCACATCTGAAGGTGTTAGAAGAGTTTTGCATGAATTATTATGTTAGAGTCTCAAAGCTCTGAAAACAGCGTTTCTGCTCCGGACAAACCTGGTTTGATGCAATGTTACTCAAACTCTGTCAAACATTAAAAAATTGTCAAGTGCATGAATAAAATGCTGTTTGCGATGCAGTAATGCACATCTGAAGGTGTTAGAAGAGTTTTGCATGAATTATTATGTTAGAATCTCAAAGCTCTGAAAACAGCGTTTCTGCTCCGGACAAACCTGGTTTGATGCAATGTTACTGAAACTCTGTCAAACATTAAAAAATTGTCAAGTGCATGAATAAAATGCTGTTTGGCATGCAGTAATGCACATCTGAAGGTGTTAGAAGAGTTTTGCATGAATTTAATATGTTAGAGTCTCAAAGCTCTGAAAACAGCGTTTCTGCTCCGGACAAACCTGGTTTGATGCAATGTTACTGAAACTCTGTCAAACATTAAAAAATTGTCAGATGCATGAATAAAATGCTGTTTGCAATGCAGTAATGCACATCTGAAGGTGTTAGAAGACTTTTGCATGAATTATTATGTTAGAGTCTCAAAGCTCTGAAAACAGCGTTTCTGCTCCGGACAAACCTGGTTTGATGCAATGTTACTCAAACTCTGTCAAACATTAAAAGTTTGTCATGTGCATGAATAAAATGGTGTTTGGCATGCAGTAATGCACATCTGAATGTGTTAGAAGAGTTTTGCATGAATTATTATGTTAGAGTCTCAAAGCTCTGAAAACAGCGTTTCTGCTACGGACAAACCTGGTTTGATGCAATGTTACTCAAACTCTTTCAAACATTAAAAAATTGTCAAGTGCATGAATAAAATGCTGTTTGCAATGAAATAATGCACATCTGAAGGTGTTAGAAGAGATTTGCATGAATTATTATGTTAGACTCTCAAAGCTCTGAAAACAGCGTTTCTGCTCCGGACAAACCTGGTTTGATGCAATGTTACTCAAACTCTGTCAAACATTAAAAGTTTGTCATGTGCATGAATAAAATGCTGTTTGGCATGCAGTAATGCACATCTGAAGGTGTTAGAAGAGTTTTGCATGAATTATTATGTTAGAGTCTCAAAGCTCTGAAAACAGCGTTTCTGCTACGGACAAACCTGGTTTGATGCAATGTTACTGAAACTCCGTCAAACATTAAAAAATTGTCAAGTGCATTAATAAAATGCTGTTTGCAATGAAATAATGCACATCTGAAGGTGTTAGAAGAGATTTGCATGAATTATTATCTTAGACTCTCAAAGCTCTGAAAACAGCGTTTCTGCTCCGGACAAACCTGGTTTGATGCAATGTTACTCAAACTCTGTCAAACATTAAAAGTTTGTCATGTGCATGAATAAAATGGTGTTTGGCATGCAGTAATGCACATCTGAATGTGTTAGTAGAGTTTTGCATGAATTATTATGTTAGAGTCTCAAAGCTCTGAAAACAGCGTTTCTGCTCCGGACAAACCTGGTTTCATGCAATGTTACTGAAACTCTGTCAAACATTAAAAAATTGTCAAATGCATGAATAAAATGCTGTTTGCAATGCAGTAATGCACATCTGAAGGTGTTAGAAGACTTTTGCATGAATTATTATGTTAGAGTGTCAAAGCTCTGAAAACAGCGTTTCTGCTCCGGACAAACCTGGTTTGATGCAATGTTACTCAAACTCTGTCAAACATTAAAAGTTTGTCATGTGCATGAATAAAATGCTGTTTGGCATGCAGTAATGCACATCTGAAGGTGTTAGAAGAGTTTTGCATGAATTATCATGTTAGAGTGTCAAAGCTCTGAAAACAGCGTTTCTGCTCCGGACAAACCTGGTTTGATGCAATGTTACTCAAACTCTGTCAAACATTAAAAGTTTGTCATGTGCATGAATAAAATGCTGTTTGGCATGCAGTAATGCACATCTGAAGGTGTTAGAAGAGTTTTGCATGAATTATTATGTTAGAGTCTCAAAGCTCTGAAAACAGCGTTTTTGCTCCGGACAAACCTGGTTTGATGCAATGTTACTCAAACTCTTTCAAACATTAAAAAATTGTCAAGTGCATGAATAAAATGCTGTTTGCAATGAAGTAATGCACATCTGAAGGTGTTAGAAGAGATTTGCATGAATTATTATGTTAGAGTGTCAAAGCTCTGAAAACAGCGTTTCTGCTCCGGACAAACCTGGTTTGATGCAATGTTACTCAAACTCTGTCAAACATTAAAAGTTTGTCATGTGCATGAATAAAATGCTGTTTGGCATGCAGTAATGCACATCTGAAGGTGTTAGAAGAGTTTTGCATGAATTATTATGTTAGAGTCTCAAAGCTCTGAAAACAGCGTTTCTGCTCCGGACAAACCTGGTTTGATGCAATGTTACTCAAACTCTGTCAAACATTAAAAAATTGTCAAATGCATGAATAAAATGCTGTTTGCAATGCAGTAATGCACATCTGAAGGTGTTAGAAGACTTTTGCATGAATTATTATGTTAGAGTGTCAAAGCTCTGAAAACAGCGTTTCTGCTCCGGACAAACCTGGTTTGATGCAATGTTACTCAAACTCTGTCAAACATTAAAAGTTTGTCATGTGCATGAATAAAATGCTGTTTGGTATGCAGTAATGCACATCTGAAGGTGTTAGAAGAGTTTTGCATGAATTATTATGTTAGAGTGTCAAAGCTCTAAAAACAGCGTTTCTGCTCCGGACAAACCTGGTTTGATGCAATGTTACTCAAACTCTGTCAAACATTAAAAGTTTGTCATGTGCATGAATAAAATGCTGTTTGGCATGCAGTAATGCACATCTGAAGGTGTTAGAAGAGTTTTGCATGAATTATTATGTTAGAGTCTCAAAGCTCTGAAAACAGCGTTTCTGCTACGGACAAACCTGGTTTGATGCAATGTTACTCAAACTCTTTCAAACATTAAAAAATTGTCAAGTGCATGAATAAAATGCTGTTTGCAATGAAGTAATGCACATCTGAAGGTGTTAGAAGAGATTTGCATGAATTATTATGTTAGAGTCTCAAAGCTCTGAAAACAGCGTTTCTGCTCCGGACAAACCTGGTTTGATGCAATGTTACTCAAACTCTGTCAAACATTAAAAGTTTGTCATGTGCATGAATAAAATGCTGTTTGGCATGCAGTAATGCACATCTGAAGGTGTTAGAAGAGTTTTGCATGAATTATTATGTTAGAGTCTCAAAGCTCTGAAAACAGCGTTTCTGCTCCGGACAGACCTGGTTTGATGCAATGTTACTCAAACTCTGTCAAACATTAAAAGTTTGTCATGTGCATGAATAAAATGCTGTTTGGCATGCAGTAATGCACATCTGAAGGTGTTAGAGGAGTTTTGCATGAATTATTATGTTAGAGTCTCAAAGCTCTGAAAACAGCGTTTCTGCTCCGGACAGACCTGGTTTGAGGCAATGTTACTCAAACTCTGTCAAACATTAAAAGTTTGTCATGTGCATGAATAAAATGCTGTTTGGCATGCAGTAATGCACATCTGAAGGTGTTAGAAGAGTTTTGCATGAATTATTATGTTAGAGTGTCAAAGCTCTGAAAACAGCGTTTCTGCTCCGGACAAACCTGGTTTGATGCAATGTTACTCAAACTCTGTCAAACATTAAAAGTTTGTCATGTGCATGAATAAAATGCTGTTTGGCATGCAGTAATGCACATCTGAAGGTGTTAGAAGAGTTTTGCATGAATTATTATGTTAGAGTGTCAAAGCTCTGAAAACAGCGTTTCTGCTCCGGACAAACCTGGTTTGATGCAATGTTACTCAAACTCTGTCAAACATTAAAAGTTTGTCATGTGCATGAATAAAATGCTGTTTGGCATGCAGTAATGCACATCTGAAGGTGTTAGAAGAGTTTTGCATGAATTATTATGTTAGAGTCTCAAAGCTCTGAAAACAGCGTTTCTGCTCCGGACAGACCTGGTTTGATGCAATGTTACTCAAACTCTGTCAAACATTAAAAGTTTGTCATGTGCATGAATAAAATGGTGTTTGGCATGCAGTAATGCACATCTGAATGTGTTAGAAGAGTTTTGCATGAATTATTATGTTAGAGTCTCAAAGCTCTGAAAACAGCGTTTCTGCTACGGACAAACCTGGTTTGATGCAATGTTACTGAAACTCCGTCAAACATTAAAAAATTGTCAAGTGCATTAATAAAATTCTGTTTGCAATGAAGTAATGCACATCTGAAGGTGTTAGAAGAGATTTGCATGAATTGTTATGTTAGAGTCTCAAAGCTCTGAAAACAACGTTTCTGCTCCGGACAAACCTGGTTTGATGCAATGTTACTCAAACTCTGTCAAACATTAAAAGTTTGTCATATGCATGAATAAAATGCTGTTTGGCATGCAGTAATGCACATCTGAAGGTGTTAGAAGAGTTTTGCATGAATTATTATGTTAGAGTCTCAAAGCTCTGAAAACAGCGTTTCTGCTCCGGACAAACCTGGTTTGATGCAATGTTACTGAAACTCTGTCAAACATTAAAAAAATGTCAAATGCATGAATAAAATGCTGTTTGCAATGCAGTAATGCACATCTGAAGGTGTTAGAAGAGTTTTGCATGAATTATTATGTTAGAGTGTCAAAGCTCTGAAAACAGCGTTTCTGCTCCGGACAAACCTGGTTTGATGCAATGTTACTCAAACTCTGTCAAACATTAAAAGTTTGTCATATGCATGAATAAAATGCTGTTTGGCATGCAGTAATGCACATCTGAAGGTGTTAGAAGAGTTTTGCATGAATTATTATGTTAGAGTCTCAAAGCTCTGAAAACAGCGTTTCTGCTCCGGACAAACCTGGTTTGATGCAATGTTACTGAAACTCTGTCAAACATTAAAAAATTGTCAAATGCATGAATAAAATGCTGTTTGCAATGCAGTAATGCACATCTGAAGGTGTTAGAAGAGTTTTGCATGAATTATTATGTTAGAGTGTCAAAGCTCTGAAAACAGCGTTTCTGCTCCGGACAAACCTGGTTTGATGCAATGTTACTCAAACTCTGTCAAACATTAAAAGTTTGTCATGTGCATGAATAAAATGCTGTTTGGCATGCAGTAATGCACATCTGAAGGTGTTAGAAGAGTTTTGCATGAATTATTATGTTAGAGTCTCAAAGCTCTGAAAACAGCGTTTCTGCTCCGGACAAACCTGGTTTGATGCAATGTTACTCAAACTCTGTCAAACATTAAAAAAGTGTCAAGTGCATGAATAAAATGCTGTTTGCAATGCAGTAATGCACATCTGAAGGTGTTAGAAGAGTTTTGCATGAATTATTATGTTAGAATCTCAAAGCTCTGAAAACAGCGTTTCTGCTCCGGACAAACCTGGTTTGATGCAATGTTACTCAAACTTTGTCAAACATTAAAAAATTGTCAAGTGCATGAATAAAATGCTGTTTGCAATGCAGTAATGCACATCTGAAGGTGTTAGAAGAGTTTTGCATGAATTATTATTTTAGAATCTCAAAGCTCTGAAAACAGCGTTTCTGCTCCGGACAAACCTGGTTTGATGCAATGTTACTGAAACTCTGTCAAACATTAAAAAATTGTCAAGTGCATGAATAAAATGCTGTTTGCAATGAAATAATGCACATCTGAAGGTGTTAGAAGAGATTTGCATGAATTATTATGTTAGACTCTCAAAGCTCTGAAAACAGCGTTTCTGCTCCGGACAAACCTGGTTTGATGCAATGTTACTCAAACTCTGTCAAACATTAAAAGTTTGTCATGTGCATGAATAAAATGCTGTTTGGCATGCAGTAATGCACATCTGAAGGTGTTAGAGGAGTTTTGCATGAATTATTATGTTAGAGTCTCAAAGCTCTGAAAACAGCGTTTCTGCTCCGGACAAACCTGGTTTGATGCAATGTTACTCAAACTCTGTCAAACATTAAAAGTTTGTCATGTGCATGAATAAAATGCTGTTTGGCATGCAGTAATGCACATCTGAAGGTGTTAGAGGAGTTTTGCATGAATTATTATGTTAGAGTCTCAAAGCTCTGAAAACAGCGTTTCTGCTCCGGACAAACCTGGTTTGATGCAATGTTACTGAAACTCTGTCAAACATTAAAAAATTGTCAAGTGCATGAATAAAATGCTGTTTGCAATGATATAATGCACATCTGAAGGTGTTAGAAGAGATTTGCATGAATTATTATGTTAGACTCTCAAAGCTCTGAAAACAGCGTTTCTGATCCGGACAAACCTGGTTTGATGCAATGTTACTCAAACTCTGTCAAACATTAAAAGTTTGTCATGTGCATGAATAAAATGCTGTTTGGCATGCAGTAATGCACATCTGAAGGTGTTAGAGGAGTTTTGCATGAATTATTATGTTAGAGTCTCAAAGCTCTGAAAACAGCGTTTCTGCTCCGGACAGACCTGGTTTGAGGCAATGTTACTCAAACTCTGTCAAACATTAAAAGTTTGTCATGTGCATGAATAAAATGCTGTTTGGCATGCAGTAATGCACATCTGAAGGTGTTAGAAGAGTTTTGCATGAATTATTATGTTAGAGTGTCAAAGCTCTGAAAACAGCGTTTCTGCTCCGGACAAACCTGGTTTGATGCAATGTTACTCAAACTCTGTCAAACATTAAAAGTTTGTCATGTGCATGAATAAAATGCTGTTTGGCATGCAGTAATGCACATCTGAAGGTGTTAGAAGAGTTTTGCATGAATTATTATGTTAGAGTCTCAAAGCTCTGAAAACAGCGTTTCTGCTCCGGACAAACCTGGTTTGATGCAATGTTACTCAAACTCTGTCAAACATTAAAAAATTGTCAAGTGCATGAATAAAATGCTGTTTGCGATGCAGTAATGCACATCTGAAGGTGTTAAAAGAGTTTTTCATAAATTATTATGTTAGAGTCTCAAAGCTCTGAAAACAGCGTTTTTGCTCCGGACAAACCTGGTTTGATGCAATGTTACTCAAACTCTTTCAAACATTAAAAAATTGTCAAGTGCATGAATAAAATGCTGTTTGCAATGAAGTAATGCACATCTGAAGGTGTTAGAAGAGATTTGCATGAATTATTATGTTAGAGTCTCAAAGCTCTGAAAACAGCGTTTCTGCTCCGGACAAAGCTGGTTTGATGCAATGTTACTCAAACTCTGTCAAACATTAAAAGTTTGTCATGTGCATGAATAAAATGCTGTTTGGCATGCAGTAATGCACATCTGAAGGTGTTAGAAGAGTTTTGCATGAATTATTATGGTAGAGTCTCAAAGCTCTGAAAATAGCGTTTCTGCTCCGGACAGACCTGATTTGATGCAATGTTACTCAAACTCTGTCAAACATTAAAAGTTTGTCATGTGCATGAATAAAATGGTGTTTGGCATGCAGTAATGCACATCTGAATGTGTTAGAAGAGTTTTGCATGAATTATTATGTTAGAGTCTCAAAGCTCTGAAAACAGCGTTTCTGCTCCGGACAAACCTGGTTTGATGCAATGTTACTGAAACTCTGTCAAACATTAAAAAATTGTCAAGTGCATGAATAAAATGCTGTTTGCAATGAAATAATGCACATCTGAAGGTGTTAGAAGAGATTTGCATGAATTATTATGTTAGACTCTCAAAGCTCTGAAAACAGCGTTTCTGCTCCGGACAAACCTGGTTTGATGCAATGTTGCTCAAACTCTGTCAAACATTAAAAGTTTGTCATGTGCATGAATAAAATGCTGTTTGGCATGCAGTAATGCACATCTGAAGGTGTTAGAGGAGTTTTGCATGAATTATTATGTTAGAGTCTCAAAGCTCTGAAAACAGCGTTTCTGCTCCGGACAAACCTGGTTTCATGCAATGTTACTGAAACTCTGTCAAACATTAAAAAATTGTCAAATGCATGAATAAAATGCTGTTTGCAATGCAGTAATGCACATCTGAAGGTGTTAGAAGACTTTTGCATGAATTATTATGTTAGAGTGTCAAAGCTCTGAAAACAGCGTTTCTGCTCCGGACAAACCTGGTTTGATGCAATGTTACTCAAACTCTGTCAAACATTAAAAGTTTGTCATGTGCATGAATAAAATGCTGTTTGGCATGCAGTAATGCACATCTGAAGGTGTTAGAAGAGTTTTGCATGAATTATCATGTTAGAGTGTCAAAGCTCTGAAAACAGCGTTTCTGCTCCGGACAAACCTGGTTTGATGCAATGTTACTCAAACTCTGTCAAACATTAAAAGTTTGTCATGTGCATGAATAAAATGCTGTTTGGCATGCAGTAATGCACATCTGAAGGTGTTAGAAGAGTTTTGCATGAATTATTATGTTAGAGTCTCAAAGCTCTGAAAACAGCGTTTTTGCTCCGGACAAACCTGGTTTGATGCAATGTTACTCAAACTCTTTCAAACATTAAAAAATTGTCAAGTGCATGAATAAAATGCTGTTTGCAATGAAGTAATGCACATCTGAAGGTGTTAGAAGAGATTTGCATGAATTATTATGTTAGAGTGTCAAAGCTCTGAAAACAGCGTTTCTGCTCCGGACAAACCTGGTTTGATGCAATGTTACTCAAACTCTGTCAAACATTAAAAGTTTGTCATGTGCATGAATAAAATGCTGTTTGGCATGCAGTAATGCACATCTGAAGGTGTTAGAAGAGTTTTGCATGAATTATTATGTTAGAGTCTCAAAGCTCTGAAAACAGCGTTTCTGCTCCGGACAAACCTGGTTTGATGCAATGTTACTCAAACTCTGTCAAACATTAAAAAATTGTCAAATGCATGAATAAAATGCTGTTTGCAATGCAGTAATGCACATCTGAAGGTGTTAGAAGACTTTTGCATGAATTATTATGTTAGAGTGTCAAAGCTCTGAAAACAGCGTTTCTGCTCCGGACAAACCTGGTTTGATGCAATGTTACTCAAACTCTGTCAAACATTAAAAGTTTGTCATGTGCATGAATAAAATGCTGTTTGGTATGCAGTAATGCACATCTGAAGGTGTTAGAAGAGTTTTGCATGAATTATTATGTTAGAGTGTCAAAGCTCTGAAAACAGCGTTTCTGCTCCGGACAAACCTGGTTTGATGCAATGTTACTCAAACTCTGTCAAACATTAAAAGTTTGTCATGTGCATGAATAAAATGCTGTTTGGCATGCAGTAATGCACATCTGAAGGTGTTAGAAGAGTTTTGCATGAATTATTATGTTAGAGTCTCAAAGCTCTGAAAACAGCGTTTTTGCTCCGGACAAACCTGGTTTGATGCAATGTTACTCAAACTCTTTCAAACATTAAAAAATTGTCAAGTGCATGAATAAAATGCTGTTTGCAATGAAGTAATGCACATCTGAAGGTGTTAGAAGAGATTTGCATGAATTATTATGTTAGAGTCTCAAAGCTCTGAAAACAGCGTTTCTGCTCCGGACAAACCTGGTTTGATGCAATGTTACTCAAACTCTGTCAAACATTAAAAGTTTGTCATGTGCATGAATAAAATGGTGTTTGGCATGCAGTAATGCACATCTGAATGTGTTAGAAGAGTTTTGCATGAATTATTATGTTAGAGTCTCAAAGCTCTGAAAACAGCGTTTCTGCTACGGACAAACCTGGTTTGATGCAATGTTACTCAAACTCTTTCAAACATTAAAAAATTGTCAAGTGCATGAATAAAATGCTGTTTGCAATGAAGTAATGCACATCTGAAGGTGTTAGAAGAGATTTGCATGAATTATTATGTTAGAGTCTCAAAGCTCTGAAAACAGCGTTTCTGCTCCGGACAAACCTGGTTTGATGCAATGTTACTCAAACTCTGTCAAACATTAAAAGTTTGTCATGTGTATGAATAAAATGCTGTTTGGCATGCAGTAATGCACATCTGAAGGTGTTAGAAGAGTTTTGCATGAATTATTATGTTAGAGTCTCAAAGCTCTGAAAACAGCGTTTCTGCTCCGGACAGACCTGGTTTGATGCAATGTTACTCAAACTCTGTCAAACATTAAAAGTTTGTCATGTGCATGAATAAAATGGTGTTTGGCATGCAGTAATGCACATCTGAATGTGTTAGAAGAGTTTTGCATGAATTATTATGTTAGAGTCTCAAAGCTCTGAAAACAGCGTTTCTGCTCCGGACAAACCTGGTTTGATGCAATGTTACTCAAACTCTGTCAAACATTAAAAGTTTGTCATGTGCATGAATAAAATGCTGTTTGGCATGCAGTAATGCACATCTGAAGGTGTTAGAAGAGTTTTGCATGAATTATTATGTTAGAGTCTCAAAGCTCTGAAAACAGCGTTTCTGCTCCGGACAAACCTGGTTTGATGCAATGTTACTCAAACTCTGTCAAACATTAAAAAAGTGTCAAGTGCATGAATAAAATGCTGTTTGCAATGCAGTAATGCACATCTGAAGGTGTTAGAAGAGTTTTGCATGAATTATTATGTTAGAATCTCAAAGCTCTGAAAACAGCGTTTCTGCTCCGGACAAACCTGGTTTGATGCAATGTTACTCAAACTTTGTCAAACATTAAAAAATTGTCAAGTGCATGAATAAAATGCTGTTTGCAATGCAGTAATGCACATCTGAAGGTGTTAGAAGAGTTTTGCATGAATTATTATGTTAGAGTCTCAAAGCTCTGAAAACAGCGTTTTTGCTCCGGACAAACCTGGTTTGATGCAATGTTACTCAAACTCTTTCAAACATTAAAAAATTGTCAAGTGCATGAATAAAATGCTGTTTGCAATGAAGTAATGCACATCTGAAGGTGTTAGAAGAGATTTGCATGAATTATTATGTTAGAGTCTCAAAGCTCTGAAAACAGCGTTTCTGCTCCGGACAAACCTGGTTTGATGCAATGTTACTCAAACTCTGTCAAACATTAAAAGTTTGTCATGTGCATGAATAAAATGCTGTTTGCAATGAAATAATGCACATCTGAAGGTGTTAGAAGAGATTTGCATGAATTATTATGTTAGACTCTCAAAGCTCTGAAAATAGCGTTTCTGCTCCGGACAAACCTGGTTTGATGCAATGTTACTCAAACTCTGTCAAACATTAAAAGTTTGTCATGTGCATGAATAAAATGCTGTTTGGCATGCAGTAATGCACATCTGAAGGTGTTAGAGGAGTTTTGCATGAATTATTATGTTAGAGTCTCAAAGCTCTGAAAACAGCGTTTCTGCTCCGGACAAACCTGGTTTGATGCAATGTTACTCAAACTCTGTCAAACATTAAAAAATTGTCAAGTGCATGAATAAAATGCTGTTTGCAATGCAGTAATGCACATCTGAAGGTGTTAGAAGAGTTTTTCATAAATTATTATGTTAGAGTCTCAAAGCTCTGAAAACAGCGTTTCTGCTCCGGACAAACCTGGTTTGATGCAATGTTACTCAAACTCTGTCAAACATTAAAAGTTTGTCATGTGCATGAATAAAATGCTGTTTGGCATTCAGTAATGCACATCTGAAGGTGTTAGAAGAGTTTTGCATGAATTATTATGTTAGAGTCTCAAAGCTCTGAAAACAGCGTTTCTGCTCCGGACAAACCTGGTTTGATGCAATGTTACTCAAACTCTGTCAAACATTAAAAAAGTGTCAAGTGCATGAATAAAATGCTGTTTGCAATGCAGTAATGCACATCTGAAGGTGTTAGAAGAGTTTTGCATGAATTATTATGTTAGAATCTCAAAGCTCTGAAAACAGCGTTTCTGCTCCGGACAAACCTGGTTTGATGCAATGTTACTCAAACTTTGTCAAACATTAAAAAATTGTCAAGTGCATGAATAAAATGCTGTTTGCAATGCAGTAATGCACATCTGAAGGTGTTAGAGGAGTTTTGCATGAATTATTATGTTAGAGTCTCAAAGCTCTGAAAACAGCGTTTCTGCTCCGGACAAACCTGGTTTGATGCAATGTTACTGAAACTCTGTCAAACATTAAAAAATTGTCAAGTGCATGAATAAAATGCTGTTTGCAATGATATAATGCACATCTGAAGGTGTTAGAAGAGATTTGCATGAATTATTATGTTAGACTCTCAAAGCTCTGAAAACAGCGTTTCTGCTCCGGACAAACCTGGTTTGATGCAATGTTACTCAAACTCTGTCAAACATTAAAAGTTTGTCATGTGCATGAATAAAATGCTGTTTGGCATGCAGTAATGCACATCTGAAGGTGTTAGAGGAGTTTTGCATAAATTATTATGTTAGAGTCTCAAAGCTCTGAAAACAGCGTTTCTGCTCCGGACAGACCTGGTTTGATGCAATGTTACTCAAACTCTGTCAAACATTAAAAGTTTGTCATGTGCATGAATAAAATGCTGTTTGGCATGCAGTAATGCACATCTGAAGGTGTTAGAAGAGTTTTGCATGAATTATTATGTTAGAGTGTCAAAGCTCTGAAAACAGCGTTTCTGCTCCGGACAAACCTGGTTTGATGCAATGTTACTCAAACTCTGTCAAACATTAAAAGTTTGTCATGTGCATGAATAAAATGCTGTTTGGCATGCAGTAATGCACATCTGAAGGTGTTAGAAGAGTTTTGCATGAATTATTATGTTAGAGTCTCAAAGCTCTGAAAACAGCGTTTCTGCTCCGGACAAACCTGGTTTGATGCAATGTTACTCAAACTCTGTCAAACATTAAAAAATTGTCAAGTGCATGAATAAAATGCTGTTTGCGATGCAGTAATGCACATCTGAAGGTGTTAAAAGAGTTTTTCATAAATTATTATGTTAGAGTCTCAAAGCTCTGAAAACAGCGTTTTTGCTCCGGACAAACCTGGTTTGATGCAATGTTACTCAAACTCTTTCAAATATTAAAAAATTGTCAAGTGCATGAATAAAATGCTGTTTGCAATGAAGTAATGCACATCTGAAGGTGTTAGAAGAGATTTGCATGAATTATTATGTTAGAGTCTCAAAGCTCTGAAAACAGCGTTTCTGCTCCGGACAAACCTGGTTTGATGCAATGTTACTCAAACTCTGTCAAACATTAAAAGTTTGTCATGTGCATGAATAAAATGCTGTTTGGCATGCAGTAATGCACATCTGAAGGTGTTGGAAGAGTTTTGCATGAATTATTATGTTAGAGTCTCAAAGCTCTGAAAATAGCGTTTCTGCTCCGGACAGACCTGGTTTGATGCAATGTTACTCAAACTCTGTCAAACATTAAAAGTTTGTCATGTGCATGAATAAAATGGTGTTTGGCATGCAGTAATGCACATCTGAATGTGTTAGAAGAGTTTTGCATGAATTATTATGTTAGAGTCTCAAAGCTCTGAAAACAGCGTTTCTGCTCCGGACAAACCTGGTTTGATGCAATGTTACTGAAACTCTGTCAAACATTAAAAAATTGTCAAGTGCATGAATAAAATGCTGTTTGCAATGAAATAATGCACATCTGAAGGTGTTAGAAGAGATTTGCATGAATTATTATGTTAGACTCTCAAAGCTCTGAAAACAGCGTTTCTGCTCCGGACAAACCTGGTTTGATGCAATGTTGCTCAAACTCTGTCAAACATTAAAAGTTTGTCATGTGCATGAATAAAATGCTGTTTGGCATGCAGTAATGCACATCTGAAGGTGTTAGAGGAGTTTTGCATGAATTATTATGTTAGAGTCTCAAAGCTCTGAAAACAGCGTTTCTGCTCCGGACAAACCTGGTTTGATGCAATGTTACTGAAACTCTGTCAAACATTAAAAAATTGTCAAGTGCATGAATAAAATGCTGTTTGCAATGAAATAATGCACATCTGAAGGTGTTAGAAGAGATTTGCATGAATTATTATGTTAGACTCTCAAAGCTCTGAAAACAGCGTTTCTGCTCCGGACAAACCTGGTTTGATGCAATGTTACTCAAACTCTGTCAAACATTAAAAGTTTGTCATGTGCATGAATAAAATGCTGTTTGGCATGCAGTAATGCACATCTGAAGGTGTTAGAGGAGTTTTGCATGAATTATTATGTTAGAGTCTCAAAGCTCTGAAAACAGCGTTTCTGCTCCGGACAAACCTGGTTTGATGCAATGTTACTCAAACTCTGTCAAACATTAAAAAATTGTCAAGTGCATGAATAAAATGCTGTTTGCAATGCAGTAATGCACATCTGAAGGTGTTAGAAGAGCTTTTCATAAATTATTATGTTAGAGTCTCAAAGCTCTGAAAACAGCGTTTCTGCTCCGGACAAACCTGGTTTGATGCAATGTTACTTTAACTCTGTCAAACATTAAAAGTTTGTCATGTGCATGAATAAAATGCTGTTTGGCATTCAGTAATGCACATCTGAAGGTGTTAGAAGAGTTTTGCATGAATTATTATGTTAGAATCTCAAAGCTCTGAAAACAGCGTTTCTGCTCTGGACAAACCTGGTTTGATGCAATGTTACTCAAACTCTGTCAAACATTAAAAAAGTGTCAAGTGCATGAATAAAATGCTGTTTGCAATGCAGTAATGCACATCTGAAGGTGTTAGAAGAGTTTTGCATGAATTATTATGTTAGAATCTCAAAGCTCTGAAAACAGCGTTTCTGCTCCGGACAAACCTGGTTTGATGCAATGTTACTCAAACTTTGTCAAACATTAAAAAATTGTCAAGTGCATGAATAAAATGCTGTTTGCAATGCAGTAATGCACATCTGAAGGTGTTAGAAGAGTTTTGCATGAATTATTATGTTAGAGTCTCAAAGCTCTGAAAACAGCGTTTTTGCTCCGGACAAACCTGGTTTGATGCAATGTTACTCAAACTCTTTCAAACATTAAAAAATTGTCAAGTGCATGAATAAAATGCTGTTTGCAATGAAGTAATGCACATCTGAAGGTGTTAGAATAGATTTGCATGAATTATTATGTTAGAGTCTCAAAGCTCTGAAAACAGCGTTTCTGCTCCGGACAAACCTGGTTTGATGCAATGTTACTCAAACTCTGTCAAACATTAAAAGTTTGTCATGTGCATGAATAAAATGCTGTTTGGCATGCAGTAATGCACATCTGAAGGTGTTAGAAGAGTTTTGCATGAATTATTATGTTAGAGTCTCAAAGCTCTGAAAATAGCGTTTCTGCTCCGGACAGACCTGGTTTGATGCAATGTTACTCAAACTCTGTCAAACATTAAAAGTTTGTCATGTGCATGAATAAAATGGTGTTTGGCATGCAGTAATGCACATCTGAATGTGTTAGAAGAGTTTTGCATGAATTATTATGTTAGAGTCTCAAAGCTCTGAAAACAGCGTTTCTGCTCCGGACAAACCTGGTTTGATGCAATGTTACTGAAACTCTGTCAAACATTAAAAAATTGTCAAGTGCATGAATAAAATGCTGTTTGCAATGAAATAATGCACATCTGACGGTGTTAGAAGAGATTTGCATGAATTATTATGTTAGACTCTCAAAGCTCTGAAAACAGCGTTTCTGCTCCGGACAAACCTGGTTTGATGCAATGTTACTGAAACTCTGTCAAACATTAAAAAATTGTCAAGTGCATGAATAAAATGCTGTTTGCAATGAAATAATGCACATCTGAAGGTGTTAGAAGAGATTTGCATGAATTATTATGTTAGACTCTCAAAGCTCTGAAAACAGCGTTTCTGCTCCGGACAAACCTGGTTTGATGCAATGTTGCTCAAACTCTGTCAAACATTAAAAGTTTGTCATGTGCATGAATAAAATGCTGTTTGGCATGCAGTAATGCACATCTGAAGGTGTTAGAGGAGTTTTGCATGAATTATTATGTTAGAGTCTCAAAGCTCTGAAAACAGCGTTTCTGCTCCGGACAAACCTGGTTTGATGCAATGTTACTCAAACTCTGTCAAACATTAAAAAATTGTCAAGTGCATGAATAAAATGCTGTTTGCGATGCAGTAATGCACATCTGAAGGTGTTAGAAGAGTTTTTCATAAATTATTATGTTAGAGTCTCAAAGCTCTGAAAACAGCGTTTCTGCTCCGGACAAACCTGGTTTGATGCAATGTTACTCAAACTCTGTCAAACATTAAAAGTTTGTCATGTGCATGAATAAAATGCTGTTTGGCATTCAGTAATGCACATCTGAAGGTGTTAGAAGAGTTTTGCATGAATTATTATGTTAGAGTCTCAAAGCTCTGAAAACAGCGTTTCTGCTCCGGACAAACCTGGTTTGATGCAATGTTACTCAAACTCTGTCAAACATTAAAAAAGTGTCAAGTGCATGAATAAAATGCTGTTTGCAATGCAGTAATGCACATCTGAAGGTGTTAGAAGAGTTTTGCATGAATTATTATGTTAGAATCTCAAAGCTCTGAAAACAGCGTTTCTGCTCCGGACAAACCTGGTTTGATGCAATGTTACTCAAACTCTGTCAAACATTAAAAGTTTGTCATGTGCATGAATAAAATGCTGTTTGCAATGCAGTAATGCACATCTGAAGGTGTTAGAGGAGTTTTGCATGAATTATTATGTTAGAGTCTCAAAGCTCTGAAAACAGCGTTTTTGCTCCGGACAAACCTGGTTTGATGCAATGTTACTCAAACTCTTTCAAACATTAAAAAATTGTCAAGTGCATGAATAAAATGCTGTTTGCAATGAAGTAATGCACATCTGAAGGTGTTAGAAGAGATTTGCATGAATTATTATGTTAGAGTCTCAAAGCTCTGAAAATAGCGTTTCTGCTCCGGACAGACCTGGTTTGATGCAATGTTACTCAAACTCTGTCAAACATTAAAAGTTTGTCATGTGCATGAATAAAATGGTGTTTGGCATGCAGTAATGCACATCTGAATGTGTTAGAAGAGTTTTGCATGAATTATTATGTTAGAGTCTCAAAGCTCTGAAAACAGCGTTTCTGCTCCGGACAAACCTGGTTTGATGCAATGTTACTGAAACTCTGTCAAACATTAAAAAATTGTCAAGTGCATGAATAAAATGCTGTTTGCAATGAAATAATGCACATCTGAAGGTGTTAGAAGCGATTTGCATGAATTATTATGTTAGAGTCTCAAAGCTCTGAAAACAGCGTTTCTGCTCCGGACAAACCTGGTTTGATGCAATGTTACTCAAACTCTGTCAAACATTAAAAGTTTGTCATGTGCATGAATAAAATGCTGTTTGGCATGCAGTAATGCACATCTGAAGGTGTTAGAAGAGTTTTGCATGAATTATTATGTTAGAGTCTCAAAGCTCTGAAAATAGCGTTTCTGCTCCGGACAGACCTGGTTTGATGCAATGTTACTCAAACTCTGTCAAACATTAAAAGTTTGTCATGTGCATGAATAAAATGGTGTTTGGCATGCAGTAATGCACATCTGAATGTGTTAGAAGAGTTTTGCATGAATTATTATGTTAGAGTCTCAAAGCTCTGAAAACAGCGTTTCTGCTCCGGACAAACCTGGTTTGATGCAATGTTACTCAAACTCTGTCAAACATTAAAAGTTTGTCATGTGCATGAATAAAATGCTGTTTGGCATGCAGTAATGCACATCTGAAGGTGTTAGAAGAGTTTTGCATGAATTATTATGTTAGAGTCTCAAAGCTCTGAAAACAGCGTTTCTGCTCCGGACAAACCTGGTTTGATGCAATGTTACTCAAACTCTGTCAAACATTAAAAAATTGTCAAATGCATGAATAAAATGCTGTTTGCAATGCAGTAATGCACATCTGAAGGTGTTAGAAGACTTTTGCATGAATTATTATGTTAGAGTGTCAAAGCTCTGAAAACAGCGTTTCTGCTCCGGACAAACCTGGTTTGATGCAATGTTACTCAAACTCTGTCAAACATTAAAAGTTTGTCATGTGCATGAATAAAATGCTGTTTGGTATGCAGTAATGCACATCTGAAGGTGTTAGAAGAGTTTTGCATGAATTATTATGTTAGAGTGTCAAAGCTCTGAAAACAGCGTTTCTGCTCCGGACAAACCTGGTTTGATGCAATGTTACTCAAACTCTGTCAAACATTAAAAGTTTGTCATGTGCATGAATAAAATGCTGTTTGGCATGCAGTAATGCACATCTGAAGGTGTTAGAAGAGTTTTGCATGAATTATTATGTTAGAGTCTCAAAGCTCTGAAAACAGCGTTTTTGCTCCGGACAAACCTGGTTTGATGCAATGTTACTCAAACTCTTTCAAACATTAAAAAATTGTCAAGTGCATGAATAAAATGCTGTTTGCAATGAAGTAATGCACATCTGAAGGTGTTAGAAGAGATTTGCATGAATTATTATGTTAGAGTCTCAAAGCTCTGAAAACAGCGTTTCTGCTCCGGACAAACCTGGTTTGATGCAATGTTACTCAAACTCTGTCAAACATTAAAAAATTGTCAAGTGCATGAATAAAATGCTGTTTGCAATGCAGTAATGCACATCTGAAGGTGTTAGAAGAGTTTTTCATAAATTATTATGTTAGAGTCTCAAAGCTCTGAAAACAGCGTTTCTGCTCCGGACAAACCTGGTTTGATGCAATGTTACTCAAACTCTGTCAAACATTAAAAGTTTGTCATGTGCATGAATAAAATGCTGTTTGGCATTCAGTAATGCACATCTGAAGGTGTTAGAAGAGTTTTGCATGAATTATTATGTTAGAGTCTCAAAGCTCTGAAAACAGCGTTTCTGCTCCGGACAAACCTGGTTTGATGCAATGTTACTCAAACTCTGTCAAACATTAAAAAAGTGTCAAGTGCATGAATAAAATGCTGTTTGCAATGCAGTAATGCACATCTGAAGGTGTTAGAAGAGTTTTGCATGAATTATTATGTTAGAATCTCAAAGCTCTGAAAACAGCGTTTCTGCTCCGGACAAACCTGGTTTGATGCAATGTTACTCAAACTTTGTCAAACATTAAAAAATTGTCAAGTGCATGAATAAAATGCTGTTTGCAATGCAGTAATGCACATCTGAAGGTGTTAGAGGAGTTTTGCATGAATTATTATGTTAGAGTCTCAAAGCTCTGAAAACAGCGTTTCTGCTCCGGACAAACCTGGTTTGATGCAATGTTACTGAAACTCTGTCAAACATTAAAAAATTGTCAAGTGCATGAATAAAATGCTGTTTGCAATGATATAATGCACATCTGAAGGTGTTAGAAGAGATTTGCATGAATTATTATGTTAGACTCTCAAAGCTCTGAAAACAGCGTTTCTGCTCCGGACAAACCTGGTTTGATGCAATGTTACTCAAACTCTGTCAAACATTAAAAGTTTGTCATGTGCATGAATAAAATGCTGTTTGGCATGCAGTAATGCACATCTGAAGGTGTTAGAGGAGTTTTGCATAAATTATTATGTTAGAGTCTCAAAGCTCTGAAAACAGCGTTTCTGCTCCGGACAGACCTGGTTTGATGCAATGTTACTCAAACTCTGTCAAACATTAAAAGTTTGTCATGTGCATGAATAAAATGCTGTTTGGCATGCAGTAATGCACATCTGAAGGTGTTAGAAGAGTTTTGCATGAATTATTATGTTAGAGTGTCAAAGCTCTGAAAACAGCGTTTCTGCTCCGGACAAACCTGGTTTGATGCAATGTTACTCAAACTCTGTCAAACATTAAAAGTTTGTCATGTGCATGAATAAAATGCTGTTTGGCATGCAGTAATGCACATCTGAAGGTGTTAGAAGAGTTTTGCATGAATTATTATGTTAGAGTCTCAAAGCTCTGAAAACAGCGTTTCTGCTCCGGACAAACCTGGTTTGATGCAATGTTACTCAAACTCTGTCAAACATTAAAAAATTGTCAAGTGCATGAATAAAATGCTGTTTGCGATGCAGTAATGCACATCTGAAGGTGTTAAAAGAGTTTTTCATAAATTATTATGTTAGAGTCTCAAAGCTCTGAAAACAGCGTTTCTGCTCCGGACAAACCTGGTTTGATGCAATGTTACTCAAACTCTGTCAAACATTAAAAGTTTGTCATGTGCATGAATAAAATGCTGTTTGGCATGCAGTAATGCACATCTGAAGGTGTTAGAAGAGTTTTGCATGAATTATTATGTTAGAGTCTCAAAGCTCTGAAAACAGCGTTTTTGCTCCGGACAAACCTGGTTTGATGCAATGTTACTCAAACTCTTTCAAACATTAAAAAATTGTCAAGTGCATGAATAAAATGCTGTTTGCAATGAAGTAATGCACATCTGAAGGTGTTAGAAGAGATTTGCATGAATTATTATGTTAGAGTCTCAAAGCTCTGAAAACAGCGTTTCTGCTCCGGACAAACCTGGTTTGATGCAATGTTACTCAAACTCTGTCAAACATTAAAAGTTTGTCATGTGCATGAATAAAATGCTGTTTGGCATGCAGTAATGCACATCTGAAGGTGTTGGAAGAGTTTTGCATGAATTATTATGTTAGAGTCTCAAAGCTCTGAAAATAGCGTTTCTGCTCCGGACAGACCTGGTTTGATGCAATGTTACTCAAACTCTGTCAAACATTAAAAGTTTGTCATGTGCATGAATAAAATGGTGTTTGGCATGCAGTAATGCACATCTGAATGTGTTAGAAGAGTTTTGCATGAATTATTATGTTAGAGTCTCAAAGCTCTGAAAACAGCGTTTCTGCTCCGGACAAACCTGGTTTGATGCAATGTTACTGAAACTCTGTCAAACATTAAAAAATTGTCAAGTGCATGAATAAAATGCTGTTTGCAATGAAATAATGCACATCTGAAGGTGTTAGAAGAGATTTGCATGAATTATTATGTTAGACTCTCAAAGCTCTGAAAACAGCGTTTCTGCTCCGGACAAACCTGGTTTGATGCAATGTTGCTCAAACTCTGTCAAACATTAAAAGTTTGTCATGTGCATGAATAAAATGCTGTTTGGCATGCAGTAATGCACATCTGAAGGTGTTAGAGGAGTTTTGCATGAATTATTATGTTAGAGTCTCAAAGCTCTGAAAACAGCGTTTCTGCTCCGGACAAACCTGGTTTGATGCAATGTTACTGAAACTCTGTCAAACATTAAAAAATTGTCAAGTGCATGAATAAAATGCTGTTTGCAATGAAATAATGCACATCTGAAGGTGTTAGAAGAGATTTGCATGAATTATTATGTTAGACTCTCAAAGCTCTGAAAACAGCGTTTCTGCTCCGGACAAACCTGGTTTGATGCAATGTTACTCAAACTCTGTCAAACATTAAAAGTTTGTCATGTGCATGAATAAAATGCTGTTTGGCATGCAGTAATGCACATCTGAAGGTGTTAGAGGAGTTTTGCATGAATTATTATGTTAGAGTCTCAAAGCTCTGAAAACAGCGTTTCTGCTCCGGACAAACCTGGTTTGATGCAATGTTACTCAAACTCTGTCAAACATTAAAAAATTGTCAAGTGCATGAATAAAATGCTGTTTGCAATGCAGTAATGCACATCTGAAGGTGTTAGAAGAGCTTTTCATAAATTATTATGTTAGAGTCTCAAAGCTCTGAAAACAGCGTTTCTGCTCCGGACAAACCTGGTTTGATGCAATGTTACTCAAACTCTGTCAAACATTAAAAGTTTGTCATGTGCATGAATAAAATGCTGTTTGGCATTCAGTAATGCACATCTGAAGGTGTTAGAAGAGTTTTGCATGAATTATTATGTTAGAATCTCAAAGCTCTGAAAACAGCGTTTCTGCTCTGGACAAACCTGGTTTGATGCAATGTTACTCAAACTCTGTCAAACATTAAAAAAGTGTCAAGTGCATGAATAAAATGCTGTTTGCAATGCAGTAATGCACATCTGAAGGTGTTAGAAGAGTTTTGCATGAATTATTATGTTAGAATCTCAAAGCTCTGAAAACAGCGTTTCTGCTCCGGACAAACCTGGTTTGATGCAATGTTACTCAAACTTTGTCAAACATTAAAAAATTGTCAAGTGCATGAATAAAATGCTGTTTGCAATGAAGTAATGCACATCTGAAGGTGTTAGAATAGATTTGCATGAATTATTATGTTAGAGTCTCAAAGCTCTGAAAACAGCGTTTCTGCTCCGGACAAACCTGGTTTGATGCAATGTTACTCAAACTCTGTCAAACATTAAAAGTTTGTCATGTGCATGAATAAAATGCTGTTTGGCATGCAGTAATGCACATCTGAAGGTGTTAGAAGAGTTTTGCATGAATTATTATGTTAGAGTCTCAAAGCTCTGAAAATAGCGTTTCTGCTCCGGACAGACCTGGTTTGATGCAATGTTACTCAAACTCTGTCAAACATTAAAAGTTTGTCATGTGCATGAATAAAATGGTGTTTGGCATGCAGTAATGCACATCTGAATGTGTTAGAAGAGTTTTGCATGAATTATTATGTTAGAGTCTCAAAGCTCTGAAAACAGCGTTTCTGCTCCGGACAAACCTGGTTTGATGCAATGTTACTGAAACTCTGTCAAACATTAAAAAATTGTCAAGTGCATGAATAAAATGCTGTTTGCAATGAAATAATGCACATCTGAAGGTGTTAGAAGAGATTTGCATGAATTATTATGTTAGACTCTCAAAGCTCTGAAAACAGCGTTTCTGCTCCGGACAAACCTGGTTTGATGCAATGTTACTGAAACTCTGTCAAACATTAAAAAATTGTCAAGTGCATGAATAAAATGCTGTTTGCAATGAAATAATGCACATCTGAAGGTGTTAGAAGAGATTTGCATGAATTATTATGTTAGACTCTCAAAGCTCTGAAAACAGCGTTTCTGCTCCGGACAAACCTGGTTTGATGCAATGTTGCTCAAACTCTGTCAAACATTAAAAGTTTGTCATGTGCATGAATAAAATGCTGTTTGGCATGCAGTAATGCACATCTGAAGGTGTTAGAGGAGTTTTGCATGAATTATTATGTTAGAGTCTCAAAGCTCTGAAAACAGCGTTTCTGCTCCGGACAAACCTGGTTTGATGCAATGTTACTCAAACTCTGTCAAACATTAAAAAATTGTCAAGTGCATGAATAAAATGCTGTTTGCGATGCAGTAATGCACATCTGAAGGTGTTAGAAGAGTTTTTCATAAATTATTATGTTAGAGTCTCAAAGCTCTGAAAACAGCGTTTCTGCTCCGGACAAACCTGGTTTGATGCAATGTTACTCAAACTCTGTCAAACATTAAAAGTTTGTCATGTGCATGAATAAAATGCTGTTTGGCATTCAGTAATGCACATCTGAAGGTGTTAGAAGAGTTTTGCATGAATTATTATGTTAGAGTCTCAAAGCTCTGAAAACAGCGTTTCTGCTCCGGACAAACCTGGTTTGATGCAATGTTACTCAAACTCTGTCAAACATTAAAAAAGTGTCAAGTGCATGAATAAAATGCTGTTTGCAATGCAGTAATGCACATCTGAAGGTGTTAGAAGAGTTTTGCATGAATTATTATGTTAGAATCTCAAAGCTCTGAAAACAGCGTTTCTGCTCCGGACAAACCTGGTTTGATGCAATGTTACTCAAACTCTGTCAAACATTAAAAGTTTGTCATGTGCATGAATAAAATGCTGTTTGCAATGCAGTAATGCACATCTGAAGGTGTTAGAGGAGTTTTGCATGAATTATTATGTTAGAGTCTCAAAGCTCTGAAAACAGCGTTTTTGCTCCGGACAAACCTGGTTTGATGCAATGTTACTCAAACTCTTTCAAACATTAAAAAATTGTCAAGTGCATGAATAAAATGCTGTTTGCAATGAAGTAATGCACATCTGAAGGTGTTAGAAGAGATTTGCATGAATTATTATGTTAGAGTCTCAAAGCTCTGAAAACAGCGTTTCTGCTCCGGACAAACCTGGTTTGATGCAATGTTACTCAAACTCTGTCAAACATTAAAAGTTTGTCATGTGCATGAATAAAATGCTGTTTGGCATGCAGTAATGCACATCTGAAGGTGTTAGAAGAGTTTTGCATGAATTATTATGTTAGAGTCTCAAAGCTCTGAAAATAGCGTTTCTGCTCCGGACAGACCTGGTTTGATGCAATGTTACTCAAACTCTGTCAAACATTAAAAGTTTGTCATGTGCATGAATAAAATGGTGTTTGGCATGCAGTAATGCACATCTGAATGTGTTAGAAGAGTTTTGCATGAATTATTATGTTAGAGTCTCAAAGCTCTGAAAACAGCGTTTCTGCTCCGGACAAACCTGGTTTGATGCAATGTTACTGAAACTCTGTCAAACATTAAAAAATTGTCAAGTGCATGAATAAAATGCTGTTTGCAATGAAATAATGCACATCTGAAGGTGTTAGAAGCGATTTGCATGAATTATTATGTTAGAGTCTCAAAGCTCTGAAAACAGCGTTTCTGCTCCGGACAAACCTGGTTTGATGCAATGTTACTCAAACTCTGTCAAACATTAAAAGTTTGTCATGTGCATGAATAAAATGCTGTTTGGCATGCAGTAATGCACATCTGAAGGTGTTAGAAGAGTTTTGCATGAATTATTATGTTAGAGTCTCAAAGCTCTGAAAATAGCGTTTCTGCTCCGGACAGACCTGGTTTGATGCAATGTTACTCAAACTCTGTCAAACATTAAAAGTTTGTCATGTGCATGAATAAAATGGTGTTTGGCATGCAGTAATGCACATCTGAATGTGTTAGAAGAGTTTTGCATGAATTATTATGTTAGAGTCTCAAAGCTCTGAAAACAGCGTTTCTGCTCCGGACAAACCTGGTTTGATGCAATGTTACTCAAACTCTGTCAAACATTAAAAGTTTGTCATGTGCATGAATAAAATGCTGTTTGGCATGCAGTAATG
Organism: Garra rufa; assembly: GCF_049309525.1. Taxonomy (NCBI): domain Eukaryota; kingdom Metazoa; phylum Chordata; class Actinopteri; order Cypriniformes; family Cyprinidae; genus Garra; species Garra rufa. The sequence goes on from NW_027394276.1 coordinate 18,144,382, forward strand.
CACATCTGAAGGTGTTAGAAGAGTTTTGCATGAATTATTATGTTAGAGTCTCAAAGCTCTGAAAACAGCGTTTCTGCTCCGGACAAACCTGGTTTGATGCAATGTTACTCAAACTCTGTCAAACATTAAAAAATTGTCAAATGCATGAATAAAATGCTGTTTGCAATGCAGTAATGCACATCTGAAGGTGTTAGAAGACTTTTGCATGAATTATTATGTTAGAGTGTCAAAGCTCTGAAAACAGCGTTTCTGCTCCGGACAAACCTGGTTTGATGCAATGTTACTCAAACTCTGTCAAACATTAAAAGTTTGTCATGTGCATGAATAAAATGCTGTTTGGTATGCAGTAATGCACATCTGAAGGTGTTAGAAGAGTTTTGCATGAATTATTATGTTAGAGTGTCAAAGCTCTGAAAACAGCGTTTCTGCTCCGGACAAACCTGGTTTGATGCAATGTTACTCAAACTCTGTCAAACATTAAAAGTTTGTCATGTGCATGAATAAAATGCTGTTTGGCATGCAGTAATGCACATCTGAAGGTGTTAGAAGAGTTTTGCATGAATTATTATGTTAGAGTCTCAAAGCTCTGAAAACAGCGTTTTTGCTCCGGACAAACCTGGTTTGATGCAATGTTACTCAAACTCTTTCAAACATTAAAAAATTGTCAAGTGCATGAATAAAATGCTGTTTGCAATGAAGTAATGCACATCTGAAGGTGTTAGAAGAGATTTGCATGAATTATTATGTTAGAGTCTCAAAGCTCTGAAAACAGCGTTTCTGCTCCGGACAAACCTGGTTTGATGCAATGTTACTCAAACTCTGTCAAACATTAAAAGTTTGTCATGTGCATGAATAAAATGGTGTTTGGCATGCAGTAATGCACATCTGAATGTGTTAGAAGAGTTTTGCATGAATTATTATGTTAGAGTCTCAAAGCTCTGAAAACAGCGTTTCTGCTACGGACAAACCTGGTTTGATGCAATGTTACTCAAACTCTTTCAAACATTAAAAAATTGTCAAGTGCATGAATAAAATGCTGTTTGCAATGAAGTAATGCACATCTGAAGGTGTTAGAAGAGATTTGCATGAATTATTATGTTAGAGTCTCAAAGCTCTGAAAACAGCGTTTCTGCTCCGGACAAACCTGGTTTGATGCAATGTTACTCAAACTCTGTCAAACATTAAAAGTTTGTCATGTGCATGAATAAAATGCTGTTTGGCATGCAGTAATGCACATCTGAAGGTGTTAGAAGAGTTTTGCATGAATTATTATGTTAGAGTCTCAAAGCTCTGAAAACAGCGTTTCTGCTCCGGACAGACCTGGTTTGATGCAATGTTACTCAAACTCTGTCAAACATTAAAAGTTTGTCATGTGCATGAATAAAATGGTGTTTGGCATGCAGTAATGCACATCTGAATGTGTTAGAAGAGTTTTGCATGAATTATTATGTTAGAGTCTCAAAGCTCTGAAAACAGCGTTTCTGCTCCGGACAAACCTGGTTTGATGCAATGTTACTCAAACTCTGTCAAACATTAAAAGTTTGTCATGTGCATGAATAAAATGCTGTTTGGCATGCAGTAATGCACATCTGAAGGTGTTAGAAGAGTTTTGCATGAATTATTATGTTAGAGTCTCAAAGCTCTGAAAACAGCGTTTCTGCTCCGGACAAACCTGGTTTGATGCAATGTTACTCAAACTCTGTCAAACATTAAAAAGTGTCAAGTGCATGAATAAAATGCTGTTTGCAATGCAGTAATGCACATCTGAAGGTGTTAGAAGAGTTTTGCATGAATTATTATGTTAGAATCTCAAAGCTCTGAAAACAGCGTTTCTGCTCCGGACAAACCTGGTTTGATGCAATGTTACTCAAACTTTGTCAAACATTAAAAAATTGTCAAGTGCATGAATAAAATGCTGTTTGCAATGCAGTAATGCACATCTGAAGGTGTTAGAAGAGTTTTGCATGAATTATTATGTTAGAGTCTCAAAGCTCTGAAAACAGCGTTTTTGCTCCGGACAAACCTGGTTTGATGCAATGTTACTCAAACTCTTTCAAACATTAAAAAATTGTCAAGTGCATGAATAAAATGCTGTTTGCAATGAAGTAATGCACATCTGAAGGTGTTAGAAGAGATTTGCATGAATTATTATGTTAGAGTCTCAAAGCTCTGAAAACAGCGTTTCTGCTCCGGACAAACCTGGTTTGATGCAATGTTACTCAAACTCTGTCAAACATTAAAAGTTTGTCATGTGCATGAATAAAATGCTGTTTGGCATGCAGTAATGCACATCTGAAGGTGTTAGAAGAGTTTTGCATGAATTATTATGTTAGAGTCTCAAAGCTCTGAAAATAGCGTTTCTGCTCCGGACAGACCTGGTTTGATGCAATGTTACTCAAACTCTGTCAAACATTAAAAGTTTGTCATGTGCATGAATAAAATGGTGTTTGGCATGCAGTAATGCACATCTGAATGTGTTAGAAGAGTTTTGCATGAATTATTATGTTAGAGTCTCAAAGCTCTGAAAACAGCGTTTCTGCTCCGGACAAACCTGGTTTGATGCAATGTTACTGAAACTCTGTCAAACATTAAAAAATTGTCAAGTGCATGAATAAAATGCTGTTTGCAATGAAATAATGCACATCTGAAGATGTTAGAAGAGATTTGCATGAATTATTATGTTAGACTCTCAAAGCTCTGAAAACAGCGTTTCTGCTCCGGACAAACCTGGTTTGATGCAATGTTGCTCAAACTCTGTCAAACATTAAAAGTTTGTCATGTGCATGAATAAAATGCTGTTTGGCATGCAGTAATGCACATCTGAAGGTGTTAGAGGAGTTTTGCATGAATTATTATGTTAGAGTCTCAAAGCTCTGAAAACAGCGTTTCTGCTCCGGACAAACCTGGTTTGATGCAATGTTACTGAAACTCTGTCAAACATTAAAAAATTGTCAAGTGCATGAATAAAATGCTGTTTGCAATGAAATAATGCACATCTGAAGGTGTTAGAAGAGATTTGCATGAATTATTATGTTAGACTCTCAAAGCTCTGAAAACAGCGTTTCTGCTCCGGACAAACCTGGTTTGATGCAATGTTACTCAAACTCTGTCAAACATTAAAAGTTTGTCATGTGCATGAATAAAATGCTGTTTGGCATGCAGTAATGCACATCTGAAGGTGTTAGAGGAGTTTTGCATGAATTATTATGTTAGAGTCTCAAAGCTCTGAAAACAGCGTTTCTGCTCCGGACAAACCTGGTTTGATGCAATGTTACTCAAACTCTGTCAAACATTAAAAAATTGTCAAGTGCATGAATAAAATGCTGTTTGCAATGCAGTAATGCACATCTGAAGGTGTTAGACGAGTTTTTCATAAATTATTATGTTAGAGTCTCAAAGCTCTGAAAACAGCGTTTCTGCTCCGGACAAACCTGGTTTGATGCAATGTTACTCAAACTCTGTCAAACATTAAAAGTTTGTCATGTGCATGAATAAAATGCTGTTTGGCATTCAGTAATGCACATCTGAAGGTGTTAGAAGAGTTTTGCATGAATTATTATGTTAGAGTCTCAAAGCTCTGAAAACAGCGTTTCTGCTCCGGACAAACCTGGTTTGATGCAATGTTACTCAAACTCTGTCAAACATTAAAAAAGTGTCAAGTGCATGAATAAAATGCTGTTTGCAATGCAGTAATGCACATCTGAAGGTGTTAGAAGAGTTTTGCATGAATTATTATGTTAGAATCTCAAAGCTCTGAAAACAGCGTTTCTGCTCCGGACAAACCTGGTTTGATGCAATGTTACTCAAACTTTGTCAAACATTAAAAAATTGTCAAGTGCATGAATAAAATGCTGTTTGCAATGCAGTAATGCACATCTGAAGGTGTTAGAGGAGTTTTGCATGAATTATTATGTTAGAGTCTCAAAGCTCTGAAAACAGCGTTTCTGCTCCGGACAAACCTGGTTTGATGCAATGTTACTGAAACTCTGTCAAACATTAAAAAATTGTCAAGTGCATGAATAAAATGCTGTTTGCAATGATATAATGCACATCTGAAGGTGTTAGAAGAGATTTGCATGAATTATTATGTTAGACTCTCAAAGCTCTGAAAACAGCGTTTCTGCTCCGGACAAACCTGGTTTGATGCAATGTTACTCAAACTCTGTCAAACATTAAAAGTTTGTCATGTGCATGAATAAAATGCTGTTTGGCATGCAGTAATGCACATCTGAAGGTGTTAGAGGAGTTTTGCATGAATTATTATGTTAGAGTCTCAAAGCTCTGAAAACAGCGTTTCTGCTCCGGACAGACCTGGTTTGATGCAATGTTACTCAAACTCTGTCAAACATTAAAAGTTTGTCATGTGCATGAATAAAATGCTGTTTGGCATGCAGTAATGCACATCTGAAGGTGTTAGAAGAGTTTTGCATGAATTATTATGTTAGAGTCTCAAAGCTCTGAAAACAGCGTTTCTGCTCCGGACAAACCTGGTTTGATGCAATGTTACTGAAACTCTGTCAAACATTAAAAAATTGTCAAGTGCATGAATAAAATGCTGTTTGCAATGAAATAATGCACATCTGAAGGTGTTAGAAGAGATTTGCATGAATTATTATGTTAGACTCTCAAAGCTCTGAAAACAGCGTTTCTGCTCCGGACAAACCTGGTTTGATGCAATGTTACTCAAACTCTGTCAAACATTAAAAGTTTGTCATGTGCATGAATAAAATGCTGTTTGGCATGCAGTAATGCACATCTGAAGGTGTTAGAGGAGTTTTGCATGAATTATTATGTTAGAGTCTCAAAGCTCTGAAAACAGCGTTTCTGCTCCGGACAAACCTGGTTTGATGCAATGTTACTCAAACTCTGTCAAACATTAAAAAATTGTCAAGTGCATGAATAAAATGCTGTTTGCAATGCAGTAATGCACATCTGAAGGTGTTAGAAGAGCTTTTCATAAATTATTATGTTAGAGTCTCAAAGCTCTGAAAACAGCGTTTCTGCTCCGGACAAACCTGGTTTGATGCAATGTTACTCAAACTCTGTCAAACATTAAAAGTTTGTCATGTGCATGAATAAAATGCTGTTTGGCATTCAGTAATGCACATCTGAAGGTGTTAGAAGAGTTTTGCATGAATTATTATGTTAGAATCTCAAAGCTCTGAAAACAGCGTTTCTGCTCTGGACAAACCTGGTTTGATGCAATGTTACTCAAACTCTGTCAAACATTAAAAAAGTGTCAAGTGCATGAATAAAATGCTGTTTGCAATGCAGTAATGCACATCTGAAGGTGTTAGAAGAGTTTTGCATGAATTATTATGTTAGAATCTCAAAGCTCTGAAAACAGCGTTTCTGCTCCGGACAAACCTGGTTTGATGCAATGTTACTCAAACTTTGTCAAACATTAAAAAATTGTCAAGTGCATGAATAAAATGCTGTTTGCAATGCAGTAATGCACATCTGAAGGTGTTAGAAGAGTTTTGCATGAATTATTATGTTAGAGTCTCAAAGCTCTGAAAACAGCGTTTTTGCTCCGGACAAACCTGGTTTGATGCAATGTTACTCAAACTCTTTCAAACATTAAAAAATTGTCAAGTGCATGAATAAAATGCTGTTTGCAATGAAGTAATGCACATCTGAAGGTGTTAGAAGAGATTTGCATGAATTATTATGTTAGAGTCTCAAAGCTCTGAAAACAGCGTTTCTGCTCCGGACAAACCTGGTTTGATGCAATGTTACTCAAACTCTGTCAAACATTAAAAGTTTGTCATGTGCATGAATAAAATGCTGTTTGGCATGCAGTAATGCACATCTGAAGGTGTTAGAAGAGTTTTGCATGAATTATTATGTTAGAGTCTCAAAGCTCTGAAAATAGCGTTTCTGCTCCGGACAGACCTGGTTTGATGCAATGTTACTCAAACTCTGTCAAACATTAAAAGTTTGTCATGTGCATGAATAAAATGGTGTTTGGCATGCAGTAATGCACATCTGAATGTGTTAGAAGAGTTTTGCATGAATTATTATGTTAGAGTCTCAAAGCTCTGAAAACAGCGTTTCTGCTCCGGACAAACCTGGTTTGATGCAATGTTACTGAAACTCTGTCAAACATTAAAAAATTGTCAAGTGCATGAATAAAATGCTGTTTGCAATGAAATAATGCACATCTGAAGGTGTTAGAAGAGATTTGCATGAATTATTATGTTAGACTCTCAAAGCTCTGAAAACAGCGTTTCTGCTCCGGACAAACCTGGTTTGATGCAATGTTACTGAAACTCTGTCAAACATTAAAAAATTGTCAAGTGCATGAATAAAATGCTGTTTGCAATGAAATAATGCACATCTGAAGGTGTTAGAAGAGATTTGCATGAATTATTATGTTAGACTCTCAAAGCTCTGAAAACAGCGTTTCTGCTCCGGACAAACCTGGTTTGATGCAATGTTGCTCAAACTCTGTCAAACATTAAAAGTTTGTCATGTGCATGAATAAAATGCTGTTTGGCATGCAGTAATGCACATCTGAAGGTGTTAGAGGAGTTTTGCATGAATTATTATGTTAGAGTCTCAAAGCTCTGAAAACAGCGTTTCTGCTCCGGACAAACCTGGTTTGATGCAATGTTACTCAAACTCTGTCAAACATTAAAAAATTGTCAAGTGCATGAATAAAATGCTGTTTGCGATGCAGTAATGCACATCTGAAGGTGTTAGAAGAGTTTTTCATAAATTATTATGTTAGAGTCTCAAAGCTCTGAAAACAGCGTTTCTGCTCCGGACAAACCTGGTTTGATGCAATGTTACTCAAACTCTGTCAAACATTAAAAGTTTGTCATGTGCATGAATAAAATGCTGTTTGGCATTCAGTAATGCACATCTGAAGGTGTTAGAAGAGTTTTGCATGAATTATTATGTTAGAGTCTCAAAGCTCTGAAAACAGCGTTTCTGCTCCGGACAAACCTGGTTTGATGCAATGTTACTCAAACTCTGTCAAACATTAAAAAAGTGTCAAGTGCATGAATAAAATGCTGTTTGCAATGCAGTAATGCACATCTGAAGGTGTTAGAAGAGTTTTGCATGAATTATTATGTTAGAATCTCAAAGCTCTGAAAACAGCGTTTCTGCTCCGGACAAACCTGGTTTGATGCAATGTTACTCAAACTCTGTCAAACATTAAAAGTTTGTCATGTGCATGAATAAAATGCTGTTTGCAATGCAGTAATGCACATCTGAAGGTGTTAGAGGAGTTTTGCATGAATTATTATGTTAGAGTCTCAAAGCTCTGAAAACAGCGTTTTTGCTCCGGACAAACCTGGTTTGATGCAATGTTACTCAAACTCTTTCAAACATTAAAAAATTGTCAAGTGCATGAATAAAATGCTGTTTGCAATGAAGTAATGCACATCTGAAGGTGTTAGAAGAGATTTGCATGAATTATTATGTTAGAGTCTCAAAGCTCTGAAAACAGCGTTTCTGCTCCGGACAAACCTGGTTTGATGCAATGTTACTCAAACTCTGTCAAACATTAAAAGTTTGTCATGTGCATGAATAAAATGCTGTTTGGCATGCAGTTATGCACATCTGAAGGTGTTAGAAGAGTTTTGCATGAATTATTATGTTAGAGTCTCAAAGCTCTGAAAATAGCGTTTCTGCTCCGGACAAACCTGGTTTGATGCAATGTTACTCAAACTCTGTCAAACATTAAAAGTTTGTCATGTGCATGAATAAAATGGTGTTTGGCATGCAGTAATGCACATCTGAATGTGTTAGAAGAGTTTTGCATGAATTATTATGTTAGAGTCTCAAAGCTCTGAAAACAGCGTTTCTGCTCCGGACAAACCTGGTTTGATGCAATGTTACTGAAACTCTGTCAAACATTAAAAAATTGTCAAGTGCATGAATAAAATGCTGTTTGCAATGAAATAATGCACATCTGAAGGTGTTAGAAGCGATTTGCATGAATTATTATGTTAGACTCTCAAAGCTCTGAAAACAGCGTTTCTGCTCCGGACAAACCTGGTTTGATGCAATGTTACTCAAACTCTGTCAAACATTAAAAGTTTGTCATGTGCATGAATAAAATGCTGTTTGGCATGCAGTAATGCACATCTGAAGGTGTTAGAAGAGTTTTGCATGAATTATTATGTTAGAGTCTCAAAGCTCTGAAAATAGCGTTTCTGCTCCGGACAGACCTGGTTTGATGCAATGTTACTCAAACTCTGTCAAACATTAAAAGTTTGTCATGTGCATGAATAAAATGGTGTTTGGCATGCAGTAATGCACATCTGAATGTGTTAGAAGAGTTTTGCATGAATTATTATGTTAGAGTCTCAAAGCTCTGAAAACAGCGTGTCTGCTCCGGACAAACCTGGTTTGATGCAATGTTACTGAAACTCTGTCAAACATTAAAAAATTGTCAAGTGCATGAATAAAATGCTGTTTGCAATGAAATAATGCACATCTGAAGGTGTTAGAAGAGATTTGCATGAATTATTATGTTAGACTCTCAAAGCTCTGAAAACAGCGTTTCTGCTCCGGACAAACCTGGTTTGATGCAATGTTGCTCAAACTCTGTCAAACATTAAAAGTTTGTCATGTGCATGAATAAAATGCTGTTTGGCATGCAGTAATGCACATCTGAAGGTGTTAGAGGAGTTTTGCATGAATTATTATGTTAGAGTCTCAAAGCTCTGAAAACAGCGTTTCTGCTCCGGACAAACCTGGTTTGATGCAATGTTACTGAAACTCTGTCAAACATTAAAAAATTGTCAAGTGCATGAATAAAATGCTGTTTGCAATGAAATAATGCACATCTGAAGGTGTTAGAAGAGATTTGCATGAATTATTATGTTAGACTCTCAAAGCTCTGAAAACAGCGTTTCTGCTCCGGACAAACCTGGTTTGATGCAATGTTACTCAAACTCTGTCAAACATTAAAAAATTGTCAAGTGCATGAATAAAATGCTGTTTGCAATGAAGTAATGCACATCTGAAGGTGTTAGAAGAGATTTGCATGAATTATTATGTTAGAGTCTCAAAGCTCTGAAAACAGCGTTTCTGCTCCGGACAAACCTGGTTTGATGCAATGTTACTCAAACTCTGTCAAACATTAAAAGTTTGTCATGTGCATGAATAAAATGCTGTTTGGCATGCAGTAATGCACATCTGAAGGTGTTAGAAGAGTTTTGCATGAATTATTATGTTAGAGTCTCAAAGCTCTGAAAATAGCGTTTCTGCTCCGGACAGACCTGGTTTGATGCAATGTTACTCAAACTCTGTCAAACATTAAAAGTTTGTCATGTGCATGAATAAAATGGTGTTTGGCATGCAGTAATGCACATCTGAATGTGTTAGAAGAGTTTTGCATGAATTATTATGTTAGAGTCTCAAAGCTCTGAAAACAGCGTTTCTGCTCCGGACAAACCTGGTTTGATGCAATGTTACTGAAACTCTGTCAAACATTAAAAAATTGTCAAGTGCATGAATAAAATGCTGTTTGCAATGAAATAATGCACATCTGAAGGTGTTAGAAGAGATTTGCATGAATTATTATGTTAGACTCTCAAAGCTCTGAAAACAGCGTTTCTGCTCCGGACAAACCTGGTTTGATGCAATGTTACTGAAACTCTGTCAAACATTAAAAAATTGTCAAGTGCATGAATAAAATGCTGTTTGCAATGAAATAATGCACATCTGAAGGTGTTAGAAGAGATTTGCATGAATTATTATGTTAGACTCTCAAAGCTCTGAAAACAGCGTTTCTGCTCCGGACAAACCTGGTTTGATGCAATGTTGCTCAAACTCTGTCAAACATTAAAAGTTTGTCATGTGCATGAATAAAATGCTGTTTGGCATGCAGTAATGCACATCTGAAGGTGTTAGAGGAGTTTTGCATGAATTATTATGTTAGAGTCTCAAAGCTCTGAAAACAGCGTTTCTGCTCCGGACAAACCTGGTTTGATGCAATGTTACTCAAACTCTGTCAAACATTAAAAAATTGTCAAGTGCATGAATAAAATGCTGTTTGCGATGCAGTAATGCACATCTGAAGGTGTTAGAAGAGTTTTTCATAAATTATTATGTTAGAGTCTCAAAGCTCTGAAAACAGCGTTTCTGCTCCGGACAAACCTGGTTTGATGCAATGTTACTCAAACTCTGTCAAACATTAAAAGTTTGTCATGTGCATGAATAAAATGCTGTTTGGCATTCAGTAATGCACATCTGAAGGTGTTAGAAGAGTTTTGCATGAATTATTATGTTAGAGTCTCAAAGCTCTGAAAACAGCGTTTCTGCTCCGGACAAACCTGGTTTGATGCAATGTTACTCAAACTCTGTCAAACATTAAAAAAGTGTCAAGTGCATGAATAAAATGCTGTTTGCAATGCAGTAATGCACATCTGAAGGTGTTAGAAGAGTTTTGCATGAATTATTATGTTAGAATCTCAAAGCTCTGAAAACAGCGTTTCTGCTCCGGACAAACCTGGTTTGATGCAATGTTACTCAAACTCTGTCAAACATTAAAAGTTTGTCATGTGCATGAATAAAATGCTGTTTGCAATGCAGTAATGCACATCTGAAGGTGTTAGAGGAGTTTTGCATGAATTATTATGTTAGAGTCTCAAAGCTCTGAAAACAGCGTTTTTGCTCCGGACAAACCTGGTTTGATGCAATGTTACTCAAACTCTTTCAAACATTAAAAAATTGTCAAGTGCATGAATAAAATGCTGTTTGCAATGAAGTAATGCACATCTGAAGGTGTTAGAAGAGATTTGCATGAATTATTATGTTAGAGTCTCAAAGCTCTGAAAACAGCGTTTCTGCTCCGGACAGACCTGGTTTGATGCAATGTTACTCAAACTCTGTCAAACATTAAAAGTTTGTCATGTGCATGAATAAAATGCTGTTTGGCATGCAGTAATGCACATCTGAAGGTGTTAGAAGAGTTTTGCATGAATTATTATGTTAGAGTCTCAAAGCTCTGAAAATAGCGTTTCTGCTCCGGACAGACCTGGTTTGATGCAATGTTACTCAAACTCTGTCAAACATTAAAAGTTTGTCATGTGCATGAATAAAATGGTGTTTGGCATGCAGTAATGCACATCTGAATGTGTTAGAAGAGTTTTGCATGAATTATTATGTTAGAGTCTCAAAGCTCTGAAAACAGCGTTTCTGCTCCGGACAAACCTGGTTTGATGCAATGTTACTGAAACTCTGTCAAACATTAAAAAATTGTCAAGTGCATGAATAAAATGCTGTTTGCAATGAAATAATGCACATCTGAAGGTGTTAGAAGCGATTTGCATGAATTATTATGTTAGACTCTCAAAGCTCTGAAAACAGCGTTTCTGCTCCGGACAAACCTGGTTTGATGCAATGTTGCTCAAACTCTGTCAAACATTAAAAGTTTGTCATGTGCATGAATAAAATGGTGTTTGGCATGCAGTAATGCACATCTGAATGTGTTAGAAGAGTTTTGCATGAATTATTATGTTAGAGTCTCAAAGCTCTGAAAACAGCGTTTCTGCTCCGGACAAACCTGGTTTGATGCAATGTTACTGAAACTCTGTCAAACATTAAAAAATTGTCAAGTGCATGAATAAAATGCTGTTTGCAATGAAATAATGCACATCTGAAGGTGTTAGAAGAGATTTGCATGAATTATTATGTTAGACTCTCAAAGCTCTGAAAACAGCGTTTCTGCTCCGGACAAATCTGGTTTGATGCAATGTTACTGAAACTCTGTCAAACATTAAAAAATTGTCAAGTGCATGAATAAAATGCTGTTTGCAATGAAATAATGCACATCTGAAGGTGTTAGAAGAGATTTGCATGAATTATTATGTTAGACTCTCAAAGCTCTGAAAACAGCGTTTCTGCTCCGGACAAACCTGGTTTGATGCAATGTTGCTCAAACTCTGTCAAACATTAAAAGTTTGTCATGTGCATGAATAAAATGCTGTTTGGCATGCAGTAATGCACATCTGAAGGTGTTAGAGGAGTTTTGCATGAATTATTATGTTAGAGTCTCAAAGCTCTGAAAACAGCGTTTCTGCTCCGGACAAACCTGGTTTGATGCAATGTTACTCAAACTCTGTCAAACATTAAAAAATTGTCAAGTGCATGAATAAAATGCTGTTTGCGATGCAGTAATGCACATCTGAAGGTGTTAGAAGAGTTTTTCATAAATTATTATGTTAGAGTCTCAAAGCTCTGAAAACAGCGTTTCTGCTCCGGACAAACCTGGTTTGATGCAATGTTACTCAAACTCTGTCAAACATTAAAAGTTTGTCATGTGCATGAATAAAATGCTGTTTGGCATTCAGTAATGCACATCTGAAGGTGTTAGAAGAGTTTTGCATGAATTATTATGTTAGAGTCTCAAAGCTCTGAAAACAGCGTTTCTGCTCCGGACAAACCTGGTTTGATGCAATGTTACTCAAACTCTGTCAAACATTAAAAAAGTGTCAAGTGCATGAATAAAATGCTGTTTGCAATGCAGTAATGCACATCTGAAGGTGTTAGAAGAGTTTTGCATGAATTATTATGTTAGAATCTCAAAGCTCTGAAAACAGCGTTTCTGCTCCGGACAAACCTGGTTTGATGCAATGTTACTCAAACTCTGTCAAACATTAAAAGTTTGTCATGTGCATGAATAAAATGCTGTTTGCAATGCAGTAATGCACATCTGAAGGTGTTAGAGGAGTTTTGCATGAATTATTATGTTAGAGTCTCAAAGCTCTGAAAACAGCGTTTTTGCTCCGGACAAACCTGGTTTGATGCAATGTTACTCAAACTCTTTCAAACATTAAAAAATTGTCAAGTGCATGAATAAAATGCTGTTTGCAATGAAGTAATGCACATCTGAAGGTGTTAGAAGCGATTTGCATGAATTATTATGTTAGACTCTCAAAGCTCTGAAAACAGCGTTTCTGCTCCGGACAAACCTGGTTTGATGCAATGTTACTCAAACTCTGTCAAACATTAAAAGTTTGTCATGTGCATGAATAAAATGCTGTTTGGCATGCAGTAATGCACATCTGAAGGTGTTAGAAGAGTTTTGCATGAATTATTATGTTAGAGTCTCAAAGCTCTGAAAATAGCGTTTCTGCTCCGGACAGACCTGGTTTGATGCAATGTTACTCAAACTCTGTCAAACATTAAAAGTTTGTCATGTGCATGAATAAAATGGTGTTTGGCATGCAGTAATGCACATCTGAATGTGTTAGAAGAGTTTTGCATGAATTATTATGTTAGAGTCTCAAAGCTCTGAAAACAGCGTTTCTGCTCCGGACAAACCTGGTTTGATGCAATGTTACTGAAACTCTGTCAAACATTAAAAAATTGTCAAGTGCATGAATAAAATGCTGTTTGCAATGAAATAATGCACATCTGAAGGTGTTAGAAGAGATTTGCATGAATTATTATGTTAGACTCTCAAAGCTCTGAAAACAGCGTTTCTGCTCCGGACAAACCTGGTTTGATGCAATGTTGCTCAAACTCTGTCAAACATTAAAAGTTTGTCATGTGCATGAATAAAATGCTGTTTGGCATGCAGTAATGCACATCTGAAGGGGTTAGAGGAGTTTTGCATGAATTATTATGTTAGAGTCTCAAAGCTCTGAAAACAGCGTTTCTGCTCCGGACAAACCTGGTTTGATGCAATGTTACTGAAACTCTGTCAAACATTAAAAAATTGTCAAGTGCATGAATAAAATGCTGTTTGCAATGAAATAATGCACATCTGAAGGTGTTAGAAGAGATTTGCATGAATTATTATGTTAGACTCTCAAAGCTCTGAAAACAGCGTTTCTGCTCCGGACAAACCTGGTTTGATGCAATGTTACTCAAACTCTGTCAAACATTAAAAGTTTGTCATGTGCATGAATAAAATGCTGTTTGGCATGCAGTAATGCACATCTGAAGGTGTTAGAGGAGTTTTGCATGAATTATTATGTTAGAGTCTCAAAGCTCTGAAAACAGCGTTTCTGCTCCGGACAAACCTGGTTTGATGCAATGTTACTCAAACTCTGTCAAACATTAAAAAATTGTCAAGTGCATGAATAAAATGCTGTTTGCAATGCAGTAATGCACATCTGAAGGTGTTAGAAGAGTTTTTCATAAATTATTATGTTAGAGTCTCAAAGCTCTGAAAACAGCGTTTCTGCTCCGGACAAACCTGGTTTGATGCAATGTTACTCAAACTCTGTCAAACATTAAAAAATTGTCAAGTGCATGAATAAAATGCTGTTTGCAATGCAGTAATGCACATCTGAAGGTGTTAGAAGAGTTTTTCATAAATTATTATGTTAGAGTCTCAAAGCTCTGAAAACAGCGTTTCTGCTCCGGACAAACCTGGTTTGATGCAATGTTACTCAAACTCTGTCAAACATTAAAAAAGTGTCAAGTGCATGAATAAAATGCTGTTTGCAATGCAGTAATGCACATCTGAAGGTGTTAGAAGAGTTTTGCATGAATTATTATGTTAGAATCTCAAAGCTCTGAAAACAGCGTTTCTGCTCCGGACAAACCTGGTTTGATGCAATGTTACTCAAACTCTGTCAAACATTAAAAGTTTGTCATGTGCATGAATAAAATGCTGTTTGCAATGCAGTAATGCACATCTGAAGGTGTTAGAGGAGTTTTGCATGAATTATTATGTTAGAGTCTCAAAGCTCTGAAAACAGCGTTTTTGCTCCGGACAAACCTGGTTTGATGCAATGTTACTCAAACTCTTTCAAACATTAAAAAATTGTCAAGTGCATGAATAAAATGCTGTTTGCAATGAAGTAATGCACATCTGAAGGTGTTAGAAGAGATTTGCATGAATTATTATGTTAGAGTCTCAAAGCTCTGAAAACAGCGTTTCTGCTCCGGACAAACCTGGTTTGATGCAATGTTACTCAAACTCTGTCAAACATTAAAAGTTTGTCATGTGCATGAATAAAATGCTGTTTGGCATGCAGTAATGCACATCTGAAGGTGTTAGAAGAGTTTTGCATGAATTATTATGTTAGAGTCTCAAAGCTCTGAAAACAGCGTTTCTGCTCCGGACAAACCTGGTTTGATGCAATGTTACTGAAACTCTGTCAAACATTAAAAAATTGTCAAGTGCATGAATAAAATGCTGTTTGCAATGAAATAATGCACATCTGAAGGTGTTAGAAGCGATTTGCATGAATTATTATGTTAGACTCTCAAAGCTCTGAAAACAGCGTTTCTGCTCCGGACAAACCTGGTTTGATGCAATGTTACTCAAACTCTGTCAAACATTAAAAGTTTGTCATGTGCATGAATAAAATGCTGTTTGGCATGCAGTAATGCACATCTGAAGGTGTTAGAAGAGTTTTGCATGAATTATTATGTTAGAGTCTCAAAGCTCTGAAAATAGCGTTTCTGCTCCGGACAGACCTGGTTTGATGCAATGTTACTCAAACTCTGTCAAACATTAAAAGTTTGTCATGTGCATGAATAAAATGGTGTTTGGCATGCAGTAATGCACATCTGAATGTGTTAGAAGAGTTTTGCATGAATTATTATGTTAGAGTCTCAAAGCTCTGAAAACAGCGTTTCTGCTCCGGACAAACCTGGTTTGATGCAATGTTACTGAAACTCTGTCAAACATTAAAAAATTGTCAAGTGCATGAATAAAATGCTGTTTGCAATGAAATAATGCACATCTGAAGGTGTTAGAAGAGATTTGCATGAATTATTATGTTAGACTCTCAAAGCTCTGAAAACAGCGTTTCTGCTCCGGACAAACCTGGTTTGATGCAATGTTGCTCAAACTCTGTCAAACATTAAAAGTTTGTCATGTGCATGAATAAAATGCTGTTTGGCATGCAGTAATGCACATCTGAAGGTGTTAGAGGAGTTTTGCATGAATTATTATGTTAGAGTCTCAAAGCTCTGAAAACAGCGTTTCTGCTCCGGACAAACCTGGTTTGATGCAATGTTACTGAAACTCTGTCAAACATTAAAAAATTGTCAAGTGCATGAATAAAATGCTGTTTGCAATGAAATAATGCACATCTGAAGGTGTTAGAAGAGATTTGCATGAATTATTATGTTAGACTCTCAAAGCTCTGAAAACAGCGTTTCTGCTCCGGACAAACCTGGTTTGATGCAATGTTACTCAAACTCTGTCAAACATTAAAAGTTTGTCATGTGCATGAATAAAATGCTGTTTGGCATGCAGTAATGCACATCTGAAGGTGTTAGAGGAGTTTTGCATGAATTATTATGTTAGAGTCTCAAAGCTCTGAAAACAGCGTTTCTGCTCCGGACAAACCTGGTTTGATGCAATGTTACTCAAACTCTGTCAAACATTAAAAAATTGTCAAGTGCATGAATAAAATGCTGTTTGCAATGCAGTAATGCACATCTGAAGGTGTTAGAAGAGTTTTTCATAAATTATTATGTTAGAGTCTCAAAGCTCTGAAAACAGCGTTTCTGCTCCGGACAAACCTGGTTTGATGCAATGTTACTCAAACTCTGTCAAACATTAAAAGTTTGTCATGTGCATGAATAAAATGCTGTTTGGCATTCAGTAATGCACATCTGAAGGTGTTAGAAGAGTTTTGCATGAATTATTATGTTAGAGTCTCAAAGCTCTGAAAACAGCGTTTCTGCTCCGGACAAACCTGGTTTGATGCAATGTTACTCAAACTCTGTCAAACATTAAAAAAGTGTCAAGTGCATGAATAAAATGCTGTTTGCAATGCAGTAATGCACATCTGAAGGTGTTAGAAGAGTTTTGCATGAATTATTATGTTAGAATCTCAAAGCTCTGAAAACAGCGTTTCTGCTCCGGACAAACCTGGTTTGATGCAATGTTACTCAAACTCTGTCAAACATTAAAAGTTTGTCATGTGCATGAATAAAATGCTGTTTGCAATGCAGTAATGCACATCTGAAGGTGTTAGAGGAGTTTTGCATGAATTATTATGTTAGAGTCTCAAAGCTTTGAAAACAGCGTTTTTGCTCCGGACAAACCTGGTTTGATGCAATGTTACTCAAACTCTTTCAAACATTAAAAAATTGTCAAGTGCATGAATAAAATGCTGTTTGCAATGAAGTAATGCACATCTGAAGGTGTTAGAAGAGATTTGCATGAATTATTATGTTAGAGTCTCAAAGCTCTGAAAACAGCGTTTCTGCTCCGGACAAACCTGGTTTGATGCAATGTTACTCAAACTCTGTCAAACATTAAAAGTTTGTCATGTGCATGAATAAAATGCTGTTTGGCATGCAGTAATGCACATCTGAAGGTGTTAGAAGAGTTTTGCATGAATTATTATGTTAGAGTCTCAAAGCTCTGAAAATAGCGTTTCTGCTCCGGACAGACCTGGTTTGATGCAATGTTACTCAAACTCTGTCAAACATTAAAAGTTTGTCATGTGCATGAATAAAATGGTGTTTGGCATGCAGTAATGCACATCTGAATGTGTTAGAAGAGTTTTGCATGAATTATTATGTTAGAGTCTCAAAGCTCTGAAAACAGCGTTTCTGCTCCGGACAAACCTGGTTTGATGCAATGTTACTGAAACTCTGTCAAACATTAAAAAATTGTCAAGTGCATGAATAAAATGCTGTTTGCAATGAAATAATGCACATCTGAAGGTGTTAGAAGCGATTTGCATGAATTATTATGTTAGACTCTCAAAGCTCTGAAAACAGCGTTTCTGCTCCGGACAAACCTGGTTTGATGCAATGTTGCTCAAACTCTGTCAAACATTAAAAGTTTGTCATGTGCATGAATAAAATGCTGTTTGGCATGCAGTAATGCACATCTGAAGGTGTTAGAGGAGTTTTGCATGAATTATTATGTTAGAGTCTCAAAGCTCTGAAAACAGCGTTTCTGCTCCGGACAAACCTGGTTTGATGCAATGTTACTGAAACTCTGTCAAACATTAAAAAATTGTCAAGTGCATGAATAAAATGCTGTTTGCAATGAAATAATGCACATCTGAAGGTGTTAGAAGAGATTTGCATGAATTATTATGTTAGACTCTCAAAGCTCTGAAAACAGCGTTTCTGCTCCGGACAAACCTGGTTTGATGCAATGTTACTCAAACTCTGTCAAACATTAAAAGTTTGTCATGTGCATGAATAAAATGCTGTTTGGCATGCAGTAATGCACATCTGAAGGTGTTAGAGGAGTTTTGCATGAATTATTATGTTAGAGTCTCAAAGCTCTGAAAACAGCGTTTCTGCTCCGGACAAACCTGGTTTGATGCAATGTTACTCAAACTCTGTCAAACATTAAAAAATTGTCAAGTGCATGAATAAAATGCTGTTTGCAATGCAGTAATGCACATCTGAAGGTGTTAGAAGAGCTTTTCATAAATTATTATGTTAGAGTCTCAAAGCTCTGAAAACAGCGTTTCTGCTCCGGACAAACCTGGTTTGATGCAATGTTACTCAAACTCTGTCAAACATTAAAAGTTTGTCATGTGCATGAATAAAATGCTGTTTGGCATTCAGTAATGCACATCTGAAGGTGTTAGAAGAGTTTTGCATGAATTATTATGTTAGAATCTCAAAGCTCTGAAAACAGCGTTTCTGCTCTGGACAAACCTGGTTTGATGCAATGTTACTCAAACTCTGTCAAACATTAAAAAAGTGTCAAGTGCATGAATAAAATGCTGTTTGCAATGCAGTAATGCACATCTGAAGGTGTTAGAAGAGTTTTGCATGAATTATTATGTTAGAATCTCAAAGCTCTGAAAACAGCGTTTCTGCTCCGGACAAACCTGGTTTGATGCAATGTTACTCAAACTTTGTCAAACATTAAAAAATTGTCAAGTGCATGAATAAAATGCTGTTTGCAATGCAGTAATGCACATCTGAAGGTGTTAGAAGAGTTTTGCATGAATTATTATGTTAGAGTCTCAAAGCTCTGAAAACAGCGTTTTTGCTCCGGACAAACCTGGTTTGATGCAATGTTACTCAAACTCTTTCAAACATTAAAAAATTGTCAAGTGCATGAATAAAATGCTGTTTGCAATGAAGTAATGCACATCTGAAGGTGTTAGAAGAGATTTGCATGAATTATTATGTTAGAGTCTCAAAGCTCTGAAAACAGCGTTTCTGCTCCGGACAAACCTGGTTTGATGCAATGTTACTCAAACTCTGTCAAACATTAAAAGTTTGTCATGTGCATGAATAAAATGCTGTTTGGCATGCAGTAATGCACATCTGAAGGTGTTAGAAGAGTTTTGCATGAATTATTATGTTAGAGTCTCAAAGCTCTGAAAATAGCGTTTCTGCTCCGGACAGACCTGGTTTGATGCAATGTTACTCAAACTCTGTCAAACATTAAAAGTTTGTCATGTGCATGAATAAAATGGTGTTTGGCATGCAGTAATGCACATCTGAATGTGTTAGAAGAGTTTTGCATGAATTATTATGTTAGAGTCTCAAAGCTCTGAAAACAGCGTTTCTGCTCCGGACAAACCTGGTTTGATGCAATGTTACTGAAACTCTGTCAAACATTAAAAAATTGTCAAGTGCATGAATAAAATGCTGTTTGCAATGAAATAATGCACATCTGAAGGTGTTAGAAGACATTTGCATGAATTATTATGTTAGACTCTCAAAGCTCTGAAAACAGCGTTTCTGCTCCGGACAAACCTGGTTTGATGCAATGTTACTGAAACTCTGTCAAACATTAAAAAATTGTCAAGTGCATGAATAAAATGCTGTTTGCAATGAAATAATGCACATCTGAAGGTGTTAGAAGAGATTTGCATGAATTATTATGTTAGACTCTCAAAGCTCTGAAAACAGCGTTTCTGCTCCGGACAAACCTGGTTTGATGCAATGTTGCTCAAACTCTGTCAAACATTAAAAGTTTGTCATGTGCATGAATGAAATGCTGTTTGGCATGCAGTAATGCACATCTGAAGGTGTTAGAGGAGTTTTGCATGAATTATTATGTTAGAGTCTCAAAGCTCTGAAAACAGCGTTTCTGCTCCGGACAAACCTGGTTTGATGCAATGTTACTCAAACTCTGTCAAACATTAAAAAATTGTCAAGTGCATGAATAAAATGCTGTTTGCGATGCAGTAATGCACATCTGAAGGTGTTAAAAGAGTTTTTCATAAATTATTATGTTAGAGTCTCAAAGCTCTGAAAACAGCGTTTCTGCTCCGGACAAACCTGGTTTGATGCAATGTTACTCAAACTCTGTCAAACATTAAAAGTTTGTCATGTGCATGAATAAAATGCTGTTTGGCATGCAGTAATGCACATCTGAAGGTGTTAGAAGAGTTTTGCATGAATTATTATGTTAGAGTCTCAAAGCTCTGAAAACAGCGTTTTTGCTCCGGACAAACCTGGTTTGATGCAATGTTACTCAAACTCTGTCAAACATTAAAAGTTTGTCATGTGCATGAATAAAATGCTGTTTGCGATGCAGTAATGCACATCTGAAGGTGTTAAAAGAGTTTTTCATAAATTATTATGTTAGAGTCTCAAAGCTCTGAAAACAGCGTTTCTGCTCCGGACAAACCTGGTTTGATGCAATGTTACTCAAACTCTGTCAAACATTAAAAGTTTGTCATGTGCATGAATAAAATGCTGTTTGGCATGCAGTAATGCACATCTGAAGGTGTTAGAAGAGTTTTGCATGAATTATTATGTTAGAGTCTCAAAGCTCTGAAAATAGCGTTTCTGCTCCGGACAGACCTGGTTTGATGCAATGTTACTCAAACTCTGTCAAACATTAAAAGTTTGTCATGTGCATGAATAAAATGGTGTTTGGCATGCAGTAATGCACATCTGAATGTGTTAGAAGAGTTTTGCATGAATTATTATGTTAGAGTCTCAAAGCTCTGAAAACAGCGTTTCTGCTCCGGACAAACCTGGTTTGATGCAATGTTACTGAAACTCTGTCAAACATTAAAAAATTGTCAAGTGCATGAATAAAATGCTGTTTGCAATGAAATAATGCACATCTGAAGGTGTTAGAAGAGATTTGCATGAATTATTATGTTAGACTCTCAAAGCTCTGAAAACAGCGTTTCTGCTCCGGACAAACCTGGTTTGATGCAATGTTGCTCAAACTCTGTCAAACATTAAAAGTTTGTCATGTGCATGAATAAAATGCTGTTTGGCATGCAGTAATGCACATCTGAAGGTGTTAGAGGAGTTTTGCATGAATTATTATGTTAGAGTCTCAAAGCTCTGAAAACAGCGTTTCTGCTCCGGACAAACCTGGTTTGATGCAATGTTACTGAAACTCTGTCAAACATTAAAAAATTGTCAAGTGCATGAATAAAATGCTGTTTGCAATGAAATAATGCACATCTGAAGGTGTTAGAAGAGATTTGCATGAATTATTATGTTAGACTCTCAAAGCTCTGAAAACAGCGTTTCTGCTCCGGACAAACCTGGTTTGATGCAATGTTACTCAAACTCTGTCAAACATTAAAAGTTTGTCATGTGCATGAATAAAATGCTGTTTGGCATGCAGTAATGCACATCTGAAGGTGTTAGAGGAGTTTTGCATGAATTATTATGTTAGAGTCTCAAAGCTCTGAAAACAGCGTTTCTGCTCCGGACAAACCTGGTTTGATGCAATGTTACTCAAACTCTGTCAAACATTAAAAAATTGTCAAGTGCATGAATAAAATGCTGTTTGCAATGCAGTAATGCACATCTGAAGGTGTTAGAAGAGTTTTTCATAAATTATTATGTTAGAGTCTCAAAGCTCTGAAAACAGCGTTTCTGCTCCGGACAAACCTGGTTTGATGCAATGTTACTCAAACTCTGTCAAACATTAAAAGTTTGTCATGTGCATGAATAAAATGCTGTTTGGCATTCAGTAATGCACATCTGAAGGTGTTAGAAGAGTTTTGCATGAATTATTATGTTAGAGTCTCAAAGCTCTGAAAACAGCGTTTCTGCTCTGGACAAACCTGGTTTGATGCAATGTTACTCAAACTCTGTCAAACATTAAAAAAGTGTCAAGTGCATGAATAAAATGCTGTTTGCAATGCAGTAATGCACATCTGAAGGTGTTAGAAGAGTTTTGCATGAATTATTATGTTAGAATCTCAAAGCTCTGAAAACAGCGTTTCTGCTCCGGACAAACCTGGTTTGATGCAATGTTACTCAAACTTTGTCAAACATTAAAAAATTGTCAAGTGCATGAATAAAATGCTGTTTGCAATGCAGTAATGCACATCTGAAGGTGTTAGAAGAGTTTTGCATGAATTATTATGTTAGAGTCTCAAAGCTCTGAAAACAGCGTTTTTGCTCCGGACAAACCTGGTTTGATGCAATGTTACTCAAACTCTTTCAAACATTAAAAAATTGTCAAGTGCATGAATAAAATGCTGTTTGCAATGAAGTAATGCACATCTGAAGGTGTTAGAAGAGATTTGCATGAATTATTATGTTAGAGTCTCAAAGCTCTGAAAACAGCGTTTCTGCTCCGGACAAACCTGGTTTGATGCAATGTTACTCAAACTCTGTCAAACATTAAAAGTTTGTCATGTGCATGAATAAAATGCTGTTTGGCATGCAGTAATGCACATCTGAAGGTGTTAGAAGAGTTTTGCATGAATTATTATGTTAGAGTCTCAAAGCTCTGAAAATAGCGTTTCTGCTCCGGACAGACCTGGTTTGATGCAATGTTACTCAAACTCTGTCAAACATTAAAAGTTTGTCATGTGCATGAATAAAATGGTGTTTGGCATGCAGTAATGCACATCTGAATGTGTTAGAAGAGTTTTGCATGAATTATTATGTTAGAGTCTCAAAGCTCTGAAAACAGCGTTTCTGCTCCGGACAAACCTGGTTTGATGCAATGTTACTGAAACTCTGTCAAACATTAAAAAATTGTCAAGTGCATGAATAAAATGCTGTTTGCAATGAAATAATGCACATCTGAAGGTGTTAGAAGACATTTGCATGAATTATTATGTTAGACTCTCAAAGCTCTGAAAACAGCGTTTCTGCTCCGGACAAACCTGGTTTGATGCAATGTTACTGAAACTCTGTCAAACATTAAAAAATTGTCAAGTGCATGAATAAAATGCTGTTTGCAATGAAATAATGCACATCTGAAGGTGTTAGAAGAGATTTGCATGAATTATTATGTTAGACTCTCAAAGCTCTGAAAACAGCGTTTCTGCTCCGGACAAACCTGGTTTGATGCAATGTTGCTCAAACTCTGTCAAACATTAAAAGTTTGTCATGTGCATGAATGAAATGCTGTTTGGCATGCAGTAATGCACATCTGAAGGTGTTAGAGGAGTTTTGCATGAATTATTATGTTAGAGTCTCAAAGCTCTGAAAACAGCGTTTCTGCTCCGGACAAACCTGGTTTGATGCAATGTTACTCAAACTCTGTCAAACATTAAAAAATTGTCAAGTGCATGAATAAAATGCTGTTTGCGATGCAGTAATGCACATCTGAAGGTGTTAAAAGAGTTTTTCATAAATTATTATGTTAGAGTCTCAAAGCTCTGAAAACAGCGTTTCTGCTCCGGACAAACCTGGTTTGATGCAATGTTACTCAAACTCTGTCAAACATTAAAAGTTTGTCATGTGCATGAATAAAATGCTGTTTGGCATGCAGTAATGCACATCTGAAGGTGTTAGAAGAGTTTTGCATGAATTATTATGTTAGAGTCTCAAAGCTCTGAAAACAGCGTTTTTGCTCCGGACAAACCTGGTTTGATGCAATGTTACTCAAACTCTGTCAAACATTAAAAGTTTGTCATGTGCATGAATAAAATGCTGTTTGCGATGCAGTAATGCACATCTGAAGGTGTTAAAAGAGTTTTTCATAAATTATTATGTTAGAGTCTCAAAGCTCTGAAAACAGCGTTTCTGCTCCGGACAAACCTGGTTTGATGCAATGTTACTGAAACTCTGTCAAACATTAAAAAATTGTCAAGTGCATGAATAAAATGCTGTTTGCAATGAAATAATGCACATCTGAAGGTGTTAGAAGAGATTTGCATGAATTATTATGTTAGACTCTCAAAGCTCTGAAAACAGCGTTTCTGCTCCGGACAAACCTGGTTTGATGCAATGTTGCTCAAACTCTGTCAAACATTAAAAGTTTGTCATGTGCATGAATAAAATGCTGTTTGGCATGCAGTAATGCACATCTGAAGGTGTTAGAGGAGTTTTGCATGAATTATTATGTTAGAGTCTCAAAGCTCTGAAAACAGCGTTTCTGCTCCGGACAAACCTGGTTTGATGCAATGTTACTCAAACTCTGTCAAACATTAAAAAATTGTCAAGTGCATGAATAAAATGCTGTTTGCGATGCAGTAATGCACATCTGAAGGTGTTAGAAGAGTTTTTCATAAATTATTATGTTAGAGTCTCAAAGCTCTGAAAACAGCGTTTCTGCTCCGGACAAACCTGGTTTGATGCAATGTTACTCAAACTCTGTCAAACATTAAAAGTTTGTCATGTGCATGAATAAAATGCTGTTTGGCATTCAGTAATGCACATCTGAAGGTGTTAGAAGAGTTTTGCATGAATTATTATGTTAGAGTCTCAAAGCTCTGAAAACAGCGTTTCTGCTCCGGACAAACCTGGTTTGATGCAATGTTACTCAAACTCTGTCAAACATTAAAAAAGTGTCAAGTGCATGAATAAAATGCTGTTTGCAATGCAGTAATGCACATCTGAAGGTGTTAGAAGAGTTTTGCATGAATTATTATGTTAGAATCTCAAAGCTCTGAAAACAGCGTTTCTGCTCCGGACAAACCTGGTTTGATGCAATGTTACTCAAACTCTGTCAAACATTAAAAGTTTGTCATGTGCATGAATAAAATGCTGTTTGCAATGCAGTAATGCACATCTGAAGGTGTTAGAGGAGTTTTGCATGAATTATTATGTTAGAGTCTCAAAGCTCTGAAAACAGCGTTTTTGCTCCGGACAAACCTGGTTTGATGCAATGTTACTCAAACTCTTTCAAACATTAAAAAATTGTCAAGTGCATGAATAAAATGCTGTTTGCAATGAAGTAATGCACATCTGAAGGTGTTAGAAGAGATTTGCATGAATTATTATGTTAGAGTCTCAAAGCTCTGAAAACAGCGTTTCTGCTCCGGACAAACCTGGTTTGATGCAATGTTACTCAAACTCTGTCAAACATTAAAAGTTTGTCATGTGCATGAATAAAATGCTGTTTGGCATGCAGTAATGCACATCTGAAGGTGTTAGAAGAGTTTTGCATGAATTATTATGTTAGAGTCTCAAAGCTCTGAAAATAGCGTTTCTGCTCCGGACAGACCTGGTTTGATGCAATGTTACTCAAACTCTGTCAAACATTAAAAGTTTGTCATGTGCATGAATAAAATGGTGTTTGGCATGCAGTAATGCACATCTGAATGTGTTAGAAGAGTTTTGTATGAATTATTATGTTAGAGTCTCAAAGCTCTGAAAACAGCGTTTCTGCTCCGGACAAACCTGGTTTGATGCAATGTTACTGAAACTCTGTCAAACATTAAAAAATTGTCAAGTGCATGAATAAAATGCTGTTTGCAATGAAATAATGCACATCTGAAGGTGTTAGAAGCGATTTGCATGAATTATTATGTTAGACTCTCAAAGCTCTGAAAACAGCGTTTCTGCTCCGGACAAACCTGGTTTGATGCAATGTTACTCAAACTCTGTCAAACATTAAAAGTTTGTCATGTGCATGAATAAAATGCTGTTTGGCATGCAGTAATGCACATCTGAAGGTGTTAGAAGAGTTTTGCATGAATTATTATGTTAGAGTCTCAAAGCTCTGAAAATAGCGTTTCTGCTCCGGACAGACCTGGTTTGATGCAATGTTACTCAAACTCTGTCAAACATTAAAAGTTTGTCATGTGCATGAATAAAATGGTGTTTGGCATGCAGTAATGCACATCTGAATGTGTTAGAAGAGTTTTGCATGAATTATTATGTTAGAGTCTCAAAGCTCTGAAAACAGCGTTTCTGCTCCGGACAAACCTGGTTTGATGCAATGTTACTGAAACTCTGTCAAACATTAAAAAATTGTCAAGTGCATGAATAAAATGCTGTTTGCAATGAAATAATGCACATCTGAAGGTGTTAGAAGAGATTTGCATGAATTATTATGTTAGACTCTCAAAGCTCTGAAAACAGCGTTTCTGCTCCGGACAAACCTGGTTTGATGCAATGTTACTCAAACTCTGTCAAACATTAAAAGTTTGTCATGTGCATGAATAAAATGCTGTTTGGCATGCAGTAATGCACATCTGAAGGTGTTAGAGGAGTTTTGCATGAATTATTATGTTAGAGTCTCAAAGCTCTGAAAACAGCGTTTCTGCTCCGGACAAACCTGGTTTGATGCAATGTTACTCAAACTCTGTCAAACATTAAAAAATTGTCAAGTGCATGAATAAAATGCTGTTTGCAATGCAGTAATGCACATCTGAAGGTGTTAGAAGAGCTTTTCATAAATTATTATGTTAGAGTCTCAAAGCTCTGAAAACAGCGTTTCTGCTCCGGACAAACCTGGTTCGATGCAATGTTACTCAAACTCTGTCAAACATTAAAAGTTTGTCATGTGCATGAATAAAATGCTGTTTGGCATTCAGTAATGCACATCTGAAGGTGTTAGAAGAGTTTTGCATGAATTATTATGTTAGAATCTCAAAGCTCTGAAAACAGCGTTTCTGCTCTGGACAAACCTGGTTTGATGCAATGTTACTCAAACTCTGTCAAACATTAAAAAAGTGTCAAGTGCATGAATAAAATGCTGTTTGCAATGCAGTAATGCACATCTGAAGGTGTTAGAAGAGTTTTGCATGAATTATTATGTTAGAATCTCAAAGCTCTGAAAACAGCGTTTCTGCTCCGGACAAACCTGGTTTGATGCAATGTTACTCAAACTTTGTCAAACATTAAAAAATTGTCAAGTGCATGAATAAAATGCTGTTTGCAATGCAGTAATGCACATCTGAAGGTGTTAGAAGAGTTTTGCATGAATTATTATGTTAGAGTCTCAAAGCTCTGAAAACAGCGTTTTTGCTCCGGACAAACCTGGTTTGATGCAATGTTACTCAAACTCTTTCAAACATTAAAAAATTGTCAAGTGCATGAATAAAATGCTGTTTGCAATGAAGTAATGCACATCTGAAGGTGTTAGAAGAGATTTGCATGAATTATTATGTTAGAGTCTCAAAGCTCTGAAAACAGCGTTTCTGCTCCGGACAAACCTGGTTTGATGCAATGTTACTCAAACTCTGTCAAACATTAAAAGTTTGTCATGTGCATGAATAAAATGCTGTTTGGCATGCAGTAATGCACATCTGAAGGTGTTAGAAGAGTTTTGCATGAATTATTATGTTAGAGTCTCAAAGCTCTGAAAATAGCGTTTCTGCTCCGGACAGACCTGGTTTGATGCAATGTTACTCAAACTCTGTCAAACATTAAAAGTTTGTCATGTGCATGAATAAAATGGTGTTTGGCATGCAGTAATGCACATCTGAATGTGTTAGAAGAGTTTTGCATGAATTATTATGTTAGAGTCTCAAAGCTCTGAAAACAGCGTTTCTGCTCCGGACAAACCTGGTTTGATGCAATGTTACTGAAACTCTGTCAAACATTAAAAAATTGTCAAGTGCATGAATAAAATGCTGTTTGCAATGAAATAATGCACATCTGAAGGTGTTAGAAGACATTTGCATGAATTATTATGTTAGACTCTCAAAGCTCTGAAAACAGCGTTTCTGCTCCGGACAAACCTGGTTTGATGCAATGTTACTGAAACTCTGTCAAACATTAAAAAATTGTCAAGTGCATGAATAAAATGCTGTTTGCAATGAAATAATGCACATCTGAAGGTGTTAGAAGAGATTTGCATGAATTATTATGTTAGACTCTCAAAGCTCTGAAAACAGCGTTTCTGCTCCGGACAAACCTGGTTTGATGCAATGTTGCTCAAACTCTGTCAAACATTAAAAGTTTGTCATGTGCATGAATGAAATGCTGTTTGGCATGCAGTAATGCACATCTGAAGGTGTTAGAGGAGTTTTGCATGAATTATTATGTTAGAGTCTCAAAGCTCTGAAAACAGCGTTTCTGCTCCGGACAAACCTGGTTTGATGCAATGTTACTCAAACTCTGTCAAACATTAAAAAATTGTCAAGTGCATGAATAAAATGCTGTTTGCGATGCAGTAATGCACATCTGAAGGTGTTAAAAGAGTTTTTCATAAATTATTATGTTAGAGTCTCAAAGCTCTGAAAACAGCGTTTCTGCTCCGGACAAACCTGGTTTGATGCAATGTTACTCAAACTCTGTCAAACATTAAAAGTTTGTCATGTGCATGAATAAAATGCTGTTTGGCATGCAGTAATGCACATCTGAAGGTGTTAGAAGAGTTTTGCATGAATTATTATGTTAGAGTCTCAAAGCTCTGAAAACAGCGTTTTTGCTCCGGACAAACCTGGTTTGATGCAATGTTACTCAAACTCTGTCAAACATTAAAAGTTTGTCATGTGCATGAATAAAATGCTGTTTGCGATGCAGTAATGCACATCTGAAGGTGTTAAAAGAGTTTTTCATAAATTATTATGTTAGAGTCTCAAAGCTCTGAAAACAGCGTTTCTGCTCCGGACAAACCTGGTTTGATGCAATGTTACTCAAACTCTGTCAAACATTAAAAGTTTGTCATGTGCATGAATAAAATGCTGTTTGGCATGCAGTAATGCACATCTGAAGGTGTTAGAAGAGTTTTGCATGAATTATTATGTTAGAGTCTCAAAGCTCTGAAAATAGCGTTTCTGCTCCGGACAGACCTGGTTTGATGCAATGTTACTCAAACTCTGTCAAACATTAAAAGTTTGTCATGTGCATGAATAAAATGGTGTTTGGCATGCAGTAATGCACATCTGAATGTGTTAGAAGAGTTTTGCATGAATTATTATGTTAGAGTCTCAAAGCTCTGAAAACAGCGTTTCTGCTCCGGACAAACCTGGTTTGATGCAATGTTACTGAAACTCTGTCAAACATTAAAAAATTGTCAAGTGCATGAATAAAATGCTGTTTGCAATGAAATAATGCACATCTGAAGGTGTTAGAAGAGATTTGCATGAATTATTATGTTAGACTCTCAAAGCTCTGAAAACAGCGTTTCTGCTCCGGACAAACCTGGTTTGATGCAATGTTGCTCAAACTCTGTCAAACATTAAAAGTTTGTCATGTGCATGAATAAAATGCTGTTTGGCATGCAGTAATGCACATCTGAAGGTGTTAGAGGAGTTTTGCATGAATTATTATGTTAGAGTCTCAAAGCTCTGAAAACAGCGTTTCTGCTCCGGACAAACCTGGTTTGATGCAATGTTACTGAAACTCTGTCAAACATTAAAAAATTGTCAAGTGCATGAATAAAATGCTGTTTGCAATGAAATAATGCACATCTGAAGGTGTTAGAAGAGATTTGCATGAATTATTATGTTAGACTCTCAAAGCTCTGAAAACAGCGTTTCTGCTCCGGACAAACCTGGTTTGATGCAATGTTACTCAAACTCTGTCAAACATTAAAAGTTTGTCATGTGCATGAATAAAATGCTGTTTGGCATGCAGTAATGCACATCTGAAGGTGTTAGAGGAGTTTTGCATGAATTATTATGTTAGAGTCTCAAAGCTCTGAAAACAGCGTTTCTGCTCCGGACAAACCTGGTTTGATGCAATGTTACTCAAACTCTGTCAAACATTAAAAAATTGTCAAGTGCATGAATAAAATGCTGTTTGCAATGCAGTAATGCACATCTGAAGGTGTTAGAAGAGTTTTTCATAAATTATTATGTTAGAGTCTCAAAGCTCTGAAAACAGCGTTTCTGCTCCGGACAAACCTGGTTTGATGCAATGTTACTCAAACTCTGTCAAACATTAAAAGTTTGTCATGTGCATGAATAAAATGCTGTTTGGCATTCAGTAATGCACATCTGAAGGTGTTAGAAGAGTTTTGCATGAATTATTATGTTAGAGTCTCAAAGCTCTGAAAACAGCGTTTCTGCTCTGGACAAACCTGGTTTGATGCAATGTTACTCAAACTCTGTCAAACATTAAAAAAGTGTCAAGTGCATGAATAAAATGCTGTTTGCAATGCAGTAATGCACATCTGAAGGTGTTAGAAGAGTTTTGCATGAATTATTATGTTAGAATCTCAAAGCTCTGAAAACAGCGTTTCTGCTCCGGACAAACCTGGTTTGATGCAATGTTACTCAAACTTTGTCAAACATTAAAAAATTGTCAAGTGCATGAATAAAATGCTGTTTGCAATGCAGTAATGCACATCTGAAGGTGTTAGAAGAGTTTTGCATGAATTATTATGTTAGAGTCTCAAAGCTCTGAAAACAGCGTTTTTGCTCCGGACAAACCTGGTTTGATGCAATGTTACTCAAACTCTTTCAAACATTAAAAAATTGTCAAGTGCATGAATAAAATGCTGTTTGCAATGAAGTAATGCACATCTGAAGGTGTTAGAAGAGATTTGCATGAATTATTATGTTAGAGTCTCAAAGCTCTGAAAACAGCGTTTCTGCTCCGGACAAACCTGGTTTGATGCAATGTTACTCAAACTCTGTCAAACATTAAAAGTTTGTCATGTGCATGAATAAAATGCTGTTTGGCATGCAGTAATGCACATCTGAAGGTGTTAGAAGAGTTTTGCATGAATTATTATGTTAGAGTCTCAAAGCTCTGAAAATAGCGTTTCTGCTCCGGACAGACCTGGTTTGATGCAATGTTACTCAAACTCTGTCAAACATTAAAAGTTTGTCATGTGCATGAATAAAATGGTGTTTGGCATGCAGTAATGCACATCTGAATGTGTTAGAAGAGTTTTGCATGAATTATTATGTTAGAGTCTCAAAGCTCTGAAAACAGCGTTTCTGCTCCGGACAAACCTGGTTTGATGCAATGTTACTGAAACTCTGTCAAACATTAAAAAATTGTCAAGTGCATGAATAAAATGCTGTTTGCAATGAAATAATGCACATCTGAAGGTGTTAGAAGACATTTGCATGAATTATTATGTTAGACTCTCAAAGCTCTGAAAACAGCGTTTCTGCTCCGGACAAACCTGGTTTGATGCAATGTTACTGAAACTCTGTCAAACATTAAAAAATTGTCAAGTGCATGAATAAAATGCTGTTTGCAATGAAATAATGCACATCTGAAGGTGTTAGAAGAGATTTGCATGAATTATTATGTTAGACTCTCAAAGCTCTGAAAACAGCGTTTCTGCTCCGGACAAACCTGGTTTGATGCAATGTTGCTCAAACTCTGTCAAACATTAAAAGTTTGTCATGTGCATGAATGAAATGCTGTTTGGCATGCAGTAATGCACATCTGAAGGTGTTAGAGGAGTTTTGCATGAATTATTATGTTAGAGTCTCAAAGCTCTGAAAACAGCGTTTCTGCTCCGGACAAACCTGGTTTGATGCAATGTTACTCAAACTCTGTCAAACATTAAAAAATTGTCAAGTGCATGAATAAAATGCTGTTTGCGATGCAGTAA
The DNA here is from genome assembly GCF_049309525.1 of Garra rufa. Taxonomy (NCBI): domain Eukaryota; kingdom Metazoa; phylum Chordata; class Actinopteri; order Cypriniformes; family Cyprinidae; genus Garra; species Garra rufa. The sequence goes on from NW_027394276.1 coordinate 18,175,883, forward strand.
TGCACATCTGAAGGTGTTAAAAGAGTTTTTCATAAATTATTATGTTAGAGTCTCAAAGCTCTGAAAACAGCGTTTCTGCTCCGGACAAACCTGGTTTGATGCAATGTTACTCAAACTCTGTCAAACATTAAAAGTTTGTCATGTGCATGAATAAAATGCTGTTTGGCATGCAGTAATGCACATCTGAAGGTGTTAGAAGAGTTTTGCATGAATTATTATGTTAGAGTCTCAAAGCTCTGAAAACAGCGTTTTTGCTCCGGACAAACCTGGTTTGATGCAATGTTACTCAAACTCTGTCAAACATTAAAAGTTTGTCATGTGCATGAATAAAATGCTGTTTGCGATGCAGTAATGCACATCTGAAGGTGTTAAAAGAGTTTTTCATAAATTATTATGTTAGAGTCTCAAAGCTCTGAAAACAGCGTTTCTGCTCCGGACAAACCTGGTTTGATGCAATGTTACTGAAACTCTGTCAAACATTAAAAAATTGTCAAGTGCATGAATAAAATGCTGTTTGCAATGAAATAATGCACATCTGAAGGTGTTAGAAGAGATTTGCATGAATTATTATGTTAGACTCTCAAAGCTCTGAAAACAGCGTTTCTGCTCCGGACAAACCTGGTTTGATGCAATGTTGCTCAAACTCTGTCAAACATTAAAAGTTTGTCATGTGCATGAATAAAATGCTGTTTGGCATGCAGTAATGCACATCTGAAGGTGTTAGAGGAGTTTTGCATGAATTATTATGTTAGAGTCTCAAAGCTCTGAAAACAGCGTTTCTGCTCCGGACAAACCTGGTTTGATGCAATGTTACTCAAACTCTGTCAAACATTAAAAAATTGTCAAGTGCATGAATAAAATGCTGTTTGCGATGCAGTAATGCACATCTGAAGGTGTTAGAAGAGTTTTTCATAAATTATTATGTTAGAGTCTCAAAGCTCTGAAAACAGCGTTTCTGCTCCGGACAAACCTGGTTTGATGCAATGTTACTCAAACTCTGTCAAACATTAAAAGTTTGTCATGTGCATGAATAAAATGCTGTTTGGCATTCAGTAATGCACATCTGAAGGTGTTAGAAGAGTTTTGCATGAATTATTATGTTAGAGTCTCAAAGCTCTGAAAACAGCGTTTCTGCTCCGGACAAACCTGGTTTGATGCAATGTTACTCAAACTCTGTCAAACATTAAAAAAGTGTCAAGTGCATGAATAAAATGCTGTTTGCAATGCAGTAATGCACATCTGAAGGTGTTAGAAGAGTTTTGCATGAATTATTATGTTAGAATCTCAAAGCTCTGAAAACAGCGTTTCTGCTCCGGACAAACCTGGTTTGATGCAATGTTACTCAAACTCTGTCAAACATTAAAAGTTTGTCATGTGCATGAATAAAATGCTGTTTGCAATGCAGTAATGCACATCTGAAGGTGTTAGAGGAGTTTTGCATGAATTATTATGTTAGAGTCTCAAAGCTCTGAAAACAGCGTTTTTGCTCCGGACAAACCTGGTTTGATGCAATGTTACTCAAACTCTTTCAAACATTAAAAAAATTGTCAAGTGCATGAATAAAATGCTGTTTGCAATGAAGTAATGCACATCTGAAGGTGTTAGAAGAGATTTGCATGAATTATTATGTTAGAGTCTCAAAGCTCTGAAAACAGCGTTTCTGCTCCGGACAAACCTGGTTTGATGCAATGTTACTCAAACTCTGTCAAACATTAAAAGTTTGTCATGTGCATGAATAAAATGCTGTTTGGCATGCAGTAATGCACATCTGAAGGTGTTAGAAGAGTTTTGCATGAATTATTATGTTAGAGTCTCAAAGCTCTGAAAATAGCGTTTCTGCTCCGGACAGACCTGGTTTGATGCAATGTTACTCAAACTCTGTCAAACATTAAAAGTTTGTCATGTGCATGAATAAAATGGTGTTTGGCATGCAGTAATGCACATCTGAATGTGTTAGAAGAGTTTTGCATGAATTATTATGTTAGAGTCTCAAAGCTCTGAAAACAGCGTTTCTGCTCCGGACAAACCTGGTTTGATGCAATGTTACTGAAACTCTGTCAAACATTAAAAAATTGTCAAGTGCATGAATAAAATGCTGTTTGCAATGAAATAATGCACATCTGAAGGTGTTAGAAGCGATTTGCATGAATTATTATGTTAGACTCTCAAAGCTCTGAAAACAGCGTTTCTGCTCCGGACAAACCTGGTTTGATGCAATGTTACTCAAACTCTGTCAAACATTAAAAGTTTGTCATGTGCATGAATAAAATGCTGTTTGGCATGCAGTAATGCACATCTGAAGGTGTTAGAAGAGTTTTGCATGAATTATTATGTTAGAGTCTCAAAGCTCTGAAAATAGCGTTTCTGCTCCGGACAGACCTGGTTTGATGCAATGTTACTCAAACTCTGTCAAACATTAAAAGTTTGTCATGTGCATGAATAAAATGGTGTTTGGCATGCAGTAATGCACATCTGAATGTGTTAGAAGAGTTTTGCATGAATTATTATGTTAGAGTCTCAAAGCTCTGAAAACAGCGTTTCTGCTCCGGACAAACCTGGTTTGATGCAATGTTACTGAAACTCTGTCAAACATTAAAAAATTGTCAAGTGCATGAATAAAATGCTGTTTGCAATGAAATAATGCACATCTGAAGGTGTTAGAAGAGATTTGCATGAATTATTATGTTAGACTCTCAAAGCTCTGAAAACAGCGTTTCTGCTCCGGACAAACCTGGTTTGATGCAATGTTACTCAAACTCTGTCAAACATTAAAAGTTTGTCATGTGCATGAATAAAATGCTGTTTGGCATGCAGTAATGCACATCTGAAGGTGTTAGAGGAGTTTTGCATGAATTATTATGTTAGAGTCTCAAAGCTCTGAAAACAGCGTTTCTGCTCCGGACAAACCTGGTTTGATGCAATGTTACTCAAACTCTGTCAAACATTAAAAAATTGTCAAGTGCATGAATAAAATGCTGTTTGCAATGCAGTAATGCACATCTGAAGGTGTTAGAAGAGCTTTTCATAAATTATTATGTTAGAGTCTCAAAGCTCTGAAAACAGCGTTTCTGCTCCGGACAAACCTGGTTCGATGCAATGTTACTCAAACTCTGTCAAACATTAAAAGTTTGTCATGTGCATGAATAAAATGCTGTTTGGCATTCAGTAATGCACATCTGAAGGTGTTAGAAGAGTTTTGCATGAATTATTATGTTAGAATCTCAAAGCTCTGAAAACAGCGTTTCTGCTCTGGACAAACCTGGTTTGATGCAATGTTACTCAAACTCTGTCAAACATTAAAAAAGTGTCAAGTGCATGAATAAAATGCTGTTTGCAATGCAGTAATGCACATCTGAAGGTGTTAGAAGAGTTTTGCATGAATTATTATGTTAGAATCTCAAAGCTCTGAAAACAGCGTTTCTGCTCCGGACAAACCTGGTTTGATGCAATGTTACTCAAACTTTGTCAAACATTAAAAAATTGTCAAGTGCATGAATAAAATGCTGTTTGCAATGCAGTAATGCACATCTGAAGGTGTTAGAAGAGTTTTGCATGAATTATTATGTTAGAGTCTCAAAGCTCTGAAAACAGCGTTTTTGCTCCGGACAAACCTGGTTTGATGCAATGTTACTCAAACTCTTTCAAACATTAAAAAATTGTCAAGTGCATGAATAAAATGCTGTTTGCAATGAAGTAATGCACATCTGAAGGTGTTAGAAGAGATTTGCATGAATTATTATGTTAGAGTCTCAAAGCTCTGAAAACAGCGTTTCTGCTCCGGACAAACCTGGTTTGATGCAATGTTACTCAAACTCTGTCAAACATTAAAAGTTTGTCATGTGCATGAATAAAATGCTGTTTGGCATGCAGTAATGCACATCTGAAGGTGTTAGAAGAGTTTTGCATGAATTATTATGTTAGAGTCTCAAAGCTCTGAAAATAGCGTTTCTGCTCCGGACAGACCTGGTTTGATGCAATGTTACTCAAACTCTGTCAAACATTAAAAGTTTGTCATGTGCATGAATAAAATGGTGTTTGGCATGCAGTAATGCACATCTGAATGTGTTAGAAGAGTTTTGCATGAATTATTATGTTAGAGTCTCAAAGCTCTGAAAACAGCGTTTCTGCTCCGGACAAACCTGGTTTGATGCAATGTTACTGAAACTCTGTCAAACATTAAAAAATTGTCAAGTGCATGAATAAAATGCTGTTTGCAATGAAATAATGCACATCTGAAGGTGTTAGAAGACATTTGCATGAATTATTATGTTAGACTCTCAAAGCTCTGAAAACAGCGTTTCTGCTCCGGACAAACCTGGTTTGATGCAATGTTACTGAAACTCTGTCAAACATTAAAAAATTGTCAAGTGCATGAATAAAATGCTGTTTGCAATGAAATAATGCACATCTGAAGGTGTTAGAAGAGATTTGCATGAATTATTATGTTAGACTCTCAAAGCTCTGAAAACAGCGTTTCTGCTCCGGACAAACCTGGTTTGATGCAATGTTGCTCAAACTCTGTCAAACATTAAAAGTTTGTCATGTGCATGAATGAAATGCTGTTTGGCATGCAGTAATGCACATCTGAAGGTGTTAGAGGAGTTTTGCATGAATTATTATGTTAGAGTCTCAAAGCTCTGAAAACAGCGTTTCTGCTCCGGACAAACCTGGTTTGATGCAATGTTACTCAAACTCTGTCAAACATTAAAAAATTGTCAAGTGCATGAATAAAATGCTGTTTGCGATGCAGTAATGCACATCTGAAGGTGTTAAAAGAGTTTTTCATAAATTATTATGTTAGAGTCTCAAAGCTCTGAAAACAGCGTTTCTGCTCCGGACAAACCTGGTTTGATGCAATGTTACTCAAACTCTGTCAAACATTAAAAGTTTGTCATGTGCATGAATAAAATGCTGTTTGGCATGCAGTAATGCACATCTGAAGGTGTTAGAAGAGTTTTGCATGAATTATTATGTTAGAGTCTCAAAGCTCTGAAAACAGCGTTTTTGCTCCGGACAAACCTGGTTTGATGCAATGTTACTCAAACTCTGTCAAACATTAAAAGTTTGTCATGTGCATGAATAAAATGCTGTTTGCGATGCAGTAATGCACATCTGAAGGTGTTAAAAGAGTTTTTCATAAATTATTATGTTAGAGTCTCAAAGCTCTGAAAACAGCGTTTCTGCTCCGGACAAACCTGGTTTGATGCAATGTTACTCAAACTCTGTCAAACATTAAAAGTTTGTCATGTGCATGAATAAAATGCTGTTTGGCATGCAGTAATGCACATCTGAAGGTGTTAGAAGAGTTTTGCATGAATTATTATGTTAGAGTCTCAAAGCTCTGAAAATAGCGTTTCTGCTCCGGACAGACCTGGTTTGATGCAATGTTACTCAAACTCTGTCAAACATTAAAAGTTTGTCATGTGCATGAATAAAATGGTGTTTGGCATGCAGTAATGCACATCTGAATGTGTTAGAAGAGTTTTGCATGAATTATTATGTTAGAGTCTCAAAGCTCTGAAAACAGCGTTTCTGCTCCGGACAAACCTGGTTTGATGCAATGTTACTGAAACTCTGTCAAACATTAAAAAATTGTCAAGTGCATGAATAAAATGCTGTTTGCAATGAAATAATGCACATCTGAAGGTGTTAGAAGAGATTTGCATGAATTATTATGTTAGACTCTCAAAGCTCTGAAAACAGCGTTTCTGCTCCGGACAAACCTGGTTTGATGCAATGTTGCTCAAACTCTGTCAAACATTAAAAGTTTGTCATGTGCATGAATAAAATGCTGTTTGGCATGCAGTAATGCACATCTGAAGGTGTTAGAGGAGTTTTGCATGAATTATTATGTTAGAGTCTCAAAGCTCTGAAAACAGCGTTTCTGCTCCGGACAAACCTGGTTTGATGCAATGTTACTGAAACTCTGTCAAACATTAAAAAATTGTCAAGTGCATGAATAAAATGCTGTTTGCAATGAAATAATGCACATCTGAAGGTGTTAGAAGAGATTTGCATGAATTATTATGTTAGACTCTCAAAGCTCTGAAAACAGCGTTTCTGCTCCGGACAAACCTGGTTTGATGCAATGTTACTCAAACTCTGTCAAACATTAAAAGTTTGTCATGTGCATGAATAAAATGCTGTTTGGCATGCAGTAATGCACATCTGAAGGTGTTAGAGGAGTTTTGCATGAATTATTATGTTAGAGTCTCAAAGCTCTGAAAACAGCGTTTCTGCTCCGGACAAACCTGGTTTGATGCAATGTTACTCAAACTCTGTCAAACATTAAAAAATTGTCAAGTGCATGAATAAAATGCTGTTTGCAATGCAGTAATGCACATCTGAAGGTGTTAGAAGAGTTTTTCATAAATTATTATGTTAGAGTCTCAAAGCTCTGAAAACAGCGTTTCTGCTCCGGACAAACCTGGTTTGATGCAATGTTACTCAAACTCTGTCAAACATTAAAAGTTTGTCATGTGCATGAATAAAATGCTGTTTGGCATTCAGTAATGCACATCTGAAGGTGTTAGAAGAGTTTTGCATGAATTATTATGTTAGAGTCTCAAAGCTCTGAAAACAGCGTTTCTGCTCTGGACAAACCTGGTTTGATGCAATGTTACTCAAACTCTGTCAAACATTAAAAAAGTGTCAAGTGCATGAATAAAATGCTGTTTGCAATGCAGTAATGCACATCTGAAGGTGTTAGAAGAGTTTTGCATGAATTATTATGTTAGAATCTCAAAGCTCTGAAAACAGCGTTTCTGCTCCGGACAAACCTGGTTTGATGCAATGTTACTCAAACTTTGTCAAACATTAAAAAATTGTCAAGTGCATGAATAAAATGCTGTTTGCAATGCAGTAATGCACATCTGAAGGTGTTAGAAGAGTTTTGCATGAATTATTATGTTAGAGTCTCAAAGCTCTGAAAACAGCGTTTTTGCTCCGGACAAACCTGGTTTGATGCAATGTTACTCAAACTCTTTCAAACATTAAAAAATTGTCAAGTGCATGAATAAAATGCTGTTTGCAATGAAGTAATGCACATCTGAAGGTGTTAGAAGAGATTTGCATGAATTATTATGTTAGAGTCTCAAAGCTCTGAAAACAGCGTTTCTGCTCCGGACAAACCTGGTTTGATGCAATGTTACTCAAACTCTGTCAAACATTAAAAGTTTGTCATGTGCATGAATAAAATGCTGTTTGGCATGCAGTAATGCACATCTGAAGGTGTTAGAAGAGTTTTGCATGAATTATTATGTTAGAGTCTCAAAGCTCTGAAAATAGCGTTTCTGCTCCGGACAGACCTGGTTTGATGCAATGTTACTCAAACTCTGTCAAACATTAAAAGTTTGTCATGTGCATGAATAAAATGGTGTTTGGCATGCAGTAATGCACATCTGAATGTGTTAGAAGAGTTTTGCATGAATTATTATGTTAGAGTCTCAAAGCTCTGAAAACAGCGTTTCTGCTCCGGACAAACCTGGTTTGATGCAATGTTACTGAAACTCTGTCAAACATTAAAAAATTGTCAAGTGCATGAATAAAATGCTGTTTGCAATGAAATAATGCACATCTGAAGGTGTTAGAAGACATTTGCATGAATTATTATGTTAGACTCTCAAAGCTCTGAAAACAGCGTTTCTGCTCCGGACAAACCTGGTTTGATGCAATGTTACTGAAACTCTGTCAAACATTAAAAAATTGTCAAGTGCATGAATAAAATGCTGTTTGCAATGAAATAATGCACATCTGAAGGTGTTAGAAGAGATTTGCATGAATTATTATGTTAGACTCTCAAAGCTCTGAAAACAGCGTTTCTGCTCCGGACAAACCTGGTTTGATGCAATGTTGCTCAAACTCTGTCAAACATTAAAAGTTTGTCATGTGCATGAATGAAATGCTGTTTGGCATGCAGTAATGCACATCTGAAGGTGTTAGAGGAGTTTTGCATGAATTATTATGTTAGAGTCTCAAAGCTCTGAAAACAGCGTTTCTGCTCCGGACAAACCTGGTTTGATGCAATGTTACTGAAACTCTGTCAAACATTAAAAAATTGTCAAGTGCATGAATAAAATGCTGTTTGCAATGAAATAATGCACATCTGAAGGTGTTAGAAGAGATTTGCATGAATTATTATGTTAGACTCTCAAAGCTCTGAAAACAGCGTTTCTGCTCCGGACAAACCTGGTTTGATGCAATGTTACTGAAACTCTGTCAAACATTAAAAAATTGTCAAGTGCATGAATAAAATGCTGTTTGCAATGAAATAATGCACATCTGAAGGTGTTAGAAGAGATTTGCATGAATTATTATGTTAGACTCTCAAAGCTCTGAAAACAGCGTTTCTGCTCCGGACAAACCTGGTTTGATGCAATGTTGCTCAAACTCTGTCAAACATTAAAAGTTTGTCATGTGCATGAATAAAATGCTGTTTGGCATGCAGTAATGCACATCTGAAGGTGTTAGAGGAGTTTTGCATGAATTATTATGTTAGAGTCTCAAAGCTCTGAAAACAGCGTTTCTGCTCCGGACAAACCTGGTTTGATGCAATGTTACTCAAACTCTGTCAAACATTAAAAAATTGTCAAGTGCATGAATAAAATGCTGTTTGCGATGCAGTAATGCACATCTGAAGGTGTTAGAAGAGTTTTTCATAAATTATTATGTTAGAGTCTCAAAGCTCTGAAAACAGCGTTTCTGCTCCGGACAAACCTGGTTTGATGCAATGTTACTCAAACTCTGTCAAACATTAAAAGTTTGTCATGTGCATGAATAAAATGCTGTTTGGCATTCAGTAATGCACATCTGAAGGTGTTAGAAGAGTTTTGCATGAATTATTATGTTAGAGTCTCAAAGCTCTGAAAACAGCGTTTCTGCTCCGGACAAACCTGGTTTGATGCAATGTTACTCAAACTCTGTCAAACATTAAAAAAGTGTCAAGTGCATGAATAAAATGCTGTTTGCAATGCAGTAATGCACATCTGAAGGTGTTAGAAGAGTTTTGCATGAATTATTATGTTAGAATCTCAAAGCTCTGAAAACAGCGTTTCTGCTCCGGACAAACCTGGTTTGATGCAATGTTACTCAAACTCTGTCAAACATTAAAAGTTTGTCATGTGCATGAATAAAATGCTGTTTGCAATGCAGTAATGCACATCTGAAGGTGTTAGAGGAGTTTTGCATGAATTATTATGTTAGAGTCTCAAAGCTCTGAAAACAGCGTTTTTGCTCCGGACAAACCTGGTTTGATGCAATGTTACTCAAACTCTTTCAAACATTAAAAAATTGTCAAGTGCATGAATAAAATGCTGTTTGCAATGAAGTAATGCACATCTGAAGGTGTTAGAAGAGATTTGCATGAATTATTATGTTAGAGTCTCAAAGCTCTGAAAACAGCGTTTCTGCTCCGGACAAACCTGGTTTGATGCAATGTTACTCAAACTCTGTCAAACATTAAAAGTTTGTCATGTGCATGAATAAAATGCTGTTTGGCATGCAGTAATGCACATCTGAAGGTGTTAGAAGAGTTTTGCATGAATTATTATGTTAGAGTCTCAAAGCTCTGAAAATAGCGTTTCTGCTCCGGACAGACCTGGTTTGATGCAATGTTACTCAAACTCTGTCAAACATTAAAAGTTTGTCATGTGCATGAATAAAATGGTGTTTGGCATGCAGTAATGCACATCTGAATGTGTTAGAAGAGTTTTGCATGAATTATTATGTTAGAGTCTCAAAGCTCTGAAAACAGCGTTTCTGCTCCGGACAAACCTGGTTTGATGCAATGTTACTGAAACTCTGTCAAACATTAAAAAATTGTCAAGTGCATGAATAAAATGCTGTTTGCAATGAAATAATGCACATCTGAAGGTGTTAGAAGCGATTTGCATGAATTATTATGTTAGACTCTCAAAGCTCTGAAAACAGCGTTTCTGCTCCGGACAAACCTGGTTTGATGCAATGTTACTCAAACTCTGTCAAACATTAAAAGTTTGTCATGTGCATGAATAAAATGCTGTTTGGCATGCAGTAATGCACATCTGAAGGTGTTAGAAGAGTTTTGCATGAATTATTATGTTAGAGTCTCAAAGCTCTGAAAATAGCGTTTCTGCTCCGGACAGACCTGGTTTGATGCAATGTTACTCAAACTCTGTCAAACATTAAAAGTTTGTCATGTGCATGAATAAAATGGTGTTTGGCATGCAGTAATGCACATCTGAATGTGTTAGAAGAGTTTTGCATGAATTATTATGTTAGAGTCTCAAAGCTCTGAAAACAGCGTTTCTGCTCCGGACAAACCTGGTTTGATGCAATGTTACTGAAACTCTGTCAAACATTAAAAAATTGTCAAGTGCATGAATAAAATGCTGTTTGCAATGAAATAATGCACATCTGAAGGTGTTAGAAGAGATTTGCATGAATTATTATGTTAGACTCTCAAAGCTCTGAAAACAGCGTTTCTGCTCCGGACAAACCTGGTTTGATGCAATGTTGCTCAAACTCTGTCAAACATTAAAAGTTTGTCATGTGCATGAATAAAATGCTGTTTGGCATGCAGTAATGCACATCTGAAGGTGTTAGAGGAGTTTTGCATGAATTATTATGTTAGAGTCTCAAAGCTCTGTAAACAGCGTTTCTGCTCCGGACAAACCTGGTTTGATGCAATGTTACTGAAACTCTGTCAAACATTAAAAAATTGTCAAGTGCATGAATAAAATGCTGTTTGCAATGAAATAATGCACATCTGAAGGTGTTAGAAGAGATTTGCATGAATTATTATGTTAGACTCTCAAAGCTCTGAAAACAGCGTTTCTGCTCCGGACAAACCTGGTTTGATGCAATGTTACTCAAACTCTGTCAAACATTAAAAGTTTGTCATGTGCATGAATAAAATGCTGTTTGGCATGCAGTAATGCACATCTGAAGGTGTTAGAGGAGTTTTGCATGAATTATTATGTTAGAGTCTCAAAGCTCTGAAAACAGCGTTTCTGCTCCGGACAAACCTGGTTTGATGCAATGTTACTCAAACTCTGTCAAACATTAAAAAATTGTCAAGTGCATGAATAAAATGCTGTTTGCAATGCAGTAATGCACATCTGAAGGTGTTAGAAGAGTTTTTCATAAATTATTATGTTAGAGTCTCAAAGCTCTGAAAACAGCGTTTCTGCTCCGGACAAACCTGGTTTGATGCAATGTTACTCAAACTCTGTCAAACATTAAAAGTTTGTCATGTGCATGAATAAAATGCTGTTTGGCATTCAGTAATGCACATCTGAAGGTGTTAGAAGAGTTTTGCATGAATTATTATGTTAGAGTCTCAAAGCTCTGAAAACAGCGTTTCTGCTCTGGACAAACCTGGTTTGATGCAATGTTACTCAAACTCTGTCAAACATTAAAAAAGTGTCAAGTGCATGAATAAAATGCTGTTTGCAATGCAGTAATGCACATCTGAAGGTGTTAGAAGAGTTTTGCATGAATTATTATGTTAGAATCTCAAAGCTCTGAAAACAGCGTTTCTGCTCCGGACAAACCTGGTTTGATGCAATGTTACTCAAACTTTGTCAAACATTAAAAAATTGTCAAGTGCATGAATAAAATGCTGTTTGCAATGCAGTAATGCACATCTGAAGGTGTTAGAAGAGTTTTGCATGAATTATTATGTTAGAGTCTCAAAGCTCTGAAAACAGCGTTTTTGCTCCGGACAAACCTGGTTTGATGCAATGTTACTCAAACTCTTTCAAACATTAAAAAATTGTCAAGTGCATGAATAAAATGCTGTTTGCAATGAAGTAATGCACATCTGAAGGTGTTAGAAGAGATTTGCATGAATTATTATGTTAGAGTCTCAAAGCTCTGAAAACAGCGTTTCTGCTCCGGACAAACCTGGTTTGATGCAATGTTACTCAAACTCTGTCAAACATTAAAAGTTTGTCATGTGCATGAATAAAATGCTGTTTGCAATGAAATAATGCACATCTGAAGGTGTTAGAAGAGTTTTGCATGAATTATTATGTTAGACTCTCAAAGCTCTGAAAACAGCGTTTCTGCTCCGGACAAACCTGGTTTGATGCAATGTTACTCAAACTCTGTCAAACATTAAAAGTTTGTCATGTGCATGAATAAAATGCTGTTTGGCATGCAGTAATGCACATCTGAAGGTGTTAGAGGAGTTTTGCATGAATTATTATGTTAGAGTCTCAAAGCTCTGAAAACAGCGTTTCTGCTCCGGACAAACCTGGTTTGATGCAATGTTACTGAAACTCTGTCAAACATTAAAAAATTGTCAAGTGCATGAATAAAATGCTGTTTGCAATGATATAATGCACATCTGAAGGTGTTAGAAGAGATTTGCATGAATTATTATGTTAGACTCTCAAAGCTCTGAAAACAGCGTTTCTGCTCCGGACAAACCTGGTTTGATGCAATGTTACTCAAACTCTGTCAAACATTAAAAGTTTGTCATGTGCATGAATAAAATGCTGTTTGGCATGCAGTAATGCACATCTGAAGGTGTTAGAGGAGTTTTGCATGAATTATTATGTTAGAGTCTCAAAGCTCTGAAAACAGCGTTTCTGCTCCGGACAAACCTGGTTTGATGCAATGTTACTCAAACTCTGTCAAACATTAAAAAATTGTCAAGTGCATGAATAAAATGCTGTTTGCAATGCAGTAATGCACATCTGAAGGTGTTAGAAGAGTTTTTCATAAATTATTATGTTAGAGTCTCAAAGCTCTGAAAACAGCGTTTCTGCTCCGGACAAACCTGGTTTGATGCAATGTTACTCAAACTCTGTCAAACATTAAAAGTTTGTCATGTGCATGAATAAAATGCTGTTTGGCATTCAGTAATGCACATCTGAAGGTGTTAGAAGAGTTTTGCATGAATTATTATGTTAGAGTCTCAAAGCTCTGAAAACAGCGTTTCTGCTCCGGACAAACCTGGTTTGATGCAATGTTACTCAAACTCTGTCAAACATTAAAAAAGTGTCAAGTGCATGAATAAAATGCTGTTTGCAAAGCAGTAATGCACATCTGAAGGTGTTAGAAGAGTTTTGCATGAATTATTATGTTAGAATCTCAAAGCTCTGAAAACAGCGTTTCTGCTCCGGACAAACCTGGTTTGATGCAATGTTACTCAAACTTTGTCAAACATTAAAAAATTGTCAAGTGCATGAATAAAATGCTGTTTGCAATGCAGTAATGCACATCTGAAGGTGTTAGAAGACTTTTGCATGAATTATTATGTTAGAGTCTCAAAGCTCTGAAAACAGCGTTTCTGCTCCGGACAAACCTGGTTTGATGCAATGTTACTGAAACTCTGTCAAACATTAAAAAATTGTCAAGTGCATGAATAAAATGCTGTTTGCAATGAAATAATGCACATCTGAAGGTGTTAGAAGAGATTTGCATGAATTATTATGTTAAACTCTCAAAGCTCTGAAAACAGCGTTTCTGCTCCGGACAAACCTGGTTTGATGCAATGTTACTCAAACTCTGTCAAACATTAAAAGTTTGTCATGTGCATGAATAAAATGCTGTTTGGCATGCAGTAATGCACATCTGAAGGTGTTAGAGGAGTTTTGCATGAATTATTATGTTAGAGTCTCAAAGCTCTGAAAACAGCGTTTCTGCTCCGGACAAACCTGGTTTGATGCAATGTTACTGAAACTCTGTCAAACATTAAAAAATTGTCAAGTGCATGAATAAAATGCTGTTTGCAATGATATAATGCACATCTGAAGGTGTTAGAAGAGATTTGCATGAATTAATATGTTAGACTCTCAAAGCTCTGAAAACAGCGTTTCTGCTCCGGACAAACCTGGTTTGATGCAATGTTACTCAAACTCTGTCAAACATTAAAAGTTTGTCATGTGCATGAATAAAATGCTGTTTGGCATGCAGTAATGCACATCTGAAGGTGTTAGAAGAGTTTTGCATGAATTATTATGTTAGAGTGTCAAAGCTCTGAAAACAGCGTTTCTGCTCCGGACAAACCTGGTTTGATGCAATGTTACTCAAACTCTGTCAAACATTAAAAGTTTGTCATGTGCATGAATAAAATGCTGTTTGGCATGCAGTAATGCACATCTGAAGGTGTTAGAAGAGTTTTGCATGAATTATTATGTTAGAGTCTCAAAGCTCTGAAAACAGCGTTTCTGCTCCGGACAAAACTGGTTTGATGCAATGTCACTCAAACTCTGTCAAACATTAAAAAATTGTAAAGTGCATGAATAAAATGCTGTTTGCGATGCAGTAATGCACATCTGAAGGTGTTAAAAGAGTTTTTCATAAATTATTATGTTAGAGTCTCAAAGCTCTGAAAACAGCGTTTCTGCTCCGGACAAACCTGGTTTGATGCAATGTTACTCAAACTCTGTCAAACATTAAAAGTTTGTCATGTGCATGAATAAAATGCTGTTTGGCATGCAGTAATGCACATCTGAAGGTGTTAGAAGAGTTTTGCATGAATTATTATGTTAGAGTCTCAAAGCTCTGAAAACAGCGTTTTTGCTCCGGACAAACCTGGTTTGATGCAATGTTACTCAAACTCTTTCAAACATTAAAAAATTGTCAAGTGCATGAATAAAATGCTGTTTGCAATGAAGTAATGCACATCTGAAGGTGTTAGAAGAGATTCGCATGAATTATTATGTTAGAGTCTGAAAGCTCTGAAAACAGCGTTTCTGCTCCGGACAAACCTGGTTTGATGCAATGTTACTCAAACTCTGTCAAACATTAAAAGTTTGTCATGTGCATGAATAAAATGCTGTTTGGCATGCAGTAATGCACATCTGAAGGTGTTAGAAGAGTTTTGCATGAATTATTATGGTAGACTCTCAAAGCTCTGAAAATAGCGTTTCTGCTCCGGACAGACCTGGTTTGATGCAATGTTACTCAAACTCTGTCAAACATTAAAAGTTTGTCATGTGCATGAATAAAATGGTGTTTGGCATGCAGTAATGCACATCTGAATGTGTTAGAAGAGTTTTGCATGAATTATTATGTTAGAGTCTCAAAGCTCTGAAAACAGCTTTTCTGCTCCGGACAAACCTGGTTTGATGCAATGTTACTCAAACTCTGTCAAACATTAAAAGTTTGTCATGTGCATGAATAAAATGCTGTTTGGCATGCAGTAATGCACATCTGAAGGTGTTAGAAGAGTTTTGCATGAATTATTATGTTAGAGTCTCAAAGCTCTGAAAACAGCGTTTCTGCTCCGGACAGGCCTGGTTTGATGCAATGTTACTCAAACTCTGTCAAACATTAAAAGTTTGTCATGTGCATGAATAAAATGCTGTTTGGCATGCAGTAATGCACATCTGAAGGTGTTAGAAGAGTTTTGCATGAATTATTATGTTAGAGTCTCAAAGCTCTGAAAACAGCGTTTCTGCTCCGGACAAACCTGGTTTGATGCAATGTTACTCAAACTCTGTCAAACATTAAAAAATTGTCAAGTGCATGAATAAAATGCTGTTTGCGATGCAGTAATGCACATCTGAAGGTGTTAAAAGAGTTTTTCATAAATTATTATGTTAGAGTCTCAAAGCTCTGAAAACAGCGTTTCTGCTCCGGACAAACCTGGTTTGATGCAATGTTACTCAAACTCTGTCAAACATTAAAAAATTGTCAAGTGCATGAATAAAATGCTGTTTGCAATGCAGTAATGCACATCTGAAGGTGTTAGAAGAGTTTTTCATAAATTATTATGTTAGAGTCTCAATGCTCTGAAAACAGCGTTTCTGCTCCGGACAAACCTGGTTTGATGCAATGTTACTCAAACTCTGTCAAACATTAAAAGTTTGTCATGTGCATGAATAAAATGCTGTTTGGCATTCAGTAATGCACATCTGAAGGTGTTAGAAGAGTTTTGCATGAATTATTATGTTAGAGTCTCAAAGCTCTGAAAACAGCGTTTCTGCTCCGGACAAACCTGGTTTGATGCAATGTTACTCAAACTCTGTCAAACATTAAAAAATTGTCAAGTGCATGAATAAAATGCTGTTTGCAATGCAGTAATGCACATCTGAAGGTGTTAGAAGAGTTTTGCATGAATTTAATATGTTAGAGTCTCAAAGCTCTGAAAACAGCGTTTCTGCTCCGGACAAACCTGGTTTGATGCAATGTTACTGAAACTCTGTCAAACATTAAAAAATTGTCAAATGCATGAATAAAATGCTGTTTGCAATGCAGTAATGCACATCTGAAGGTGTTAGAAGACTTTTGCATGAATTATTATGTTAGAGTGTCAAAGCTCTGAAAACAGCGTTTCTGCTCCGGACAAACCTGGTTTGATGCAATGTTACTCAAACTCTGTCAAACATTAAAAGTTTGTCATGTGCATGAATAAAATGCTGTTTGGCATGCAGTAATGCACATCTGAAGGTGTTAGAAGAGTTTTGCATGAATTATTATGTTAGAGTGTCAAAGCTCTGAAAACAGCGTTTCTGCTCCGGACAAACCTGGTTTGATGCAATGTTACTCAAACTCTGTCAAACATTAAAAGTTTGTCATGTGCATGAATAATATGCTGTTTGGCATGCAGTAATGCACATCTGAAGGTGTTAGAAGAGTTTTGCATGAATTATTATGTTAGAGTCTCAAAGCTCTGAAAACAGCGTTTTTGCTCCGGACAAACCTGGTTTGATGCAATGTTACTCAAACTCTTTCAAACATTAAAAAATTGTCAAGTGCATGAATAAAATGCTGTTTGCAATGAAGTAATGCACATCTGAAGGTGTTAGAAGAGATTTGCATGAATTATTATGTTAGAGTCTCAAAGCTCTGAAAACAGCGTTTCTGCTCCGGACAAACCTGGTTTGATGCAATGTTACTCAAACTCTGTCAAACATTAAAAGTTTGTCATGTGCATGAATAAAATGCTGTTTGCAATGAAATAATGCACATCTGAAGGTGTTAGAAGAGTTTTGCATGAATTATTATGTTAGACTCTCAAAGCTCTGAAAACAGCGTTTCTGCTCCGGACAAACCTGGTTTGATGCAATGTTACTCAAACTCTGTCAAACATTAAAAGTTTGTCATGTGCATGAATAAAATGCTGTTTGGCATGCAGTATTGCACATCTGAAGGTGTTAGAGGAGTTTTGCATGAATTATTATGTTAGAGTCTCAAAGCTCTGAAAACAGCGTTTCTGCTCCGGACAAACCTGGTTTGATGCAATGTTACTGAAACTCTGTCAAACATTAAAAAATTGTCAAGTGCATGAATAAAATGCTGTTTGCAATGATATAATGCACATCTGAAGGTGTTAGAAGAGATTTGCATGAATTATTATGTTAGACTCTCAAAGCTCTGAAAACAGCGTTTCTGCTCCGGACAAACCTGGTTTGATGCAATGTTACTCAAACTCTGTCAAACATTAAAAGTTTGTCATGTGCATGAATAAAATGCTGTTTGGCATGCAGTAATGCACATCTGAAGGTGTTAGAGGAGTTTTGCATGAATTATTATGTTAGAGTCTCAAAGCTCTGAAAACAGCGTTTCTGCTCCGGACAAACCTGGTTTGATGCAATGTTACTCAAACTCTGTCAAACATTAAAAAATTGTCAAGTGCATGAATAAAATGCTGTTTGCAATGCAGTAATGCACATCTGAAGGTGTTAGAAGAGTTTTTCATAAATTATTATGTTAGAGTCTCAAAGCTCTGAAAACAGCGTTTCTGCTCCGGACAAACCTGGTTTGATGCAATGTTACTCAAACTCTGTCAAACATTAAAAGTTTGTCATGTGCATGAATAAAATGCTGTTTGGCATGCAGTAATGCACATCTGAAGGTGTTAGAAGAGTTTTGCATGAATTATTATGTTAGAGTCTCAAAGCTCTGAAAACAGCGTTTCTGCTCCGGACAAACCTGGTTTGATGCAATGTTACTCAAACTCTGTCAAACATTAAAAAAGTGTCAAGTGCATGAATAAAATGCTGTTTGCAAAGCAGTAATGCACATCTGAAGGTGTTAGAAGAGTTTTGCATGAATTATTATGTTAGAATCTCAAAGCTCTGAAAACAGCGTTTCTGCTCCGGACAAACCTGGTTTGATGCAATGTTACTCAAACTTTGTCAAACATTAAAAAATTGTCAAGTGCATGAATAAAATGCTGTTTGCAATGCAGTAATGCACATCTGAAGGTGTTAGAAGACTTTTGCATGAATTATTATGTTAGAGTCTCAAAGCTCTGAAAACAGCGTTTCTGCTCCGGACAAACCTGGTTTGATGCAATGTTACTGAAACTCTGTCAAACATTAAAAAATTGTCAAGTGCATGAATAAAATGCTGTTTGCAATGAAATAATGCACATCTGAAGGTGTTAGAAGAGATTTGCATGAATTATTATGTTAAACTCTCAAAGCTCTGAAAACAGCGTTTCTGCTCCGGACAAACCTGGTTTGATGCAATGTTACTCAAACTCTGTCAAACATTAAAAGTTTGTCATGTGCATGAATAAAATGCTGTTTGGCATGCAGTAATGCACATCTGAAGGTGTTAGAGGAGTTTTGCATGAATTATTATGTTAGAGTCTCAAAGCTCTGAAAACAGCGTTTCTGCTCCGGACAAACCTGGTTTGATGCAATGTTACTGAAACTCTGTCAAACATTAAAAAATTGTCAAGTGCATGAATAAAATGCTGTTTGCAATGATATAATGCACATCTGAAGGTGTTAGAAGAGATTTGCATGAATTAATATGTTAGACTCTCAAAGCTCTGAAAACAGCGTTTCTGCTCCGGACAAACCTGGTTTGATGCAATGTTACTCAAACTCTGTCAAACATTAAAAGTTTGTCATGTGCATGAATAAAATGCTGTTTGGCATGCAGTAATGCACATCTGAAGGTGTTAGAAGAGTTTTGCATGAATTATTATGTTAGAGTGTCAAAGCTCTGAAAACAGCGTTTCTGCTCCGGACAAACCTGGTTTGATGCAATGTTACTCAAACTCTGTCAAACATTAAAAGTTTGTCATGTGCATGAAGAAAATGCTGTTTGGCATGCAGTAATGCACATCTGAAGGTGTTAGAAGAGTTTTGCATGAATTATTATGTTAGAGTCTCAAAGCTCTGAAAACAGCGTTTCTGCTCCGGACAAAACTGGTTTGATGCAATGTCACTCAAACTCTGTCAAACATTAAAAAATTGTAAAGTGCATGAATAAAATGCTGTTTGCGATGCAGTAATGCACATCTGAAGGTGTTAAAAGAGTTTTTCATAAATTATTATGTTAGAGTCTCAAAGCTCTGAAAACAGCGTTTCTGCTCCGGACAAACCTGGTTTGATGCAATGTTACTCAAACTCTGTCAAACATTAAAAGTTTGTCATGTGCATGAATAAAATGCTGTTTGGCATGCAGTAATGCACATCTGAAGGTGTTAGAAGAGTTTTGCATGAATTATTATGTTAGAGTCTCAAAGCTCTGAAAACAGCGTTTTTGCTCCGGACAAACCTGGTTTGATGCAATGTTACTCAAACTCTTTCAAACATTAAAAAATTGTCAAGTGCATGAATAAAATGCTGTTTGCAATGAAGTAATGCACATCTGAAGGTGTTAGAAGAGATTCGCATGAATTATTATGTTAGAGTCTCAAAGCTCTGAAAACAGCGTTTCTGCTCCGGACAAACCTGGTTTGATGCAATGTTACTCAAACTCTGTCAAACATTAAAAGTTTGTCATGTGCATGAATAAAATGCTGTTTGGCATGCAGTAATGCACATCTGAAGGTGTTAGAAGAGTTTTGCATGAATTATTATGGTAGAGTCTCAAAGCTCTGAAAATAGCGTTTCTGCTCCGGACAGACCTGGTTTGATGCAATGTTACTCAAACTCTGTCAAACATTAAAAGTTTGTCATGTGCATGAATAAAATGGTGTTTGGCATGCAGTAATGCACATCTGAATGTGTTAGAAGAGTTTTGCATGAATTATTATGTTAGAGTCTCAAAGCTCTGAAAACAGCGTTTCTGCTCCGGACAAACCTGGTTTGATGCAATGTTACTCAAACTCTGTCAAACATTAAAAGTTTGTCATGTGCATGAATAAAATGCTGTTTGGCATGCAGTAATGCACATCTGAAGGTGTTAGAAGAGTTTTGCATGAATTATTATGTTAGAGTCTCAAAGCTCTGAAAACAGCGTTTCTGCTCCGGACAGGCCTGGTTTGATGCAATGTTACTCAAACTCTGTCAAACATTAAAAGTTTGTCATGTGCATGAATAAAATGCTGTTTGGCATGCAGTAATGCACATCTGAAGGTGTTAGAAGAGTTTTGCATGAATTATTATGTTAGAGTCTCAAAGCTCTGAAAACAGCGTTTCTGCTCCGGACAAACCTGGTTTGATGCAATGTTACTCAAACTCTGTCAAACATTAAAAAATTGTCAAGTGCATGAATAAAATGCTGTTTGCGATGCAGTAATGCACATCTGAAGGTGTTAAAAGAGTTTTTCATAAATTATTATGTTAGAGTCTCAAAGCTCTGAAAACAGCGTTTCTGCTCCGGACAAACCTGGTTTGATGCAATGTTACTCAAACTCTGTCAAACATTAAAAAATTGTCAAGTGCATGAATAAAATGCTGTTTGCAATGCAGTAATGCACATCTGAAGGTGTTAGAAGAGTTTTTCATAAATTATTATGTTAGAGTCTCAATGCTCTGAAAACAGCGTTTCTGCTCCGGACAAACCTGGTTTGATGCAATGTTACTCAAACTCTGTCAAACATTAAAAGTTTGTCATGTGCATGAATAAAATGCTGTTTGGCATTCAGTAATGCACATCTGAAGGTGTTAGAAGAGTTTTGCATGAATTATTATGTTAGAGTCTCAAAGCTCTGAAAACAGCGTTTCTGCTCCGGACAAACCTGGTTTGATGCAATGTTACTCAAACTCTGTCAAACATTAAAAAATTGTCAAGTGCATGAATAAAATGCTGTTTGCAATGCAGTAATGCACATCTAAAGGTGTTAGAAGAGTTTTGCATGAATTTAATATGTTAGAGTCTCAAAGCTCTGAAAACAGCGTTTCTGCTCCGGACAAACCTGGTTTGATGCAATGTTACTGAAACTCTGTCAAACATTAAAAAATTGTCAAATGCATGAATAAAATGCTGTTTGCAATGCAGTAATGCACATCTGAAGGTGTTAGAAGACTTTTGCATGAATTATTATGTTAGAGTGTCAAAGCTCTGAAAACAGCGTTTCTGCTCCGGACAAACCTGGTTTGATGCAATGTTACTCAAACTCTGTCAAACATTAAAAGTTTGTCATGTGCATGAATAAAATGCTGTTTGGCATGCAGTAATGCACATCTGAAGGTGTTAGAAGAGTTTTGCATGAATTATTATGTTAGAGTGTCAAAGCTCTGAAAACAGCGTTTCTGCTCCGGACAAACCTGGTTTGATGCAATGTTACTCAAACTCTGTCAAACATTAAAAGTTTGTCATGTGCATGAATAATATGCTGTTTGGCATGCAGTAATGCACATCTGAAGGTGTTAGAAGAGTTTTGCATGAATTATTATGTTAGAGTCTCAAAGCTCTGAAAACAGCGTTTCTGCTCCGGACAGACCTGGTTTGATGCAATGTTACTCAAACTCTGTCAAACATTAAAAGTTTGTCATGTGCATGAATAAAATGGTGTTTGGCATGCAGTAATGCACATCTGAATGTGTTAGAAGAGTTTTGCATGAATTATTATGTTAGAGTCTCAAAGCTCTGAAAACAGCGTTTCTGCTACGGACAAACCTGGTTTGATGCAATGTTACTGAAACTCCGTCAAACATTAAAAAATTGTCAAGTGCATTAATAAAATTCTGTTTGCAATGAAGTAATGCACATCTGAAGGTGTTAGAAGAGATTTGCATGAATTATTATGTTAGAGTCTCAAAGCTCTGAAAACAACGTTTCTGCTCCGGACAAACCTGGTTTGATGCAATGTTACTCAAACTCTGTCAAACATTAAAAGTTTGTCATATGCATGAATAAAATGCTGTTTGGCATGCAGTAATGCACATCTGAAGGTGTTAGAAGAGTTTTGCATGAATTATTATGTTAGAGTCTCAAAGCTCTGAAAACAGCGTTTCTGCTCCGGACAAAACTGGTTTGATGCAATGTCACTCAAACTCTGTCAAACATTAAAAAATTGTAAAGTGCATGAATAAAATGCTGTTTGCGATGCAGTAATGCACATCTGAAGGTGTTAAAAGAGTTTTTCATAAATTATTATGTTAGAGTCTCAAAGCTCTGAAAACAGCGTTTCTGCTCCGGACAAACCTGGTTTGATGCAATGTTACTCAAACTCTGTCAAACATTAAAAGTTTGTCATGTGCATGAATAAAATGCTGTTTGGCATGCAGTAATGCACATCTGAAGGTGTTAGAAGAGTTTTGCATGAATTATTATGTTAGAGTCTCAAAGCTCTGAAAACAGCGTTTTTGCTCCGGACAAACCTGGTTTGATGCAATGTTACTCAAACTCTTTCAAACATTAAAAAATTGTCAAGTGCATGAATAAAATGCTGTTTGCAATGAAGTAATGCACATCTGAAGGTGTTAGAAGAGATTCGCATGAATTATTATGTTAGAGTCTGAAAGCTCTGAAAACAGCGTTTCTGCTCCGGACAAACCTGGTTTGATGCAATGTTACTCAAACTCTGTCAAACATTAAAAGTTTGTCATGTGCATGAATAAAATGCTGTTTGGCATGCAGTAATGCACATCTGAAGGTGTTAGAAGAGTTTTGCATGAATTATTATGGTAGACTCTCAAAGCTCTGAAAATAGCGTTTCTGCTCCGGACAGACCTGGTTTGATGCAATGTTACTCAAACTCTGTCAAACATTAAAAGTTTGTCATGTGCATGAATAAAATGGTGTTTGGCATGCAGTAATGCACATCTGAATGTGTTAGAAGAGTTTTGCATGAATTATTATGTTAGAGTCTCAAAGCTCTGAAAACAGCTTTTCTGCTCCGGACAAACCTGGTTTGATGCAATGTTACTCAAACTCTGTCAAACATTAAAAGTTTGTCATGTGCATGAATAAAATGCTGTTTGGCATGCAGTAATGCACATCTGAAGGTGTTAGAAGAGTTTTGCATGAATTATTATGTTAGAGTCTCAAAGCTCTGAAAACAGCGTTTCTGCTCCGGACAGGCCTGGTTTGATGCAATGTTACTCAAACTCTGTCAAACATTAAAAGTTTGTCATGTGCATGAATAAAATGCTGTTTGGCATGCAGTAATGCACATCTGAAGGTGTTAGAAGAGTTTTGCATGAATTATTATGTTAGAGTCTCAAAGCTCTGAAAACAGCGTTTCTGCTCCGGACAAACCTGGTTTGATGCAATGTTACTCAAACTCTGTCAAACATTAAAAAATTGTCAAGTGCATGAATAAAATGCTGTTTGCGATGCAGTAATGCACATCTGAAGGTGTTAAAAGAGTTTTTCATAAATTATTATGTTAGAGTCTCAAAGCTCTGAAAACAGCGTTTCTGCTCCGGACAAACCTGGTTTGATGCAATGTTACTCAAACTCTGTCAAACATTAAAAAATTGTCAAGTGCATGAATAAAATGCTGTTTGCAATGCAGTAATGCACATCTGAAGGTGTTAGAAGAGTTTTTCATAAATTATTATGTTAGAGTCTCAATGCTCTGAAAACAGCGTTTCTGCTCCGGACAAACCTGGTTTGATGCAATGTTACTCAAACTCTGTCAAACATTAAAAGTTTGTCATGTGCATGAATAAAATGCTGTTTGGCATTCAGTAATGCACATCTGAAGGTGTTAGAAGAGTTTTGCATGAATTATTATGTTAGAGTCTCAAAGCTCTGAAAACAGCGTTTCTGCTCCGGACAAACCTGGTTTGATGCAATGTTACTCAAACTCTGTCAAACATTAAAAAATTGTCAAGTGCATGAATAAAATGCTGTTTGCAATGCAGTAATGCACATCTGAAGGTGTTAGAAGAGTTTTGCATGAATTTAATATGTTAGAGTCTCAAAGCTCTGAAAACAGCGTTTCTGCTCCGGACAAACCTGGTTTGATGCAATGTTACTGAAACTCTGTCAAACATTAAAAAATTGTCAAATGCATGAATAAAATGCTGTTTGCAATGCAGTAATGCACATCTGAAGGTGTTAGAAGACTTTTGCATGAATTATTATGTTAGAGTGTCAAAGCTCTGAAAACAGCGTTTCTGCTCCGGACAAACCTGGTTTGATGCAATGTTACTCAAACTCTGTCAAACATTAAAAGTTTGTCATGTGCATGAATAAAATGCTGTTTGGCATGCAGTAATGCACATCTGAAGGTGTTAGAAGAGTTTTGCATGAATTATTATGTTAGAGTGTCAAAGCTCTGAAAACAGCGTTTCTGCTCCGGACAAACCTGGTTTGATGCAATGTTACTCAAACTCTGTCAAACATTAAAAGTTTGTCATGTGCATGAATAATATGCTGTTTGGCATGCAGTAATGCACATCTGAAGGTGTTAGAAGAGTTTTGCATGAATTATTATGTTAGAGTCTCAAAGCTCTGAAAACAGCGTTTTTGCTCCGGACAAACCTGGTTTGATGCAATGTTACTCAAACTCTTTCAAACATTAAAAAATTGTCAAGTGCATGAATAAAATGCTGTTTGCAATGAAGTAATGCACATCTGAAGGTGTTAGAAGAGATTTGCATGAATTATTATGTTAGAGTCTCAAAGCTCTGAAAACAGCGTTTCTGCTCCGGACAAACCTGGTTTGATGCAATGTTACTCAAACTCTGTCAAACATTAAAAGTTTGTCATGTGCATGAATAAAATGCTGTTTGCAATGAAATAATGCACATCTGAAGGTGTTAGAAGAGTTTTGCATGAATTATTATGTTAGACTCTCAAAGCTCTGAAAACAGCGTTTCTGCTCCGGACAAACCTGGTTTGATGCAATGTTACTCAAACTCTGTCAAACATTAAAAGTTTGTCATGTGCATGAATAAAATGCTGTTTGGCATGCAGTATTGCACATCTGAAGGTGTTAGAGGAGTTTTGCATGAATTATTATGTTAGAGTCTCAAAGCTCTGAAAACAGCGTTTCTGCTCCGGACAAACCTGGTTTGATGCAATGTTACTGAAACTCTGTCAAACATTAAAAAATTGTCAAGTGCATGAATAAAATGCTGTTTGCAATGATATAATGCACATCTGAAGGTGTTAGAAGAGATTTGCATGAATTATTATGTTAGACTCTCAAAGCTCTGAAAACAGCGTTTCTGCTCCGGACAAACCTGGTTTGATGCAATGTTACTCAAACTCTGTCAAACATTAAAAGTTTGTCATGTGCATGAATAAAATGCTGTTTGGCATGCAGTAATGCACATCTGAAGGTGTTAGAGGAGTTTTGCATGAATTATTATGTTAGAGTCTCAAAGCTCTGAAAACAGCGTTTCTGCTCCGGACAAACCTGGTTTGATGCAATGTTACTCAAACTCTGTCAAACATTAAAAAATTGTCAAGTGCATGAATAAAATGCTGTTTGCAATGCAGTAATGCACATCTGAAGGTGTTAGAAGAGTTTTTCATAAATTATTATGTTAGAGTCTCAAAGCTCTGAAAACAGCGTTTCTGCTCCGGACAAACCTGGTTTGATGCAATGTTACTCAAACTCTGTCAAACATTAAAAGTTTGTCATGTGCATGAATAAAATGCTGTTTGGCATGCAGTAATGCACATCTGAAGGTGTTAGAAGAGTTTTGCATGAATTATTATGTTAGAGTCTCAAAGCTCTGAAAACAGCGTTTCTGCTCCGGACAAACCTGGTTTGATGCAATGTTACTCAAACTCTGTCAAACATTAAAAAAGTGTCAAGTGCATGAATAAAATGCTGTTTGCAAAGCAGTAATGCACATCTGAAGGTGTTAGAAGAGTTTTGCATGAATTATTATGTTAGAATCTCAAAGCTCTGAAAACAGCGTTTCTGCTCCGGACAAACCTGGTTTGATGCAATGTTACTCAAACTTTGTCAAACATTAAAAAATTGTCAAGTGCATGAATAAAATGCTGTTTGCAATGCAGTAATGCACATCTGAAGGTGTTAGAAGACTTTTGCATGAATTATTATGTTAGAGTCTCAAAGCTCTGAAAACAGCGTTTCTGCTCCGGACAAACCTGGTTTGATGCAATGTTACTGAAACTCTGTCAAACATTAAAAAATTGTCAAGTGCATGAATAAAATGCTGTTTGCAATGAAATAATGCACATCTGAAGGTGTTAGAAGAGATTTGCATGAATTATTATGTTAAACTCTCAAAGCTCTGAAAACAGCGTTTCTGCTCCGGACAAACCTGGTTTGATGCAATGTTACTCAAACTCTGTCAAACATTAAAAGTTTGTCATGTGCATGAATAAAATGCTGTTTGGCATGCAGTAATGCACATCTGAAGGTGTTAGAGGAGTTTTGCATGAATTATTATGTTAGAGTCTCAAAGCTCTGAAAACAGCGTTTCTGCTCCGGACAAACCTGGTTTGATGCAATGTTACTGAAACTCTGTCAAACATTAAAAAATTGTCAAGTGCATGAATAAAATGCTGTTTGCAATGATATAATGCACATCTGAAGGTGTTAGAAGAGATTTGCATGAATTAATATGTTAGACTCTCAAAGCTCTGAAAACAGCGTTTCTGCTCCGGACAAACCTGGTTTGATGCAATGTTACTCAAACTCTGTCAAACATTAAAAGTTTGTCATGTGCATGAATAAAATGCTGTTTGGCATGCAGTAATGCACATCTGAAGGTGTTAGAAGAGTTTTGCATGAATTATTATGTTAGAGTGTCAAAGCTCTGAAAACAGCGTTTCTGCTCCGGACAAACCTGGTTTGATGCAATGTTACTCAAACTCTGTCAAACATTAAAAGTTTGTCATGTGCATGAAGAAAATGCTGTTTGGCATGCAGTAATGCACATCTGAAGGTGTTAGAAGAGTTTTGCATGAATTATTATGTTAGAGTCTCAAAGCTCTGAAAACAGCGTTTCTGCTCCGGACAAAACTGGTTTGATGCAATGTCACTCAAACTCTGTCAAACATTAAAAAATTGTAAAGTGCATGAATAAAATGCTGTTTGCGATGCAGTAATGCACATCTGAAGGTGTTAAAAGAGTTTTTCATAAATTATTATGTTAGAGTCTCAAAGCTCTGAAAACAGCGTTTCTGCTCCGGACAAACCTGGTTTGATGCAATGTTACTCAAACTCTGTCAAACATTAAAAGTTTGTCATGTGCATGAATAAAATGCTGTTTGGCATGCAGTAATGCACATCTGAAGGTGTTAGAAGAGTTTTGCATGAATTATTATGTTAGAGTCTCAAAGCTCTGAAAACAGCGTTTTTGCTCCGGACAAACCTGGTTTGATGCAATGTTACTCAAACTCTTTCAAACATTAAAAAATTGTCAAGTGCATGAATAAAATGCTGTTTGCAATGAAGTAATGCACATCTGAAGGTGTTAGAAGAGATTCGCATGAATTATTATGTTAGAGTCTCAAAGCTCTGAAAACAGCGTTTCTGCTCCGGACAAACCTGGTTTGATGCAATGTTACTCAAACTCTGTCAAACATTAAAAGTTTGTCATGTGCATGAATAAAATGCTGTTTGGCATGCAGTAATGCACATCTGAAGGTGTTAGAAGAGTTTTGCATGAATTATTATGGTAGAGTCTCAAAGCTCTGAAAATAGCGTTTCTGCTCCGGACAGACCTGGTTTGATGCAATGTTACTCAAACTCTGTCAAACATTAAAAGTTTGTCATGTGCATGAATAAAATGGTGTTTGGCATGCAGTAATGCACATCTGAATGTGTTAGAAGAGTTTTGCATGAATTATTATGTTAGAGTCTCAAAGCTCTGAAAACAGCGTTTCTGCTCCGGACAAACCTGGTTTGATGCAATGTTACTCAAACTCTGTCAAACATTAAAAGTTTGTCATGTGCATGAATAAAATGCTGTTTGGCATGCAGTAATGCACATCTGAAGGTGTTAGAAGAGTTTTGCATGAATTATTATGTTAGAGTCTCAAAGCTCTGAAAACAGCGTTTCTGCTCCGGACAGGCCTGGTTTGATGCAATGTTACTCAAACTCTGTCAAACATTAAAAGTTTGTCATGTGCATGAATAAAATGCTGTTTGGCATGCAGTAATGCACATCTGAAGGTGTTAGAAGAGTTTTGCATGAATTATTATGTTAGAGTCTCAAAGCTCTGAAAACAGCGTTTCTGCTCCGGACAAACCTGGTTTGATGCAATGTTACTCAAACTCTGTCAAACATTAAAAAATTGTCAAGTGCATGAATAAAATGCTGTTTGCGATGCAGTAATGCACATCTGAAGGTGTTAAAAGAGTTTTTCATAAATTATTATGTTAGAGTCTCAAAGCTCTGAAAACAGCGTTTCTGCTCCGGACAAACCTGGTTTGATGCAATGTTACTCAAACTCTGTCAAACATTAAAAAATTGTCAAGTGCATGAATAAAATGCTGTTTGCAATGCAGTAATGCACATCTGAAGGTGTTAGAAGAGTTTTTCATAAATTATTATGTTAGAGTCTCAATGCTCTGAAAACAGCGTTTCTGCTCCGGACAAACCTGGTTTGATGCAATGTTACTCAAACTCTGTCAAACATTAAAAGTTTGTCATGTGCATGAATAAAATGCTGTTTGGCATTCAGTAATGCACATCTGAAGGTGTTAGAAGAGTTTTGCATGAATTATTATGTTAGAGTCTCAAAGCTCTGAAAACAGCGTTTCTGCTCCGGACAAACCTGGTTTGATGCAATGTTACTCAAACTCTGTCAAACATTAAAAAATTGTCAAGTGCATGAATAAAATGCTGTTTGCAATGCAGTAATGCACATCTAAAGGTGTTAGAAGAGTTTTGCATGAATTTAATATGTTAGAGTCTCAAAGCTCTGAAAACAGCGTTTCTGCTCCGGACAAACCTGGTTTGATGCAATGTTACTGAAACTCTGTCAAACATTAAAAAATTGTCAAATGCATGAATAAAATGCTGTTTGCAATGCAGTAATGCACATCTGAAGGTGTTAGAAGACTTTTGCATGAATTATTATGTTAGAGTGTCAAAGCTCTGAAAACAGCGTTTCTGCTCCGGACAAACCTGGTTTGATGCAATGTTACTCAAACTCTGTCAAACATTAAAAGTTTGTCATGTGCATGAATAAAATGCTGTTTGGCATGCAGTAATGCACATCTGAAGGTGTTAGAAGAGTTTTGCATGAATTATTATGTTAGAGTGTCAAAGCTCTGAAAACAGCGTTTCTGCTCCGGACAAACCTGGTTTGATGCAATGTTACTCAAACTCTGTCAAACATTAAAAGTTTGTCATGTGCATGAATAATATGCTGTTTGGCATGCAGTAATGCACATCTGAAGGTGTTAGAAGAGTTTTGCATGAATTATTATGTTAGAGTCTCAAAGCTCTGAAAACAGCGTTTTTGCTCCGGACAAACCTGGTTTGATGCAATGTTACTCAAACTCTTTCAAACATTAAAAAATTGTCAAGTGCATGAATAAAATGCTGTTTGCAATGAAGTAATGCACATCTGAAGGTGTTAGAAGAGATTTGCATGAATTATTATGTTAGAGTCTCAAAGCTCTGAAAACAGCGTTTCTGCTCCGGACAAACCTGGTTTGATGCAATGTTACTCAAACTCTGTCAAACATTAAAAGTTTGTCATGTGCATGAATAAAATGCTGTTTGCAATGAAATAATGCACATCTGAAGGTGTTAGAAGAGTTTTGCATGAATTATTATGTTAGACTCTCAAAGCTCTGAAAACAGCGTTTCTGCTCCGGACAAACCTGGTTTGATGCAATGTTACTCAAACTCTGTCAAACATTAAAAGTTTGTCATGTGCATGAATAAAATGCTGTTTGGCATGCAGTAATGCACATCTGAAGGTGTTAGAGGAGTTTTGCATGAATTATTATGTTAGAGTCTCAAAGCTCTGAAAACAGCGTTTCTGCTCCGGACAAACCTGGTTTGATGCAATGTTACTGAAACTCTGTCAAACATTAAAAAATTGTCAAATGCATGAATAAAATGCTGTTTGCAATGATATAATGCACATCTGAAGGTGTTAGAAGAGATTTGCATGAATTATTATGTTAGACTCTCAAAGCTCTGAAAACAGCGTTTCTGCTCCGGACAAACCTGGTTTGATGCAATGTTACTCAAACTCTGTCAAACATTAAAACTTTGTCATGTGCATGAATAAAATGCTGTTTGGCATGCAGTAATGCACATCTGAAGGTGTTAGAGGAGTTTTGCATGAATTATTATGTTAGAGTCTCAAAGCTCTGAAAACAGCGTTTCTTCTCCGGACAAACCTGGTTTGATGCAATGTTACTCAAACTCTGTCAAACATTAAAAAATTGTCAAGTGCATGAATAAAATGCTGTTTGCAATGCAGTAATGCACATCTGAAGGTGTTAGAAGAGTTTTTCATAAATTATTATGTTAGAGTCTCAAAGCTCTGAAAACAGCGTTTCTGCTCCGGACAAACCTGGTTTGATGCAATGTTACTCAAACTCTGTCAAACATTAAAAGTTTGTCATGTGCATGAATAAAATGCTGTTTGGCATGCAGTAATGCACATCTGAAGGTGTTAGAAGAGTTTTGCATGAATTATTATGTTAGAGTCTCAAAGCTCTGAAAACAGCGTTTCTGCTCCGGACAAACCTGGTTTGATGCAATGTTACTCAAACTCTGTCAAACATTAAAAAAGTGTCAAGTGCATGAATAAAATGCTGTTTGCAAAGCAGTAATGCACATCTGAAGGTGTTAGAAGAGTTTTGCATGAATTATTATGTTAGAATCTCAAAGCTCTGAAAACAGCGTTTCTGCTCCGGACAAACCTGGTTTGATGCAATGTTACTCAAACTTTGTCAAACATTAAAAAATTGTCAAGTGCATGAATAAAATGCTGTTTGCAATGCAGTAATGCACATCTGAAGGTGTTAGAAGACTTTTGCATGAATTATTATGTTAGAGTCTCAAAGCTCTGAAAACAGCGTTTCTGCTCCGGACAAACCTGGTTTGATGCAATGTTACTGAAACTCTGTCAAACATTAAAAAATTGTCAAGTGCATGAATAAAATGCTGTTTGCAATGAAATAATGCACATCTGAAGGTGTTAGAAGAGATTTGCATGAATTATTATGTTAAACTCTCAAAGCTCTGAAAACAGCGTTTCTGCTCCGGACAAACCTGGTTTGATGCAATGTTACTCAAACTCTGTCAAACATTAAAAGTTTGTCATGTGCATGAATAAAATGCTGTTTGGCATGCAGTAATGCACATCTGAAGGTGTTAGAGGAGTTTTGCATGAATTATTATGTTAGAGTCTCAAAGCTCTGAAAACAGCGTTTCTGCTCCGGACAAACCTGGTTTGATGCAATGTTACTGAAACTCTGTCAAACATTAAAAAATTGTCAAGTGCATGAATAAAATGCTGTTTGCAATGATATAATGCACATCTGAAGGTGTTAGAAGAGATTTGCATGAATTAATATGTTAGACTCTCAAAGCTCTGAAAACAGCGTTTCTGCTCCGGACAAACCTGGTTTGATGCAATGTTACTCAAACTCTGTCAAACATTAAAAGTTTGTCATGTGCATGAATAAAATGCTGTTTGGCATGCAGTAATGCACATCTGAAGGTGTTAGAAGAGTTTTGCAT
The DNA here is from genome assembly GCF_049309525.1 of Garra rufa. NCBI lineage: Eukaryota > Metazoa > Chordata > Actinopteri > Cypriniformes > Cyprinidae > Garra > Garra rufa. Next base: position 18,207,601 of record NW_027394276.1, read on the forward strand.
GAATTATTATGTTAGAGTGTCAAAGCTCTGAAAACAGCGTTTCTGCTCCGGACAAACCTGGTTTGATGCAATGTTACTCAAACTCTGTCAAACATTAAAAGTTTGTCATGTGCATGAATAAAATGCTGTTTGGCATGCAGTAATGCACATCTGAAGGTGTTAGAAGAGTTTTGCATGAATTATTATGTTAGAGTCTCAAAGCTCTGAAAACAGCGTTTCTGCTCCGGACAAAACTGGTTTGATGCAATGTCACTCAAACTCTGTCAAACATTAAAAAATTGTAAAGTGCATGAATAAAATGCTGTTTGCGATGCAGTAATGCACATCTGAAGGTGTTAAAAGAGTTTTTCATAAATTATTATGTTAGAGTCTCAAAGCTCTGAAAACAGCGTTTCTGCTCCGGACAAACCTGGTTTGATGCAATGTTACTCAAACTCTGTCAAACATTAAAAGTTTGTCATGTGCATGAATAAAATGCTGTTTGGCATGCAGTAATGCACATCTGAAGGTGTTAGAAGAGTTTTGCATGAATTATTATGTTAGAGTCTCAAAGCTCTGAAAACAGCGTTTTTGCTCCGGACAAACCTGGTTTGATGCAATGTTACTCAAACTCTTTCAAACATTAAAAAATTGTCAAGTGCATGAATAAAATGCTGTTTGCAATGAAGTAATGCACATCTGAAGGTGTTAGAAGAGATTCGCATGAATTATTATGTTAGAGTCTCAAAGCTCTGAAAACAGCGTTTCTGCTCCGGACAAACCTGGTTTGATGCAATGTTACTCAAACTCTGTCAAACATTAAAAGTTTGTCATGTGCATGAATAAAATGCTGTTTGGCATGCAGTAATGCACATCTGAAGGTGTTAGAAGAGTTTTGCATGAATTATTATGTTAGAGTCTCAAAGCTCTGAAAACAGCGTTTCTGCTCCGGACAGGCCTGGTTTGATGCAATGTTACTCAAACTCTGTCAAACATTAAAAGTTTGTCATGTGCATGAATAAAATGCTGTTTGGCATGCAGTAATGCACATCTGAAGGTGTTAGAAGAGTTTTGCATGAATTATTATGTTAGAGTCTCAAAGCTCTGAAAACAGCGTTTCTGCTCCGGACAAACCTGGTTTGATGCAATGTTACTCAAACTCTGTCAAACATTAAAAAATTGTCAAGTGCATGAATAAAATGCTGTTTGCGATGCAGTAATGCACATCTGAAGGTGTTAAAAGAGTTTTTCATAAATTATTATGTTAGAGTCTCAAAGCTCTGAAAACAGCGTTTCTGCTCCGGACAAACCTGGTTTGATGCAATGTTACTCAAACTCTGTCAAACATTAAAAAATTGTCAAGTGCATGAATAAAATGCTGTTTGCAATGCAGTAATGCACATCTGAAGGTGTTAGAAGAGTTTTTCATAAATTATTATGTTAGAGTCTCAATGCTCTGAAAACAGCGTTTCTGCTCCGGACAAACCTGGTTTGATGCAATGTTACTCAAACTCTGTCAAACATTAAAAGTTTGTCATGTGCATGAATAAAATGCTGTTTGGCATTCAGTAATGCACATCTGAAGGTGTTAGAAGAGTTTTGCATGAATTATTATGTTAGAGTCTCAAAGCTCTGAAAACAGCGTTTCTGCTCCGGACAAACCTGGTTTGATGCAATGTTACTCAAACTCTGTCAAACATTAAAAAATTGTCAAGTGCATGAATAAAATGCTGTTTGCAATGCAGTAATGCACATCTGAAGGTGTTAGAAGAGTTTTGCATGAATTTAATATGTTAGAGTCTCAAAGCTCTGAAAACAGCGTTTCTGCTCCGGACAAACCTGGTTTGATGCAATGTTACTGAAACTCTGTCAAACATTAAAAAATTGTCAAATGCATGAATAAAATGCTGTTTGCAATGCAGTAATGCACATCTGAAGGTGTTAGAAGACTTTTGCATGAATTATTATGTTAGAGTGTCAAAGCTCTGAAAACAGCGTTTCTGCTCCGGACAAACCTGGTTTGATGCAATGTTACTCAAACTCTGTCAAACATTAAAAGTTTGTCATGTGCATGAATAAAATGCTGTTTGGCATGCAGTAATGCACATCTGAAGGTGTTAGAAGAGTTTTGCATGAATTATTATGTTAGAGTGTCAAAGCTCTGAAAACAGCGTTTCTGCTCCGGACAAACCTGGTTTGATGCAATGTTACTCAAACTCTGTCAAACATTAAAAGTTTGTCATGTGCATGAATAAAATGCTGTTTGGCATGCAGTAATGCACATCTGAAGGTGTTAGAAGAGTTTTGCATGAATTATTATGTTAGAGTCTCAAAGCTCTGAAAACAGCGTTTTTGCTCCGGACAAACCTGGTTTGATGCAATGTTACTCAAACTCTTTCAAACATTAAAAAATTGTCAAGTGCATGAATAAAATGCTGTTTGCAATGAAGTAATGCACATCTGAAGGTGTTAGAAGAGATTCGCATGAATTATTATGTTAGAGTCTCAAAGCTCTGAAAACAGCGTTTCTGCTCCGGACAAACCTGGTTTGATGCAATGTTACTCAAACTCTGTCAAACATTAAAAGTTTGTCATGTGCATGAATAAAATGCTGTTTGGCATGCAGTAATGCACATCTGAAGGTGTTAGAAGAGTTTTGCATGAATTATTATGGTAGAGTCTCAAAGCTCTGAAAATAGCGTTTCTGCTCCGGACAGACCTGGTTTGATGCAATGTTACTCAAACTCTGTCAAACATTAAAAGTTTGTCATGTGCATGAATAAAATGGTGTTTGGCATGCAGTAATGCACATCTGAATGTGTTAGAAGAGTTTTGCATGAATTATTATGTTAGAGTCTCAAAGCTCTGAAAACAGCGTTTCTGCTCCGGACAAACCTGGTTTGATGCAATGTTACTCAAACTCTGTCAAACATTAAAAGTTTGTCATGTGCATGAATAAAATGCTGTTTGGCATGCAGTAATGCACATCTGAAGGTGTTAGAAGAGTTTTGCATGAATTATTATGTTAGAGTCTCAAAGCTCTGAAAACAGCGTTTCTGCTCCGGACAGGCCTGGTTTGATGCAATGTTACTCAAACTCTGTCAAACATTAAAAGTTTGTCATGTGCATGAATAAAATGCTGTTTGGCATGCAGTAATGCACATCTGAAGGTGTTAGAAGAGTTTTGCATGAATTATTATGTTAGAGTCTCAAAGCTCTGAAAACAGCGTTTCTGCTCCGGACAAACCTGGTTTGATGCAATGTTACTCAAACTCTGTCAAACATTAAAAAATTGTCAAGTGCATGAATAAAATGCTGTTTGCGATGCAGTAATGCACATCTGAAGGTGTTAAAAGAGTTTTTCATAAATTATTATGTTAGAGTCTCAAAGCTCTGAAAACAGCGTTTCTGCTCCGGACAAACCTGGTTTGATGCAATGTTACTCAAACTCTGTCAAACATTAAAAAATTGTCAAGTGCATGAATAAAATGCTGTTTGCAATGCAGTAATGCACATCTGAAGGTGTTAGAAGAGTTTTTCATAAATTATTATGTTAGAGTCTCAATGCTCTGAAAACAGCGTTTCTGCTCCGGACAAACCTGGTTTGATGCAATGTTACTCAAACTCTGTCAAACATTAAAAGTTTGTCATGTGCATGAATAAAATGCTGTTTGGCATTCAGTAATGCACATCTGAAGGTGTTAGAAGAGTTTTGCATGAATTATTATGTTAGAGTCTCAAAGCTCTGAAAACAGCGTTTCTGCTCCGGACAAACCTGGTTTGATGCAATGTTACTCAAACTCTGTCAAACATTAAAAAATTGTCAAGTGCATGAATAAAATGCTGTTTGCAATGCAGTAATGCACATCTGAAGGTGTTAGAAGAGTTTTGCATGAATTTAATATGTTAGAGTCTCAAAGCTCTGAAAACAGCGTTTCTGCTCCGGACAAACCTGGTTTGATGCAATGTTACTGAAACTCTGTCAAACATTAAAAAATTGTCAAATGCATGAATAAAATGCTGTTTGCAATGCAGTAATGCACATCTGAAGGTGTTAGAAGACTTTTGCATGAATTATTATGTTAGAGTGTCAAAGCTCTGAAAACAGCGTTTCTGCTCCGGACAAACCTGGTTTGATGCAATGTTACTCAAACTCTGTCAAACATTAAAAGTTTGTCATGTGCATGAATAAAATGCTGTTTGGCATGCAGTAATGCACATCTGAAGGTGTTAGAAGAGTTTTGCATGAATTATTATGTTAGAGTGTCAAAGCTCTGAAAACAGCGTTTCTGCTCCGGACAAACCTGGTTTGATGCAATGTTACTCAAACTCTGTCAAACATTAAAAGTTTGTCATGTGCATGAATAATATGCTGTTTGGCATGCAGTAATGCACATCTGAAGGTGTTAGAAGAGTTTTGCATGAATTATTATGTTAGAGTCTCAAAGCTCTGAAAACAGCGTTTCTGCTCCGGACAGACCTGGTTTGATGCAATGTTACTCAAACTCTGTCAAACATTAAAAGTTTGTCATGTGCATGAATAAAATGGTGTTTGGCATGCAGTAATGCACATCTGAATGTGTTAGAAGAGTTTTGCATGAATTATTATGTTAGAGTCTCAAAGCTCTGAAAACAGCGTTTCTGCTACGGACAAACCTGGTTTGATGCAATGTTACTGAAACTCCGTCAAACATTAAAAAATTGTCAAGTGCATTAATAAAATTCTGTTTGCAATGAAGTAATGCACATCTGAAGGTGTTAGAAGAGATTTGCATGAATTATTATGTTAGAGTCTCAAAGCTCTGAAAACAACGTTTCTGCTCCGGACAAACCTGGTTTGATGCAATGTTACTCAAACTCTGTCAAACATTAAAAGTTTGTCATATGCATGAATAAAATGCTGTTTGGCATGCAGTAATGCACATCTGAAGGTGTTAGAAGAGTTTTGCATGAATTATTATGTTAGAGTCTCAAAGCTCTGAAAACAGCGTTTCTGCTCCGGACAAACCTGGTTTGATGCAATGTTACTGAAACTCTGTCAAACATTAAAAAATTGTCAAATGCATGAATAAAATGCTGTTTGCAATGCAGTAATGCACATCTGAAGGTGTTAGAAGAGTTTTGCATGAATTATTATGTTAGAGTGTCAAAGCTCTGAAAACAGCGTTTCTGCTCCGGACAAACCTGGTTTGATGCAATGTTACTCAAACTCTGTCAAACATTAAAAGTTTGTCATATGCATGAATAAAATGCTGTTTGGCATGCAGTAATGCACATCTGAAGGTGTTAGAAGAGTTTTGCATGAATTATTATGTTAGAGTCTCAAAGCTCTGAAAACAGCGTTTCTGCTCCGGACAAACCTGGTTTGATGCAATGTTACTGAAACTCTGTCAAACATTAAAAAATTGTCAAATGCATGAATAAAATGCTGTTTGCAATGCAGTAATGCACATCTGAAGGTGTTAGAAGAGTTTTGCATGAATTATTATGTTAGAGTGTCAAAGCTCTGAAAACAGCGTTTCTGCTCCGGACAAACCTGATTTGATGCAATGTTACTCAAACTCTGTCAAACATTAAAAGTTTGTCATGTGCATGAATAAAATGCAGTTTGGCATGCAGTAATGCACATCTGAAGGTGTTAGAAGAGTTTTGCATGAATTATTATGTTAGAGTCTCAAAGCTCTGAAAACAGCGTTTCTGCTCCGGACAAACCTGGTTTGATGCAATGTTACTCAAACTCTGTCAAACATTAAAAGTTTGTCATGTGCATGAATAAAATGCTGTTTGGCATGCAGTAATGCACATCTGAAGGTGTTAGAAGAGTTTTGCATGAATTATTATGTTAGAGTCTCAAAGCTCTGAAAATAGCGTTTCTTCTCCGGACAGACCTGGTTTGATGCAATGTTACTCAAACTCTGTCAAACATTAAAAAATTGTCAAGTGCATGAATAAAATGCTGTTTGCAATGCAGTAATGCACATCTGAAGGTGTTAGAAGAGTTTTTCATAAATTATTATGTTAGAGTCTCAAAGCTCTGAAAACAGCGTTTCTGCTCCGGACAAACCTGGTTTGATGCAATGTTACTCAAACTCTGTCAAACATTAAAAGTTTGTCATGTGCATGAATAAAATGCTGTTTGGCATGCAGTAATGCACATCTGAAGGTGTTAGAAGAGTTTTGCATGAATTATTATGTTAGAGTCTCAAAGCTCTGAAAACAGCGTTTTTGCTCCGGACAAACCTGGTTTGATGCAATGTTACTCAAACTCTTTCAAACATTAAAAAATTGTCAAGTGCATGAATAAAATGCTGTTTGCAATGAAGTAATGCACATCTGAAGGTGTTAGAAGAGATTTGCATGAATTATTATGTTAGAGTCTCAAAGCTCTGAAAACAGCGTTTCTGCTCCGGACAAACCTGGTTTGATGCAATGTTACTCAAACTCTGTCAAACATTAAAAGTTTGTCATGTGCATGAATAAAATGCTGTTTGGCATGCAGTAATGCACATCTGAAGGTGTTAGAAGAGTTTTGCATGAATTATTATGTTAGAGTGTCAAAGCTCTGAAAACAGCGTTTCTGCTCCGGACAAACCTGGTTTGATGCAATGTTACTCAAACTCTGTCAAACATTAAAAGTTTGTCATGTGCATGAATAAAATGCTGTTTGGCATGCAGTAATGCACATCTGAAGGTGTTAGAAGAGTTTTGCATGAATTATTATGTTAGAGTCTCAAAGCTCTGAAAACAGCGTTTCTGCTCCGGACAGACCTGGTTTGATGCAATGTTACTCAAACTCTGTCAAACATTAAAAGTTTGTCATGTGCATGAATAAAATGGTGTTTGGCATGCAGTAATGCACATCTGAATGTGTTAGAAGAGTTTTGCATGAATTATTATGTTAGAGTCTCAAAGCTCTGAAAACAGCGTTTCTGCTACGGACAAACCTGGTTTGATGCAATGTTACTGAAACTCCGTCAAACATTAAAAAATTGTCAAGTGCATTAATAAAATTCTGTTTGCAATGAAGTAATGCACATCTGAAGGTGTTAGAAGAGATTTGCATGAATTATTATGTTAGAGTCTCAAAGCTCTGAAAACAACGTTTCTGCTCCGGACAAACCTGGTTTGATGCAATGTTACTCAAACTCTGTCAAACATTAAAAGTTTGTCATATGCATGAATAAAATGCTGTTTGGCATGCAGTAATGCACATCTGAAGGTGTTAGAAGAGTTTTGCATGAATTATTATGTTAGAGTCTCAAAGCTCTGAAAACAGCGTTTCTGCTCCGGACAAACCTGGTTTGATGCAATGTTACTGAAACTCTGTCAAACATTAAAAAATTGTCAAATGCATGAATAAAATGCTGTTTGCAATGCAGTAATGCACATCTGAAGGTGTTAGAAGAGTTTTGCATGAATTATTATGTTAGAGTGTCAAAGCTCTGAAAACAGCGTTTTTGCTCCGGACAAACCTGGTTTGATGCAATGTTACTCAAACTCTTTCAAACATTAAAAAATTGTCAAGTGCATGAATAAAATGCTGTTTGCAATGAAGTAATGCACATCTGAAGGTGTTAGAAGAGATTCGCATGAATTATTATGTTAGAGTCTCAAAGCTCTGAAAACAGCGTTTCTGCTCCGGACAAACCTGGTTTGATGCAATGTTACTCAAACTCTGTCAAACATTAAAAGTTTGTCATGTGCATGAATAAAATGCTGTTTGGCATGCAGTAATGCACATCTGAAGGTGTTAGAAGAGTTTTGCATGAATTATTATGGTAGAGTCTCAAAGCTCTGAAAATAGCGTTTCTGCTCCGGACAGACCTGGTTTGATGCAATGTTACTCAAACTCTGTCAAACATTAAAAGTTTGTCATGTGCATGAATAAAATGGTGTTTGGCATGCAGTAATGCACATCTGAATGTGTTAGAAGAGTTTTGCATGAATTATTATGTTAGAGTCTCAAAGCTCTGAAAACAGCGTTTCTGCTCCGGACAAACCTGGTTTGATGCAATGTTACTCAAACTCTGTCAAACATTAAAAGTTTGTCATGTGCATGAATAAAATGCTGTTTGGCATGCAGTAATGCACATCTGAAGGTGTTAGAAGAGTTTTGCATGAATTATTATGTTAGAGTCTCAAAGCTCTGAAAACAGCGTTTCTGCTCCGGACAGGCCTGGTTTGATGCAATGTTACTCAAACTCTGTCAAACATTAAAAGTTTGTCATGTGCATGAATAAAATGCTGTTTGGCATGCAGTAATGCACATCTGAAGGTGTTAGAAGAGTTTTGCATGAATTATTATGTTAGAGTCTCAAAGCTCTGAAAACAGCGTTTCTGCTCCGGACAAACCTGGTTTGATGCAATGTTACTCAAACTCTGTCAAACATTAAAAAATTGTCAAGTGCATGAATAAAATGCTGTTTGCGATGCAGTAATGCACATCTGAAGGTGTTAAAAGAGTTTTTCATAAATTATTATGTTAGAGTCTCAAAGCTCTGAAAACAGCGTTTCTGCTCCGGACAAACCTGGTTTGATGCAATGTTACTCAAACTCTGTCAAACATTAAAAAATTGTCAAGTGCATGAATAAAATGCTGTTTGCAATGCAGTAATGCACATCTGAAGGTGTTAGAAGAGTTTTTCATAAATTATTATGTTAGAGTCTCAATGCTCTGAAAACAGCGTTTCTGCTCCGGACAAACCTGGTTTGATGCAATGTTACTCAAACTCTGTCAAACATTAAAAGTTTGTCATGTGCATGAATAAAATGCTGTTTGGCATTCAGTAATGCACATCTGAAGGTGTTAGAAGAGTTTTGCATGAATTATTATGTTAGAGTCTCAAAGCTCTGAAAACAGCGTTTCTGCTCCGGACAAACCTGGTTTGATGCAATGTTACTCAAACTCTGTCAAACATTAAAAAATTGTCAAGTGCATGAATAAAATGCTGTTTGCAATGCAGTAATGCACATCTGAAGGTGTTAGAAGAGTTTTGCATGAATTTAATATGTTAGAGTCTCAAAGCTCTGAAAACAGCGTTTCTGCTCCGGACAAACCTGGTTTGATGCAATGTTACTGAAACTCTGTCAAACATTAAAAAATTGTCAAATGCATGAATAAAATGCTGTTTGCAATGCAGTAATGCACATCTGAAGGTGTTAGAAGACTTTTGCATGAATTATTATGTTAGAGTGTCAAAGCTCTGAAAACAGCGTTTCTGCTCCGGACAAACCTGGTTTGATGCAATGTTACTCAAACTCTGTCAAACATTAAAAGTTTGTCATGTGCATGAATAAAATGCTGTTTGGCATGCAGTAATGCACATCTGAAGGTGTTAGAAGAGTTTTGCATGAATTATTATGTTAGAGTGTCAAAGCTCTGAAAACAGCGTTTCTGCTCCGGACAAACCTGGTTTGATGCAATGTTACTCAAACTCTGTCAAACATTAAAAGTTTGTCATGTGCATGAATAATATGCTGTTTGGCATGCAGTAATGCACATCTGAAGGTGTTAGAAGAGTTTTGCATGAATTATTATGTTAGAGTCTCAAAGCTCTGAAAACAGCGTTTCTGCTCCGGACAGACCTGGTTTGATGCAATGTTACTCAAACTCTGTCAAACATTAAAAGTTTGTCATGTGCATGAATAAAATGGTGTTTGGCATGCAGTAATGCACATCTGAATGTGTTAGAAGAGTTTTGCATGAATTATTATGTTAGAGTCTCAAAGCTCTGAAAACAGCGTTTCTGCTACGGACAAACCTGGTTTGATGCAATGTTACTGAAACTCCGTCAAACATTAAAAAATTGTCAAGTGCATTAATAAAATTCTGTTTGCAATGAAGTAATGCACATCTGAAGGTGTTAGAAGAGATTTGCATGAATTATTATGTTAGAGTCTCAAAGCTCTGAAAACAACGTTTCTGCTCCGGACAAACCTGGTTTGATGCAATGTTACTCAAACTCTGTCAAACATTAAAAGTTTGTCATATGCATGAATAAAATGCTGTTTGGCATGCAGTAATGCACATCTGAAGGTGTTAGAAGAGTTTTGCATGAATTATTATGGTAGAGTCTCAAAGCTCTGAAAATAGCGTTTCTGCTCCGGACAGACCTGGTTTGATGCAATGTTACTCAAACTCTGTCAAACATTAAAAGTTTGTCATGTGCATGAATAAAATGGTGTTTGGCATGCAGTAATGCACATCTGAATGTGTTAGAAGAGTTTTGCATGAATTATTATGTTAGAGTCTCAAAGCTCTGAAAACAGCGTTTCTGCTCCGGACAAACCTGGTTTGATGCAATGTTACTCAAACTCTGTCAAACATTAAAAGTTTGTCATGTGCATGAATAAAATGCTGTTTGGCATGCAGTAATGCACATCTGAAGGTGTTAGAAGAGTTTTGCATGAATTATTATGTTAGAGTCTCAAAGCTCTGAAAACAGCGTTTCTGCTCCGGACAGGCCTGGTTTGATGCAATGTTACTCAAACTCTGTCAAACATTAAAAGTTTGTCATGTGCATGAATAAAATGCTGTTTGGCATGCAGTAATGCACATCTGAAGGTGTTAGAAGAGTTTTGCATGAATTATTATGTTAGAGTCTCAAAGCTCTGAAAACAGCGTTTCTGCTCCGGACAAACCTGGTTTGATGCAATGTTACTCAAACTCTGTCAAACATTAAACAATTGTCAAGTGCATGAATAAAATGCTGTTTGCGATGCAGTAATGCACATCTGAAGGTGTTAAAAGAGTTTTTCATAAATTATTATGTTAGAGTCTCAATGCTCTGAAAACAGCGTTTCTGCTCCGGACAAACCTGGTTTGATGCAATGTTACTCAAACTCTGTCAAACATTAAAAGTTTGTCATGTGCATGAATAAAATGCTGTTTGGCATGCAGTAATGCACATCTGAAGGTGTTAGAAGAGTTTTGCATGAATTATTATGTTAGAGTGTCAAAGCTCTGAAAACAGCGTTTCTGCTCCGGACAAACCTGGTTTGATGCAATGTTACTCAAACTCTGTCAAACATTAAAAGTTTGTCATGTGCATGAATAAAATGCTGTTTGGCATGCAGTAATGCACATCTGAAGGTGTTAGAAGAGTTTTGCATGAATTATTATGTTAGAGTCTCAAAGCTCTGAAAACAGCGTTTCTGCTCCGGACAGACCTGGTTTGATGCAATGTTACTCAAACTCTGTCAAACATTAAAAGTTTGTCATGTGCATGAATAAAATGGTGTTTGGCATGCAGTAATGCACATCTGAATGTGTTAGAAGAGTTTTGCATGAATTATTATGTTAGAGTCTCAAAGCTCTGAAAACAGCGTTTCTGCTACGGACAAACCTGGTTTGATGCAATGTTACTGAAACTCCGTCAAACATTAAAAAATTGTCAAGTGCATTAATAAAATTCTGTTTGCAATGAAGTAATGCACATCTGAAGGTGTTAGAAGAGATTTGCATGAATTATTATGTTAGAGTCTCAAAGCTCTGAAAACAACGTTTCTGCTCCGGACAAACCTGGTTTGATGCAATGTTACTCAAACTCTGTCAAACATTAAAAGTTTGTCATATGCATGAATAAAATGCTGTTTGGCATGCAGTAATGCACATCTGAAGGTGTTAGAAGAGTTTTGCATGAATTATTATGTTAGAGTCTCAAAGCTCTGAAAACAGCGTTTCTGCTCCGGACAAACCTGGTTTGATGCAATGTTACTGAAACTCTGTCAAACATTAAAAAATTGTCAAATGCATGAATAAAATGCTGTTTGCAATGCAGTAATGCACATCTGAAGGTGTTAGAAGAGTTTTGCATGAATTATTATGTTAGAGTGTCAAAGCTCTGAAAACAGCGTTTCTGCTCCGGACAAACCTGGTTTGATGCAATGTTACTCAAACTCTGTCAAACATTAAAAAATTGTCAAATGCATGAATAAAATGCTGTTTGCAATGCAGTAATGCACATCTGAAGGTGTTAGAAGAGTTTTGCATGAATTATTATGTTAGAGTGTCAAAGCTCTGAAAACAGCGTTTCTGCTCCGGACAAACCTGGTTTGATGCAATGTTACTCAAACTCTGTCAAACATTAAAAGTTTGTCATGTGCATGAATAAAATGCTGTTTGGCATGCAGTAATGCACATCTGAAGGTGTTAGAAGAGTTTTGCATGAATTATTATGGTAGAGTCTCAAAGCTCTGAAAATAGCGTTTCTGCTCCGGACAGACCTGATTTGATGCAATGTTACTCAAACTCTGTCAAACATTAAAAGTTTGTCATGTGCATGAATAAAATGGTGTTTGGCATGCAGTAATGCACATCTGAATGTGTTAGAAGAGTTTTGCATGAATTATTATGTTAGAGTCTCAAAGCTCTGAAAACAGCGTTTCTGCTCCGGACAAACCTGGTTTGATGCAATGTTACTGAAACTCTGTCAAACATTAAAAAATTGTCAAGTGCATGAATAAAATGCTGTTTGCAATGAAATAATGCACATCTGAAGGTGTTAGAAGAGATTTGCATGAATTATTATGTTAGACTCTCAAAGCTCTGAAAACAGCGTTTCTGCTCCGGACAAACCTGGTTTGATGCAATGTTGCTCAAACTCTGTCAAACATTAAAAGTTTGTCATGTGCATGAATAAAATGCTGTTTGGCATGCAGTAATGCACATCTGAAGGTGTTAGAAGAGTTTTGCATGAATTATTATGTTAGAGTCTCAAAGCTCTGAAAACAGCGTTTCTGCTCCGGACAAACCTGGTTTGATGCAATGTTACTCAAACTCTGTCAAACATTAAAAAATTGTCAAGTGCATGAATAAAATGCTGTTTGCGATGCAGTAATGCACATCTGAAGGTGTTAAAAGAGTTTTTCATAAATTATTATGTTAGAGTCTCAAAGCTCTGAAAACAGCGTTTCTGCTCCGGACAAACCTGGTTTGATGCAATGTTACTCAAACTCTGTCAAACATTAAAAAATTGTCAAGTGCATGAATAAAATGCTGTTTGCAATGCAGTAATGCACATCTGAAGGTGTTAGAAGAGTTTTTCATAAATTATTATGTTAGAGTCTCAATGCTCTGAAAACAGCGTTTCTGCTCCGGACAAACCTGGTTTGATGCAATGTTACTCAAACTCTGTCAAACATTAAAAGTTTGTCATGTGCATGAATAAAATGCTGTTTGGCATTCAGTAATGCACATCTGAAGGTGTTAGAAGAGTTTTGCATGAATTATTATGTTAGAGTCTCAAAGCTCTGAAAACAGCGTTTCTGCTCCGGACAAACCTGGTTTGATGCAATGTTACTCAAACTCTGTCAAACATTAAAAAATTGTCAAGTGCATGAATAAAATGCTGTTTGCAATGCAGTAATGCACATCTGAAGGTGTTAGAAGAGTTTTGCATGAATTTAATATGTTAGAGTCTCAAAGCTCTGAAAACAGCGTTTCTGCTCCGGACAAACCTGGTTTGATGCAATGTTACTGAAACTCTGTCAAACATTAAAAAATTGTCAAATGCATGAATAAAATGCTGTTTGCAATGCAGTAATGCACATCTGAAGGTGTTAGAAGACTTTTGCATGAATTATTATGTTAGAGTGTCAAAGCTCTGAAAACAGCGTTTCTGCTCCGGACAAACCTGGTTTGATGCAATGTTACTCAAACTCTGTCAAACATTAAAAGTTTGTCATGTGCATGAATAAAATGCTGTTTGGCATGCAGTAATGCACATCTGAAGGTGTTAGAAGAGTTTTGCATGAATTATTATGTTAGAGTGTCAAAGCTCTGAAAACAGCGTTTCTGCTCCGGACAAACCTGGTTTGATGCAATGTTACTCAAACTCTGTCAAACATTAAAAGTTTGTCATGTGCATGAATAATATGCTGTTTGGCATGCAGTAATGCACATCTGAAGGTGTTAGAAGAGTTTTGCATGAATTATTATGTTAGAGTCTCAAAGCTCTGAAAACAGCGTTTTTGCTCCGGACAAACCTGGTTTGATGCAATGTTACTCAAACTCTTTCAAACATTAAAAAATTGTCAAGTGCATGAATAAAATGCTGTTTGCAATGAAGTAATGCACATCTGAAGGTGTTAGAAGAGATTTGCATGAATTATTATGTTAGAGTCTCAAAGCTCTGAAAACAGCGTTTCTGCTCCGGACAAACCTGGTTTGATGCAATGTTACTCAAACTCTGTCAAACATTAAAAGTTTGTCATGTGCATGAATAAAATGCTGTTTGCAATGAAATAATGCACATCTGAAGGTGTTAGAAGAGTTTTGCATGAATTATTATGTTAGACTCTCAAAGCTCTGAAAACAGCGTTTCTGCTCCGGACAAACCTGGTTTGATGCAATGTTACTCAAACTCTGTCAAACATTAAAAGTTTGTCATGTGCATGAATAAAATGCTGTTTGGCATGCAGTATTGCACATCTGAAGGTGTTAGAGGAGTTTTGCATGAATTATTATGTTAGAGTCTCAAAGCTCTGAAAACAGCGTTTCTGCTCCGGACAAACCTGGTTTGATGCAATGTTACTGAAACTCTGTCAAACATTAAAAAATTGTCAAGTGCATGAATAAAATGCTGTTTGCAATGATATAATGCACATCTGAAGGTGTTAGAAGAGATTTGCATGAATTATTATGTTAGACTCTCAAAGCTCTGAAAACAGCGTTTCTGCTCCGGACAAACCTGGTTTGATGCAATGTTACTCAAACTCTGTCAAACATTAAAAGTTTGTCATGTGCATGAATAAAATGCTGTTTGGCATGCAGTAATGCACATCTGAAGGTGTTAGAGGAGTTTTGCATGAATTATTATGTTAGAGTCTCAAAGCTCTGAAAACAGCGTTTCTGCTCCGGACAAACCTGGTTTGATGCAATGTTACTCAAACTCTGTCAAACATTAAAAAATTGTCAAGTGCATGAATAAAATGCTGTTTGCAATGCAGTAATGCACATCTGAAGGTGTTAGAAGAGTTTTTCATAAATTATTATGTTAGAGTCTCAAAGCTCTGAAAACAGCGTTTCTGCTCCGGACAAACCTGGTTTGATGCAATGTTACTCAAACTCTGTCAAACATTAAAAGTTTGTCATGTGCATGAATAAAATGCTGTTTGGCATGCAGTAATGCACATCTGAAGGTGTTAGAAGAGTTTTGCATGAATTATTATGTTAGAGTCTCAAAGCTCTGAAAACAGCGTTTCTGCTCCGGACAAACCTGGTTTGATGCAATGTTACTCAAACTCTGTCAAACATTAAAAAAGTGTCAAGTGCATGAATAAAATGCTGTTTGCAAAGCAGTAATGCACATCTGAAGGTGTTAGAAGAGTTTTGCATGAATTATTATGTTAGAATCTCAAAGCTCTGAAAACAGCGTTTCTGCTCCGGACAAACCTGGTTTGATGCAATGTTACTCAAACTTTGTCAAACATTAAAAAATTGTCAAGTGCATGAATAAAATGCTGTTTGCAATGCAGTAATGCACATCTGAAGGTGTTAGAAGACTTTTGCATGAATTATTATGTTAGAGTCTCAAAGCTCTGAAAACAGCGTTTCTGCTCCGGACAAACCTGGTTTGATGCAATGTTACTGAAACTCTGTCAAACATTAAAAAATTGTCAAGTGCATGAATAAAATGCTGTTTGCAATGAAATAATGCACATCTGAAGGTGTTAGAAGAGATTTGCATGAATTATTATGTTAAACTCTCAAAGCTCTGAAAACAGCGTTTCTGCTCCGGACAAACCTGGTTTGATGCAATGTTACTCAAACTCTGTCAAACATTAAAAGTTTGTCATGTGCATGAATAAAATGCTGTTTGGCATGCAGTAATGCACATCTGAAGGTGTTAGAGGAGTTTTGCATGAATTATTATGTTAGAGTCTCAAAGCTCTGAAAACAGCGTTTCTGCTCCGGACAAACCTGGTTTGATGCAATGTTACTGAAACTCTGTCAAACATTAAAAAATTGTCAAGTGCATGAATAAAATGCTGTTTGCAATGATATAATGCACATCTGAAGGTGTTAGAAGAGATTTGCATGAATTAATATGTTAGACTCTCAAAGCTCTGAAAACAGCGTTTCTGCTCCGGACAAACCTGGTTTGATGCAATGTTACTCAAACTCTGTCAAACATTAAAAGTTTGTCATGTGCATGAATAAAATGCTGTTTGGCATGCAGTAATGCACATCTGAAGGTGTTAGAAGAGTTTTGCATGAATTATTATGTTAGAGTGTCAAAGCTCTGAAAACAGCGTTTCTGCTCCGGACAAACCTGGTTTGATGCAATGTTACTCAAACTCTGTCAAACATTAAAAGTTTGTCATGTGCATGAAGAAAATGCTGTTTGGCATGCAGTAATGCACATCTGAAGGTGTTAGAAGAGTTTTGCATGAATTATTATGTTAGAGTCTCAAAGCTCTGAAAACAGCGTTTCTGCTCCGGACAAAACTGGTTTGATGCAATGTCACTCAAACTCTGTCAAACATTAAAAAATTGTAAAGTGCATGAATAAAATGCTGTTTGCGATGCAGTAATGCACATCTGAAGGTGTTAAAAGAGTTTTTCATAAATTATTATGTTAGAGTCTCAAAGCTCTGAAAACAGCGTTTCTGCTCCGGACAAACCTGGTTTGATGCAATGTTACTCAAACTCTGTCAAACATTAAAAGTTTGTCATGTGCATGAATAAAATGCTGTTTGGCATGCAGTAATGCACATCTGAAGGTGTTAGAAGAGTTTTGCATGAATTATTATGTTAGAGTCTCAAAGCTCTGAAAACAGCGTTTTTGCTCCGGACAAACCTGGTTTGATGCAATGTTACTCAAACTCTTTCAAACATTAAAAAATTGTCAAGTGCATGAATAAAATGCTGTTTGCAATGAAGTAATGCACATCTGAAGGTGTTAGAAGAGATTCGCATGAATTATTATGTTAGAGTCTCAAAGCTCTGAAAACAGCGTTTCTGCTCCGGACAAACCTGGTTTGATGCAATGTTACTCAAACTCTGTCAAACATTAAAAGTTTGTCATGTGCATGAATAAAATGCTGTTTGGCATGCAGTAATGCACATCTGAAGGTGTTAGAAGAGTTTTGCATGAATTATTATGGTAGAGTCTCAAAGCTCTGAAAATAGCGTTTCTGCTCCGGACAGACCTGGTTTGATGCAATGTTACTCAAACTCTGTCAAACATTAAAAGTTTGTCATGTGCATGAATAAAATGGTGTTTGGCATGCAGTAATGCACATCTGAATGTGTTAGAAGAGTTTTGCATGAATTATTATGTTAGAGTCTCAAAGCTCTGAAAACAGCGTTTCTGCTCCGGACAAACCTGGTTTGATGCAATGTTACTCAAACTCTGTCAAACATTAAAAGTTTGTCATGTGCATGAATAAAATGCTGTTTGGCATGCAGTAATGCACATCTGAAGGTGTTAGAAGAGTTTTGCATGAATTATTATGTTAGAGTCTCAAAGCTCTGAAAACAGCGTTTCTGCTCCGGACAGGCCTGGTTTGATGCAATGTTACTCAAACTCTGTCAAACATTAAAAGTTTGTCATGTGCATGAATAAAATGCTGTTTGGCATGCAGTAATGCACATCTGAAGGTGTTAGAAGAGTTTTGCATGAATTATTATGTTAGAGTCTCAAAGCTCTGAAAACAGCGTTTCTGCTCCGGACAAACCTGGTTTGATGCAATGTTACTCAAACTCTGTCAAACATTAAAAAATTGTCAAGTGCATGAATAAAATGCTGTTTGCGATGCAGTAATGCACATCTGAAGGTGTTAAAAGAGTTTTTCATAAATTATTATGTTAGAGTCTCAAAGCTCTGAAAACAGCGTTTCTGCTCCGGACAAACCTGGTTTGATGCAATGTTACTCAAACTCTGTCAAACATTAAAAAATTGTCAAGTGCATGAATAAAATGCTGTTTGCAATGCAGTAATGCACATCTGAAGGTGTTAGAGGAGTTTTGCATGAATTATTATGTTAGAGTCTCAAAGCTCTGAAAACAGCGTTTCTGCTCCGGACAAACCTGGTTTGATGCAATGTTACTGAAACTCTGTCAAACATTAAAAAATTGTCAAGTGCATGAATAAAATGCTGTTTGCAATGATATAATGCACATCTGAAGGTGTTAGAAGAGATTTGCATGAATTAATATGTTAGACTCTCAAAGCTCTGAAAACAGCGTTTCTGCTCCGGACAAACCTGGTTTGATGCAATGTTACTCAAACTCTGTCAAACATTAAAAGTTTGTCATGTGCATGAATAAAATGCTGTTTGGCATGCAGTAATGCACATCTGAAGGTGTTAGAAGAGTTTTGCATGAATTATTATGTTAGAGTGTCAAAGCTCTGAAAACAGCGTTTCTGCTCCGGACAAACCTGGTTTGATGCAATGTTACTCAAACTCTGTCAAACATTAAAAGTTTGTCATGTGCATGAAGAAAATGCTGTTTGGCATGCAGTAATGCACATCTGAAGGTGTTAGAAGAGTTTTGCATGAATTATTATGTTAGAGTCTCAAAGCTCTGAAAACAGCGTTTCTGCTCCGGACAAAACTGGTTTGATGCAATGTCACTCAAACTCTGTCAAACATTAAAAAATTGTAAAGTGCATGAATAAAATGCTGTTTGCGATGCAGTAATGCACATCTGAAGGTGTTAAAAGAGTTTTTCATAAATTATTATGTTAGAGTCTCAAAGCTCTGAAAACAGCGTTTCTGCTCCGGACAAACCTGGTTTGATGCAATGTTACTCAAACTCTGTCAAACATTAAAAGTTTGTCATGTGCATGAATAAAATGCTGTTTGGCATGCAGTAATGCACATCTGAAGGTGTTAGAAGAGTTTTGCATGAATTATTATGTTAGAGTCTCAAAGCTCTGAAAACAGCGTTTTTGCTCCGGACAAACCTGGTTTGATGCAATGTTACTCAAACTCTTTCAAACATTAAAAAATTGTCAAGTGCATGAATAAAATGCTGTTTGCAATGAAGTAATGCACATCTGAAGGTGTTAGAAGAGATTCGCATGAATTATTATGTTAGAGTCTCAAAGCTCTGAAAACAGCGTTTCTGCTCCGGACAAACCTGGTTTGATGCAATGTTACTCAAACTCTGTCAAACATTAAAAGTTTGTCATGTGCATGAATAAAATGCTGTTTGGCATGCAGTAATGCACATCTGAAGGTGTTAGAAGAGTTTTGCATGAATTATTATGGTAGAGTCTCAAAGCTCTGAAAATAGCGTTTCTGCTCCGGACAGACCTGGTTTGATGCAATGTTACTCAAACTCTGTCAAACATTAAAAGTTTGTCATGTGCATGAATAAAATGGTGTTTGGCATGCAGTAATGCACATCTGAATGTGTTAGAAGAGTTTTGCATGAATTATTATGTTAGAGTCTCAAAGCTCTGAAAACAGCGTTTCTGCTCCGGACAAACCTGGTTTGATGCAATGTTACTCAAACTCTGTCAAACATTAAAAGTTTGTCATGTGCATGAATAAAATGCTGTTTGGCATGCAGTAATGCACATCTGAAGGTGTTAGAAGAGTTTTGCATGAATTATTATGTTAGAGTCTCAAAGCTCTGAAAACAGCGTTTCTGCTCCGGACAGGCCTGGTTTGATGCAATGTTACTCAAACTCTGTCAAACATTAAAAGTTTGTCATGTGCATGAATAAAATGCTGTTTGGCATGCAGTAATGCACATCTGAAGGTGTTAGAAGAGTTTTGCATGAATTATTATGTTAGAGTCTCAAAGCTCTGAAAACAGCGTTTCTGCTCCGGACAAACCTGGTTTGATGCAATGTTACTCAAACTCTGTCAAACATTAAAAAATTGTCAAGTGCATGAATAAAATGCTGTTTGCGATGCAGTAATGCACATCTGAAGGTGTTAAAAGAGTTTTTCATAAATTATTATGTTAGAGTCTCAAAGCTCTGAAAACAGCGTTTCTGCTCCGGACAAACCTGGTTTGATGCAATGTTACTCAAACTCTGTCAAACATTAAAAAATTGTCAAGTGCATGAATAAAATGCTGTTTGCAATGCAGTAATGCACATCTGAAGGTGTTAGAAGAGTTTTTCATAAATTATTATGTTAGAGTCTCAATGCTCTGAAAACAGCGTTTCTGCTCCGGACAAACCTGGTTTGATGCAATGTTACTCAAACTCTGTCAAACATTAAAAGTTTGTCATGTGCATGAATAAAATGCTGTTTGGCATTCAGTAATGCACATCTGAAGGTGTTAGAAGAGTTTTGCATGAATTATTATGTTAGAGTCTCAAAGCTCTGAAAACAGCGTTTCTGCTCCGGACAAACCTGGTTTGATGCAATGTTACTCAAACTCTGTCAAACATTAAAAAATTGTCAAGTGCATGAATAAAATGCTGTTTGCAATGCAGTAATGCACATCTAAAGGTGTTAGAAGAGTTTTGCATGAATTTAATATGTTAGAGTCTCAAAGCTCTGAAAACAGCGTTTCTGCTCCGGACAAACCTGGTTTGATGCAATGTTACTGAAACTCTGTCAAACATTAAAAAATTGTCAAATGCATGAATAAAATGCTGTTTGCAATGCAGTAATGCACATCTGAAGGTGTTAGAAGACTTTTGCATGAATTATTATGTTAGAGTGTCAAAGCTCTGAAAACAGCGTTTCTGCTCCGGACAAACCTGGTTTGATGCAATGTTACTCAAACTCTGTCAAACATTAAAAGTTTGTCATGTGCATGAATAAAATGCTGTTTGGCATGCAGTAATGCACATCTGAAGGTGTTAGAAGAGTTTTGCATGAATTATTATGTTAGAGTGTCAAAGCTCTGAAAACAGCGTTTCTGCTCCGGACAAACCTGGTTTGATGCAATGTTACTCAAACTCTGTCAAACATTAAAAGTTTGTCATGTGCATGAATAATATGCTGTTTGGCATGCAGTAATGCACATCTGAAGGTGTTAGAAGAGTTTTGCATGAATTATTATGTTAGAGTCTCAAAGCTCTGAAAACAGCGTTTTTGCTCCGGACAAACCTGGTTTGATGCAATGTTACTCAAACTCTTTCAAACATTAAAAAATTGTCAAGTGCATGAATAAAATGCTGTTTGCAATGAAGTAATGCACATCTGAAGGTGTTAGAAGAGATTTGCATGAATTATTATGTTAGAGTCTCAAAGCTCTGAAAACAGCGTTTCTGCTCCGGACAAACCTGGTTTGATGCAATGTTACTCAAACTCTGTCAAACATTAAAAGTTTGTCATGTGCATGAATAAAATGCTGTTTGCAATGAAATAATGCACATCTGAAGGTGTTAGAAGAGTTTTGCATGAATTATTATGTTAGACTCTCAAAGCTCTGAAAACAGCGTTTCTGCTCCGGACAAACCTGGTTTGATGCAATGTTACTCAAACTCTGTCAAACATTAAAAGTTTGTCATGTGCATGAATAAAATGCTGTTTGGCATGCAGTAATGCACATCTGAAGGTGTTAGAGGAGTTTTGCATGAATTATTATGTTAGAGTCTCAAAGCTCTGAAAACAGCGTTTCTGCTCCGGACAAACCTGGTTTGATGCAATGTTACTGAAACTCTGTCAAACATTAAAAAATTGTCAAATGCATGAATAAAATGCTGTTTGCAATGATATAATGCACATCTGAAGGTGTTAGAAGAGATTTGCATGAATTATTATGTTAGACTCTCAAAGCTCTGAAAACAGCGTTTCTGCTCCGGACAAACCTGGTTTGATGCAATGTTACTCAAACTCTGTCAAACATTAAAACTTTGTCATGTGCATGAATAAAATGCTGTTTGGCATGCAGTAATGCACATCTGAAGGTGTTAGAGGAGTTTTGCATGAATTATTATGTTAGAGTCTCAAAGCTCTGAAAACAGCGTTTCTGCTCCGGACAAACCTGGTTTGATGCAATGTTACTCAAACTCTGTCAAACATTAAAAAAGTGTCAAGTGCATGAATAAAATGCTGTTTGCAAAGCAGTAATGCACATCTGAAGGTGTTAGAAGAGTTTTGCATGAATTATTATGTTAGAATCTCAAAGCTCTGAAAACAGCGTTTCTGCTCCGGACAAACCTGGTTTGATGCAATGTTACTCAAACTTTGTCAAACATTAAAAAATTGTCAAGTGCATGAATAAAATGCTGTTTGCAATGCAGTAATGCACATCTGAAGGTGTTAGAAGACTTTTGCATGAATTATTATGTTAGAGTCTCAAAGCTCTGAAAACAGCGTTTCTGCTCCGGACAAACCTGGTTTGATGCAATGTTACTGAAACTCTGTCAAACATTAAAAAATTGTCAAGTGCATGAATAAAATGCTGTTTGCAATGAAATAATGCACATCTGAAGGTGTTAGAAGAGATTTGCATGAATTATTATGTTAAACTCTCAAAGCTCTGAAAACAGCGTTTCTGCTCCGGACAAACCTGGTTTGATGCAATGTTACTCAAACTCTGTCAAACATTAAAAGTTTGTCATGTGCATGAATAAAATGCTGTTTGGCATGCAGTAATGCACATCTGAAGGTGTTAGAGGAGTTTTGCATGAATTATTATGTTAGAGTCTCAAAGCTCTGAAAACAGCGTTTCTGCTCCGGACAAACCTGGTTTGATGCAATGTTACTGAAACTCTGTCAAACATTAAAAAATTGTCAAGTGCATGAATAAAATGCTGTTTGCAATGATATAATGCACATCTGAAGGTGTTAGAAGAGATTTGCATGAATTAATATGTTAGACTCTCAAAGCTCTGAAAACAGCGTTTCTGCTCCGGACAAACCTGGTTTGATGCAATGTTACTCAAACTCTGTCAAACATTAAAAGTTTGTCATGTGCATGAATAAAATGCTGTTTGGCATGCAGTAATGCACATCTGAAGGTGTTAGAAGAGTTTTGCATGAATTATTATGTTAGAGTGTCAAAGCTCTGAAAACAGCGTTTCTGCTCCGGACAAACCTGGTTTGATGCAATGTTACTCAAACTCTGTCAAACATTAAAAGTTTGTCATGTGCATGAATAAAATGCTGTTTGGCATGCAGTAATGCACATCTGAAGGTGTTAGAAGAGTTTTGCATGAATTATTATGTTAGAGTCTCAAAGCTCTGAAAACAGCGTTTCTGCTCCGGACAAAACTGGTTTGATGCAATGTCACTCAAACTCTGTCAAACATTAAAAAATTGTAAAGTGCATGAATAAAATGCTGTTTGCGATGCAGTAATGCACATCTGAAGGTGTTAAAAGAGTTTTTCATAAATTATTATGTTAGAGTCTCAAAGCTCTGAAAACAGCGTTTCTGCTCCGGACAAACCTGGTTTGATGCAATGTTACTCAAACTCTGTCAAACATTAAAAGTTTGTCATGTGCATGAATAAAATGCTGTTTGGCATGCAGTAATGCACATCTGAAGGTGTTAGAAGAGTTTTGCATGAATTATTATGTTAGAGTCTCAAAGCTCTGAAAACAGCGTTTTTGCTCCGGACAAACCTGGTTTGATGCAATGTTACTCAAACTCTTTCAAACATTAAAAAATTGTCAAGTGCATGAATAAAATGCTGTTTGCAATGAAGTAATGCACATCTGAAGGTGTTAGAAGAGATTCGCATGAATTATTATGTTAGAGTCTCAAAGCTCTGAAAACAGCGTTTCTGCTCCGGACAAACCTGGTTTGATGCAATGTTACTCAAACTCTGTCAAACATTAAAAGTTTGTCATGTGCATGAATAAAATGCTGTTTGGCATGCAGTAATGCACATCTGAAGGTGTTAGAAGAGTTTTGCATGAATTATTATGTTAGAGTCTCAAAGCTCTGAAAACAGCGTTTCTGCTCCGGACAGGCCTGGTTTGATGCAATGTTACTCAAACTCTGTCAAACATTAAAAGTTTGTCATGTGCATGAATAAAATGCTGTTTGGCATGCAGTAATGCACATCTGAAGGTGTTAGAAGAGTTTTGCATGAATTATTATGTTAGAGTCTCAAAGCTCTGAAAACAGCGTTTCTGCTCCGGACAAACCTGGTTTGATGCAATGTTACTCAAACTCTGTCAAACATTAAAAAATTGTCAAGTGCATGAATAAAATGCTGTTTGCGATGCAGTAATGCACATCTGAAGGTGTTAAAAGAGTTTTTCATAAATTATTATGTTAGAGTCTCAAAGCTCTGAAAACAGCGTTTCTGCTCCGGACAAACCTGGTTTGATGCAATGTTACTCAAACTCTGTCAAACATTAAAAAATTGTCAAGTGCATGAATAAAATGCTGTTTGCAATGCAGTAATGCACATCTGAAGGTGTTAGAAGAGTTTTTCATAAATTATTATGTTAGAGTCTCAATGCTCTGAAAACAGCGTTTCTGCTCCGGACAAACCTGGTTTGATGCAATGTTACTCAAACTCTGTCAAACATTAAAAGTTTGTCATGTGCATGAATAAAATGCTGTTTGGCATTCAGTAATGCACATCTGAAGGTGTTAGAAGAGTTTTGCATGAATTATTATGTTAGAGTCTCAAAGCTCTGAAAACAGCGTTTCTGCTCCGGACAAACCTGGTTTGATGCAATGTTACTCAAACTCTGTCAAACATTAAAAAATTGTCAAGTGCATGAATAAAATGCTGTTTGCAATGCAGTAATGCACATCTGAAGGTGTTAGAAGAGTTTTGCATGAATTTAATATGTTAGAGTCTCAAAGCTCTGAAAACAGCGTTTCTGCTCCGGACAAACCTGGTTTGATGCAATGTTACTGAAACTCTGTCAAACATTAAAAAATTGTCAAATGCATGAATAAAATGCTGTTTGCAATGCAGTAATGCACATCTGAAGGTGTTAGAAGACTTTTGCATGAATTATTATGTTAGAGTGTCAAAGCTCTGAAAACAGCGTTTCTGCTCCGGACAAACCTGGTTTGATGCAATGTTACTCAAACTCTGTCAAACATTAAAAGTTTGTCATGTGCATGAATAAAATGCTGTTTGGCATGCAGTAATGCACATCTGAAGGTGTTAGAAGAGTTTTGCATGAATTATTATGTTAGAGTGTCAAAGCTCTGAAAACAGCGTTTCTGCTCCGGACAAACCTGGTTTGATGCAATGTTACTCAAACTCTGTCAAACATTAAAAGTTTGTCATGTGCATGAATAAAATGCTGTTTGGCATGCAGTAATGCACATCTGAAGGTGTTAGAAGAGTTTTGCATGAATTATTATGTTAGAGTCTCAAAGCTCTGAAAACAGCGTTTTTGCTCCGGACAAACCTGGTTTGATGCAATGTTACTCAAACTCTTTCAAACATTAAAAAATTGTCAAGTGCATGAATAAAATGCTGTTTGCAATGAAGTAATGCACATCTGAAGGTGTTAGAAGAGATTCGCATGAATTATTATGTTAGAGTCTCAAAGCTCTGAAAACAGCGTTTCTGCTCCGGACAAACCTGGTTTGATGCAATGTTACTCAAACTCTGTCAAACATTAAAAGTTTGTCATGTGCATGAATAAAATGCTGTTTGGCATGCAGTAATGCACATCTGAAGGTGTTAGAAGAGTTTTGCATGAATTATTATGGTAGAGTCTCAAAGCTCTGAAAATAGCGTTTCTGCTCCGGACAGACCTGGTTTGATGCAATGTTACTCAAACTCTGTCAAACATTAAAAGTTTGTCATGTGCATGAATAAAATGGTGTTTGGCATGCAGTAATGCACATCTGAATGTGTTAGAAGAGTTTTGCATGAATTATTATGTTAGAGTCTCAAAGCTCTGAAAACAGCGTTTCTGCTCCGGACAAACCTGGTTTGATGCAATGTTACTCAAACTCTGTCAAACATTAAAAGTTTGTCATGTGCATGAATAAAATGCTGTTTGGCATGCAGTAATGCACATCTGAAGGTGTTAGAAGAGTTTTGCATGAATTATTATGTTAGAGTCTCAAAGCTCTGAAAACAGCGTTTCTGCTCCGGACAGGCCTGGTTTGATGCAATGTTACTCAAACTCTGTCAAACATTAAAAGTTTGTCATGTGCATGAATAAAATGCTGTTTGGCATGCAGTAATGCACATCTGAAGGTGTTAGAAGAGTTTTGCATGAATTATTATGTTAGAGTCTCAAAGCTCTGAAAACAGCGTTTCTGCTCCGGACAAACCTGGTTTGATGCAATGTTACTCAAACTCTGTCAAACATTAAAAAATTGTCAGGTGCATGAATAAAATGCTGTTTGCGATGCAGTAATGCACATCTGAAGGTGTTAAAAGAGTTTTTCATAAATTATTATGTTAGAGTCTCAAAGCTCTGAAAACAGCGTTTCTGCTCCGGACAAACCTGGTTTGATGCAATGTTACTCAAACTCTGTCAAACATTAAAAAATTGTCAAGTGCATGAATAAAATGCTGTTTGCAATGCAGTAATGCACATCTGAAGGTGTTAGAAGAGTTTTTCATAAATTATTATGTTAGAGTCTCAATGCTCTGAAAACAGCGTTTCTGCTCCGGACAAACCTGGTTTGATGCAATGTTACTCAAACTCTGTCAAACATTAAAAGTTTGTCATGTGCATGAATAAAATGCTGTTTGGCATTCAGTAATGCACATCTGAAGGTGTTAGAAGAGTTTTGCATGAATTATTATGTTAGAGTCTCAAAGCTCTGAAAACAGCGTTTCTGCTCCGGACAAACCTGGTTTGATGCAATGTTACTCAAACTCTGTCAAACATTAAAAAATTGTCAAGTGCATGAATAAAATGCTGTTTGCAATGCAGTAATGCACATCTGAAGGTGTTAGAAGAGTTTTGCATGAATTTAATATGTTAGAGTCTCAAAGCTCTGAAAACAGCGTTTCTGCTCCGGACAAACCTGGTTTGATGCAATGTTACTGAAACTCTGTCAAACATTAAAAAATTGTCAAATGCATGAATAAAATGCTGTTTGCAATGCAGTAATGCACATCTGAAGGTGTTAGAAGACTTTTGCATGAATTATTATGTTAGAGTGTCAAAGCTCTGAAAACAGCGTTTCTGCTCCGGACAAACCTGGTTTGATGCAATGTTACTCAAACTCTGTCAAACATTAAAAGTTTGTCATGTGCATGAATAAAATGCTGTTTGGCATGCAGTAATGCACATCTGAAGGTGTTAGAAGAGTTTTGCATGAATTATTATGTTAGAGTGTCAAAGCTCTGAAAACAGCGTTTCTGCTCCGGACAAACCTGGTTTGATGCAATGTTACTCAAACTCTGTCAAACATTAAAAGTTTGTCATGTGCATGAATAATATGCTGTTTGGCATGCAGTAATGCACATCTGAAGGTGTTAGAAGAGTTTTGCATGAATTATTATGTTAGAGTCTCAAAGCTCTGAAAACAGCGTTTCTGCTCCGGACAGACCTGGTTTGATGCAATGTTACTCAAACTCTGTCAAACATTAAAAGTTTGTCATGTGCATGAATAAAATGGTGTTTGGCATGCAGTAATGCACATCTGAATGTGTTAGAAGAGTTTTGCATGAATTATTATGTTAGAGTCTCAAAGCTCTGAAAACAGCGTTTCTGCTACGGACAAACCTGGTTTGATGCAATGTTACTGAAACTCCGTCAAACATTAAAAAATTGTCAAGTGCATTAATAAAATTCTGTTTGCAATGAAGTAATGCACATCTGAAGGTGTTAGAAGAGATTTGCATGAATTATTATGTTAGAGTCTCAAAGCTCTGAAAACAACGTTTCTGCTCCGGACAAACCTGGTTTGATGCAATGTTACTCAAACTCTGTCAAACATTAAAAGTTTGTCATATGCATGAATAAAATGCTGTTTGGCATGCAGTAATGCACATCTGAAGGTGTTAGAAGAGTTTTGCATGAATTATTATGTTAGAGTCTCAAAGCTCTGAAAACAGCGTTTCTGCTCCGGACAAACCTGGTTTGATGCAATGTTACTGAAACTCTGTCAAACATTAAAAAATTGTCAAATGCATGAATAAAATGCTGTTTGCAATGCAGTAATGCACATCTGAAGGTGTTAGAAGAGTTTTGCATGAATTATTATGTTAGAGTGTCAAAGCTCTGAAAACAGCGTTTCTGCTCCGGACAAACCTGGTTTGATGCAATGTTACTCAAACTCTGTCAAACATTAAAAGTTTGTCATATGCATGAATAAAATGCTGTTTGGCATGCAGTAATGCACATCTGAAGGTGTTAGAAGAGTTTTGCATGAATTATTATGTTAGAGTCTCAAAGCTCTGAAAACAGCGTTTCTGCTCCGGACAAACCTGGTTTGATGCAATGTTACTGAAACTCTGTCAAACATTAAAAAATTGTCAAATGCATGAATAAAATGCTGTTTGCAATGCAGTAATGCACATCTGAAGGTGTTAGAAGAGTTTTGCATGAATTATTATGTTAGAGTGTCAAAGCTCTGAAAACAGCGTTTCTGCTCCGGACAAACCTGATTTGATGCAATGTTACTCAAACTCTGTCAAACATTAAAAGTTTGTCATGTGCATGAATAAAATGCAGTTTGGCATGCAGTAATGCACATCTGAAGGTGTTAGAAGAGTTTTGCATGAATTATTATGTTAGAGTCTCAAAGCTCTGAAAACAGCGTTTCTGCTCCGGACAAACCTGGTTTGATGCAATGTTACTCAAACTCTGTCAAACATTAAAAGTTTGTCATGTGCATGAATAAAATGCTGTTTGGCATGCAGTAATGCACATCTGAAGGTGTTAGAAGAGTTTTGCATGAATTATTATGTTAGAGTCTCAAAGCTCTGAAAATAGCGTTTCTTCTCCGGACAGACCTGGTTTGATGCAATGTTACTCAAACTCTGTCAAACATTAAAAAATTGTCAAGTGCATGAATAAAATGCTGTTTGCAATGCAGTAATGCACATCTGAAGGTGTTAGAAGAGTTTTTCATAAATTATTATGTTAGAGTCTCAAAGCTCTGAAAACAGCGTTTCTGCTCCGGACAAACCTGGTTTGATGCAATGTTACTCAAACTCTGTCAAACATTAAAAGTTTGTCATGTGCATGAATAAAATGCTGTTTGGCATGCAGTAATGCACATCTGAAGGTGTTAGAAGAGTTTTGCATGAATTATTATGTTAGAGTCTCAAAGCTCTGAAAACAGCGTTTTTGCTCCGGACAAACCTGGTTTGATGCAATGTTACTCAAACTCTTTCAAACATTAAAAAATTGTCAAGTGCATGAATAAAATGCTGTTTGCAATGAAGTAATGCACATCTGAAGGTGTTAGAAGAGATTTGCATGAATTATTATGTTAGAGTCTCAAAGCTCTGAAAACAGCGTTTCTGCTCCGGACAAACCTGGTTTGATGCAATGTTACTCAAACTCTGTCAAACATTAAAAGTTTGTCATGTGCATGAATAAAATGCTGTTTGGCATGCAGTAATGCACATCTGAAGGTGTTAGAAGAGTTTTGCATGAATTATTATGTTAGAGTGTCAAAGCTCTGAAAACAGCGTTTCTGCTCCGGACAAACCTGGTTTGATGCAATGTTACTCAAACTCTGTCAAACATTAAAAGTTTGTCATGTGCATGAATAAAATGCTGTTTGGCATGCAGTAATGCACATCTGAAGGTGTTAGAAGAGTTTTGCATGAATTATTATGTTAGAGTCTCAAAGCTCTGAAAACAGCGTTTCTGCTCCGGACAGACCTGGTTTGATGCAATGTTACTCAAACTCTGTCAAACATTAAAAGTTTGTCATGTGCATGAATAAAATGGTGTTTGGCATGCAGTAATGCACATCTGAATGTGTTAGAAGAGTTTTGCATGAATTATTATGTTAGAGTCTCAAAGCTCTGAAAACAGCGTTTCTGCTACGGACAAACCTGGTTTGATGCAATGTTACTGAAACTCCGTCAAACATTAAAAAATTGTCAAGTGCATTAATAAAATTCTGTTTGCAATGAAGTAATGCACATCTGAAGGTGTTAGAAGAGATTTGCATGAATTATTATGTTAGAGTCTCAAAGCTCTGAAAACAACGTTTCTGCTCCGGACAAACCTGGTTTGATGCAATGTTACTCAAACTCTGTCAAACATTAAAAGTTTGTCATATGCATGAATAAAATGCTGTTTGGCATGCAGTAATGCACATCTGAAGGTGTTAGAAGAGTTTTGCATGAATTATTATGTTAGAGTCTCAAAGCTCTGAAAACAGCGTTTCTGCTCCGGACAAACCTGGTTTGATGCAATGTTACTGAAACTCTGTCAAACATTAAAAAATTGTCAAATGCATGAATAAAATGCTGTTTGCAATGCAGTAATGCACATCTGAAGGTGTTAGAAGAGTTTTGCATGAATTATTATGTTAGAGTGTCAAAGCTCTGAAAACAGCGTTTTTGCTCCGGACAAACCTGGTTTGATGCAATGTTACTCAAACTCTTTCAAACATTAAAAAATTGTCAAGTGCATGAATAAAATGCTGTTTGCAATGAAGTAATGCACATCTGAAGGTGTTAGAAGAGATTCGCATGAATTATTATGTTAGAGTCTCAAAGCTCTGAAAACAGCGTTTCTGCTCCGGACAAACCTGGTTTGATGCAATGTTACTCAAACTCTGTCAAACATTAAAAGTTTGTCATGTGCATGAATAAAATGCTGTTTGGCATGCAGTAATGCACATCTGAAGGTGTTAGAAGAGTTTTGCATGAATTATTATGGTAGAGTCTCAAAGCTCTGAAAATAGCGTTTCTGCTCCGGACAGACCTGGTTTGATGCAATGTTACTCAAACTCTGTCAAACATTAAAAGTTTGTCATGTGCATGAATAAAATGGTGTTTGGCATGCAGTAATGCACATCTGAATGTGTTAGAAGAGTTTTGCATGAATTATTATGTTAGAGTCTCAAAGCTCTGAAAACAGCGTTTCTGCTCCGGACAAACCTGGTTTGATGCAATGTTACTCAAACTCTGTCAAACATTAAAAGTTTGTCATGTGCATGAATAAAATGCTGTTTGGCATGCAGTAATGCACATCTGAAGGTGTTAGAAGAGTTTTGCATGAATTATTATGTTAGAGTCTCAAAGCTCTGAAAACAGCGTTTCTGCTCCGGACAGGCCTGGTTTGATGCAATGTTACTCAAACTCTGTCAAACATTAAAAGTTTGTCATGTGCATGAATAAAATGCTGTTTGGCATGCAGTAATGCACATCTGAAGGTGTTAGAAGAGTTTTGCATGAATTATTATGTTAGAGTCTCAAAGCTCTGAAAACAGCGTTTCTGCTCCGGACAAACCTGGTTTGATGCAATGTTACTCAAACTCTGTCAAACATTAAAAAATTGTCAAGTGCATGAATAAAATGCTGTTTGCGATGCAGTAATGCACATCTGAAGGTGTTAAAAGAGTTTTTCATAAATTATTATGTTAGAGTCTCAAAGCTCTGAAAACAGCGTTTCTGCTCCGGACAAACCTGGTTTGATGCAATGTTACTCAAACTCTGTCAAACATTAAAAAATTGTCAAGTGCATGAATAAAATGCTGTTTGCAATGCAGTAATGCACATCTGAAGGTGTTAGAAGAGTTTTTCATAAATTATTATGTTAGAGTCTCAATGCTCTGAAAACAGCGTTTCTGCTCCGGACAAACCTGGTTTGATGCAATGTTACTCAAACTCTGTCAAACATTAAAAGTTTGTCATGTGCATGAATAAAATGCTGTTTGGCATTCAGTAATGCACATCTGAAGGTGTTAGAAGAGTTTTGCATGAATTATTATGTTAGAGTCTCAAAGCTCTGAAAACAGCGTTTCTGCTCCGGACAAACCTGGTTTGATGCAATGTTACTCAAACTCTGTCAAACATTAAAAAATTGTCAAGTGCATGAATAAAATGCTGTTTGCAATGCAGTAATGCACATCTGAAGGTGTTAGAAGAGTTTTGCATGAATTTAATATGTTAGAGTCTCAAAGCTCTGAAAACAGCGTTTCTGCTCCGGACAAACCTGGTTTGATGCAATGTTACTGAAACTCTGTCAAACATTAAAAAATTGTCAAATGCATGAATAAAATGCTGTTTGCAATGCAGTAATGCACATCTGAAGGTGTTAGAAGACTTTTGCATGAATTATTATGTTAGAGTGTCAAAGCTCTGAAAACAGCGTTTCTGCTCCGGACAAACCTGGTTTGATGCAATGTTACTCAAACTCTGTCAAACATTAAAAGTTTGTCATGTGCATGAATAAAATGCTGTTTGGCATGCAGTAATGCACATCTGAAGGTGTTAGAAGAGTTTTGCATGAATTATTATGTTAGAGTGTCAAAGCTCTGAAAACAGCGTTTCTGCTCCGGACAAACCTGGTTTGATGCAATGTTACTCAAACTCTGTCAAACATTAAAAGTTTGTCATGTGCATGAATAATATGCTGTTTGGCATGCAGTAATGCACATCTGAAGGTGTTAGAAGAGTTTTGCATGAATTATTATGTTAGAGTCTCAAAGCTCTGAAAACAGCGTTTCTGCTCCGGACAGACCTGGTTTGATGCAATGTTACTCAAACTCTGTCAAACATTAAAAGTTTGTCATGTGCATGAATAAAATGGTGTTTGGCATGCAGTAATGCACATCTGAATGTGTTAGAAGAGTTTTGCATGAATTATTATGTTAGAGTCTCAAAGCTCTGAAAACAGCGTTTCTGCTACGGACAAACCTGGTTTGATGCAATGTTACTGAAACTCCGTCAAACATTAAAAAATTGTCAAGTGCATTAATAAAATTCTGTTTGCAATGAAGTAATGCACATCTGAAGGTGTTAGAAGAGATTTGCATGAATTATTATGTTAGAGTCTCAAAGCTCTGAAAACAACGTTTCTGCTCCGGACAAACCTGGTTTGATGCAATGTTACTCAAACTCTGTCAAACATTAAAAGTTTGTCATATGCATGAATAAAATGCTGTTTGGCATGCAGTAATGCACATCTGAAGGTGTTAGAAGAGTTTTGCATGAATTATTATGTTAGAGTCTCAAAGCTCTGAAAACAGCGTTTCTGCTCCGGACAAACCTGGTTTGATGCAATGTTACTGAAACTCTGTCAAACATTAAAAAATTGTCAAATGCATGAATAAAATGCTGTTTGCAATGCAGTAATGCACATCTGAAGGTGTTAGAAGAGTTTTGCATGAATTATTATGTTAGAGTGTCAAAGCTCTGAAAACAGCGTTTCTGCTCCGGACAAACCTGGTTTGATGCAATGTTACTCAAACTCTGTCAAACATTAAAAGTTTGTCATATGCATGAATAAAATGCTGTTTGGCATGCAGTAATGCACATCTGAAGGTGTTAGAAGAGTTTTGCATGAATTATTATGTTAGAGTCTCAAAGCTCTGAAAACAGCGTTTCTGCTCCGGACAAACCTGGTTTGATGCAATGTTACTGAAACTCTGTCAAACATTAAAAAATTGTCAAATGCATGAATAAAATGCTGTTTGCAATGCAGTAATGCACATCTGAAGGTGTTAGAAGAGTTTTGCATGAATTATTATGTTAGAGTGTCAAAGCTCTGAAAACAGCGTTTCTGCTCCGGACAAACCTGATTTGATGCAATGTTACTCAAACTCTGTCAAACATTAAAAGTTTGTCATGTGCATGAATAAAATGCAGTTTGGCATGCAGTAATGCACATCTGAAGGTGTTAGAAGAGTTTTGCATGAATTATTATGTTAGAGTCTCAAAGCTCTGAAAACAGCGTTTCTGCTCCGGACAAACCTGGTTTGATGCAATGTTACTCAAACTCTGTCAAACATTAAAAGTTTGTCATGTGCATGAATAAAATGCTGTTTGGCATGCAGTAATGCACATCTGAAGGTGTTAGAAGAGTTTTGCATGAATTATTATGTTAGAGTCTCAAAGCTCTGAAAATAGCGTTTCTTCTCCGGACAGACCTGGTTTGATGCAATGTTACTCAAACTCTGTCAAACATTAAAAAATTGTCAAGTGCATGAATAAAATGCTGTTTGCAATGCAGTAATGCACATCTGAAGGTGTTAGAAGAGTTTTTCATAAATTATTATGTTAGAGTCTCAAAGCTCTGAAAACAGCGTTTCTGCTCCGGACAAACCTGGTTTGATGCAATGTTACTCAAACTCTGTCAAACATTAAAAGTTTGTCATGTGCATGAATAAAATGCTGTTTGGCATGCAGTAATGCACATCTGAAGGTGTTAGAAGAGTTTTGCATGAATTATTATGTTAGAGTCTCAAAGCTCTGAAAACAGCGTTTTTGCTCCGGACAAACCTGGTTTGATGCAATGTTACTCAAACTCTTTCAAACATTAAAAAATTGTCAAGTGCATGAATAAAATGCTGTTTGCAATGAAGTAATGCACATCTGAAGGTGTTAGAAGAGATTTGCATGAATTATTATGTTAGAGTCTCAAAGCTCTGAAAACAGCGTTTCTGCTCCGGACAAACCTGGTTTGATGCAATGTTACTCAAACTCTGTCAAACATTAAAAGTTTGTCATGTGCATGAATAAAATGCTGTTTGGCATGCAGTAATGCACATCTGAAGGTGTTAGAAGAGTTTTGCATGAATTATTATGTTAGAGTGTCAAAGCTCTGAAAACAGCGTTTCTGCTCCGGACAAACCTGGTTTGATGCAATGTTACTCAAACTCTGTCAAACATTAAAAGTTTGTCATGTGCATGAATAAAATGCTGTTTGGCATGCAGTAATGCACATCTGAAGGTGTTAGAAGAGTTTTGCATGAATTATTATGTTAGAGTCTCAAAGCTCTGAAAACAGCGTTTCTGCTCCGGACAGACCTGGTTTGATGCAATGTTACTCAAACTCTGTCAAACATTAAAAGTTTGTCATGTGCATGAATAAAATGGTGTTTGGCATGCAGTAATGCACATCTGAATGTGTTAGAAGAGTTTTGCATGAATTATTATGTTAGAGTCTCAAAGCTCTGAAAACAGCGTTTCTGCTACGGACAAACCTGGTTTGATGCAATGT
Source organism: Garra rufa (assembly GCF_049309525.1). Taxonomy (NCBI): domain Eukaryota; kingdom Metazoa; phylum Chordata; class Actinopteri; order Cypriniformes; family Cyprinidae; genus Garra; species Garra rufa. The sequence goes on from NW_027394276.1 coordinate 18,242,531, forward strand.
TACTGAAACTCCGTCAAACATTAAAAAATTGTCAAGTGCATTAATAAAATTCTGTTTGCAATGAAGTAATGCACATCTGAAGGTGTTAGAAGAGATTTGCATGAATTATTATGTTAGAGTCTCAAAGCTCTGAAAACAACGTTTCTGCTCCGGACAAACCTGGTTTGATGCAATGTTACTCAAACTCTGTCAAACATTAAAAGTTTGTCATATGCATGAATAAAATGCTGTTTGGCATGCAGTAATGCACATCTGAAGGTGTTAGAAGAGTTTTGCATGAATTATTATGTTAGAGTCTCAAAGCTCTGAAAACAGCGTTTCTGCTCCGGACAAACCTGGTTTGATGCAATGTTACTGAAACTCTGTCAAACATTAAAAAATTGTCAAATGCATGAATAAAATGCTGTTTGCAATGCAGTAATGCACATCTGAAGGTGTTAGAAGAGTTTTGCATGAATTATTATGTTAGAGTGTCAAAGCTCTGAAAACAGCGTTTTTGCTCCGGACAAACCTGGTTTGATGCAATGTTACTCAAACTCTTTCAAACATTAAAAAATTGTCAAGTGCATGAATAAAATGCTGTTTGCAATGAAGTAATGCACATCTGAAGGTGTTAGAAGAGATTCGCATGAATTATTATGTTAGAGTCTCAAAGCTCTGAAAACAGCGTTTCTGCTCCGGACAAACCTGGTTTGATGCAATGTTACTCAAACTCTGTCAAACATTAAAAGTTTGTCATGTGCATGAATAAAATGCTGTTTGGCATGCAGTAATGCACATCTGAAGGTGTTAGAAGAGTTTTGCATGAATTATTATGGTAGAGTCTCAAAGCTCTGAAAATAGCGTTTCTGCTCCGGACAGACCTGGTTTGATGCAATGTTACTCAAACTCTGTCAAACATTAAAAGTTTGTCATGTGCATGAATAAAATGGTGTTTGGCATGCAGTAATGCACATCTGAATGTGTTAGAAGAGTTTTGCATGAATTATTATGTTAGAGTCTCAAAGCTCTGAAAACAGCGTTTCTGCTCCGGACAAACCTGGTTTGATGCAATGTTACTCAAACTCTGTCAAACATTAAAAGTTTGTCATGTGCATGAATAAAATGCTGTTTGGCATGCAGTAATGCACATCTGAAGGTGTTAGAAGAGTTTTGCATGAATTATTATGTTAGAGTCTCAAAGCTCTGAAAACAGCGTTTCTGCTCCGGACAGGCCTGGTTTGATGCAATGTTACTCAAACTCTGTCAAACATTAAAAGTTTGTCATGTGCATGAATAAAATGCTGTTTGGCATGCAGTAATGCACATCTGAAGGTGTTAGAAGAGTTTTGCATGAATTATTATGTTAGAGTCTCAAAGCTCTGAAAACAGCGTTTCTGCTCCGGACAAACCTGGTTTGATGCAATGTTACTCAAACTCTGTCAAACATTAAAAAATTGTCAAGTGCATGAATAAAATGCTGTTTGCGATGCAGTAATGCACATCTGAAGGTGTTAAAAGAGTTTTTCATAAATTATTATGTTAGAGTCTCAAAGCTCTGAAAACAGCGTTTCTGCTCCGGACAAACCTGGTTTGATGCAATGTTACTCAAACTCTGTCAAACATTAAAAAATTGTCAAGTGCATGAATAAAATGCTGTTTGCAATGCAGTAATGCACATCTGAAGGTGTTAGAAGAGTTTTTCATAAATTATTATGTTAGAGTCTCAATGCTCTGAAAACAGCGTTTCTGCTCCGGACAAACCTGGTTTGATGCAATGTTACTCAAACTCTGTCAAACATTAAAAGTTTGTCATGTGCATGAATAAAATGCTGTTTGGCATTCAGTAATGCACATCTGAAGGTGTTAGAAGAGTTTTGCATGAATTATTATGTTAGAGTCTCAAAGCTCTGAAAACAGCGTTTCTGCTCCGGACAAACCTGGTTTGATGCAATGTTACTCAAACTCTGTCAAACATTAAAAAATTGTCAAGTGCATGAATAAAATGCTGTTTGCAATGCAGTAATGCACATCTGAAGGTGTTAGAAGAGTTTTGCATGAATTTAATATGTTAGAGTCTCAAAGCTCTGAAAACAGCGTTTCTGCTCCGGACAAACCTGGTTTGATGCAATGTTACTGAAACTCTGTCAAACATTAAAAAATTGTCAAATGCATGAATAAAATGCTGTTTGCAATGCAGTAATGCACATCTGAAGGTGTTAGAAGACTTTTGCATGAATTATTATGTTAGAGTGTCAAAGCTCTGAAAACAGCGTTTCTGCTCCGGACAAACCTGGTTTGATGCAATGTTACTCAAACTCTGTCAAACATTAAAAGTTTGTCATGTGCATGAATAAAATGCTGTTTGGCATGCAGTAATGCACATCTGAAGGTGTTAGAAGAGTTTTGCATGAATTATTATGTTAGAGTGTCAAAGCTCTGAAAACAGCGTTTCTGCTCCGGACAAACCTGGTTTGATGCAATGTTACTCAAACTCTGTCAAACATTAAAAGTTTGTCATGTGCATGAATAATATGCTGTTTGGCATGCAGTAATGCACATCTGAAGGTGTTAGAAGAGTTTTGCATGAATTATTATGTTAGAGTCTCAAAGCTCTGAAAACAGCGTTTCTGCTCCGGACAGACCTGGTTTGATGCAATGTTACTCAAACTCTGTCAAACATTAAAAGTTTGTCATGTGCATGAATAAAATGGTGTTTGGCATGCAGTAATGCACATCTGAATGTGTTAGAAGAGTTTTGCATGAATTATTATGTTAGAGTCTCAAAGCTCTGAAAACAGCGTTTCTGCTACGGACAAACCTGGTTTGATGCAATGTTACTGAAACTCCGTCAAACATTAAAAAATTGTCAAGTGCATTAATAAAATTCTGTTTGCAATGAAGTAATGCACATCTGAAGGTGTTAGAAGAGTTTTGCATGAATTATTATGTTAGAGTCTCAAAGCTCTGAAAACAACGTTTCTGCTCCGGACAAACCTGGTTTGATGCAATGTTACTCAAACTCTGTCAAACATTAAAAGTTTGTCATATGCATGAATAAAATGCTGTTTGGCATGCAGTAATGCACATCTGAAGGTGTTAGAAGAGTTTTGCATGAATTATTATGTTAGAGTCTCAAAGCTCTGAAAACAGCGTTTCTGCTCCGGACAAACCTGGTTTGATGCAATGTTACTGAAACTCTGTCAAACATTAAAAAATTGTCAAATGCATGAATAAAATGCTGTTTGCAATGCAGTAATGCACATCTGAAGGTGTTAGAAGAGTTTTGCATGAATTATTATGTTAGAGTGTCAAAGCTCTGAAAACAGCGTTTCTGCTCCGGACAAACCTGGTTTGATGCAATGTTACTCAAACTCTGTCAAACATTAAAAGTTTGTCATATGCATGAATAAAATGCTGTTTGGCATGCAGTAATGCACATCTGAAGGTGTTAGAAGAGTTTTGCATGAATTATTATGTTAGAGTCTCAAAGCTCTGAAAACAGCGTTTCTGCTCCGGACAAACCTGGTTTGATGCAATGTTACTGAAACTCTGTCAAACATTAAAAAATTGTCAAATGCATGAATAAAATGCTGTTTGCAATGCAGTAATGCACATCTGAAGGTGTTAGAAGAGTTTTGCATGAATTATTATGTTAGAGTGTCAAAGCTCTGAAAACAGCGTTACCCCTTCAGTCGAATCACTTCGACGTTACATTGGGATCTCGCTTGAGAGACCGATCACCTCTGAGCCTTATTAAAAAGGCCAATTGAAAATTGGCGAGTGGACGTGCGCGCCGGCCACGCCCCCGTACATACGGGTATATAAGATGGCTGCGCGCACCACTCAGTCAGACTTTTGCTTTCAGAGCCGATGTGTCGAGCCTCTAAACAGCCGAGAAGAGTTCTTCAGAGTTCATGCTCCCTCCTGCTGCTGCGCTGCCATAACTAAAAGAGTGTTTCACAGAAAGAGCATTGTTTGGCAGCCGTCAGCGCGGTCCCGCGGGCGGCCGTTTTCACGGCCATATAAAGCCTTTTTGCATTCCAGCGAGCAGCCCCGGCGAGTGCATTGCCCCGCGGCCCCTCCCTGGGCAAACCGGGATCACAAAAGAGCAATTTCTAGCGGCCGTTTTAGACGTCCTTTTCAGGATGTCTTTTCGGCCGTGCGTTTCTGGATGTGGTAGTTTCCTCTCCTCAGCGAACGGACATGAGCGCTGCCTCACGTGTTTAGGCTTTGAGCACGCTGGGGTGGTGCTCATGAATGGTCCATGCGGTGAAAGCATGACCATGACCACGCTGAAGTCCTGCCGCTCGTTCGCGAGCTGGCTCCCCCCGCCTCCCTCCCGTGGTCAGCCGTTGAGCCGCCTATGCTCTTCGGCCACCGCGGTGGGGCGCGGGGGGGGACATTCAATTTACGATAGACAGCGTTCCGCCGGCTCAAAAAGCCCTGCGGACCTCTCTATCTCAGCGCGGTCCCGTTGAGTTTCCGCAGCAGACGCTTCCCCGCCTGGCGGGCTGAGCGTCTCCTTCGGTGCTCCTGCAGAGGATGAGATGTCTGTCACAGCATCAGAGGGAGAGTCAGACGGTGACACATCTCTTCCCGCGGCGCGGCGCCCACCCGTGGTCGCTGCCCCCCCAGAGGTTGATGTCGAACTGTCGGCTATGCTTTTCCGGGCAGCCGGGGGGGATCGGTTTGAGGGTTCCTCAGGGGCCTCCGGCCGATCCTTCTAGGCTGGACGACTGGTTCTTGGGGGGGGCACCGGCGGCAGCGCCGCGCTCCCCCCCGGTCCCGTTCTGACCGGATGTGCATGAGGAGCTGACAAAATCGATGGCGCCCTATTAATTTGAAGCGCACTCCAGCTCCTCTCCCCTCGCCACTCTCCATGGCGGGGCAGCCAAGGGGTACGTGGCGGTCCCCCAGGTCGGGCGCGCCATCGCGGTGCACCTTTGCCCGCGGGCGCGGCCGCCTGGTGGGGCCCTCCGCGTCTCCCTTTTAGGGCATGTGAAATTTCTTCCGCCCTCATCGGCTGGGCCTTTTCTGCGCCCCCCGACACGCTGCCCCGCCCTGCAGGCCATTGCAACACTGCAAAAGTGCCAGGTGCAGGCACCTTAAGGCCTGCACGAGAGTGGTCCTGACCAGGGGGTACTTGAAGAACTCCGCGCCGCCACTGACTTCGCCCTTCGGGCCACTAGGTCGCGGCGTGTCCCCTTGGTCAGGTGATGTCCACCTGCGTGGTCCAGGAACGCCACCTATGGCTGACTCTGGCCCGGATGGCAGAGGCCGACAAAGTTCGCTTTCTCGACTCTCCCATTCCCCAGAGCGGCCTATTCGGCGACACCGTGAAGGGTTTTTGCTCAGCGGCGTCGAACGTATCGCCGGCCCCCAAAAGCCTGCGATCCTCCGCCCATCAGCATACCCCGTCGAGTTGCCAGAGCAGTACGCCTCCCCGTCGTTCGGGCTGGGCGTCTCCTCTGGCGCTCCAACGGTCCAGAGGCAGACGGAGGCCGTCCAACATATCCTGCCCCGCCGCGAAGTTACCATTCCGCCGCCTGGGCCCCCGCCTCCGCCTGCCCGTCGCCGAGGGCGTCCCCCCGCAGCTCCGTCCCCTGCTGAGCCACACGATCCAGGCTCGCAGCCGACGTCAAGCCGCCCGTGGGAGAGGGACGCCGCTCGCCTCTCAGGGTCCTGCGACGGAAGACCCTCGCAGGCGAGCTTCGAAGCGTCCCTGATGCGAGCACCCCCGGAGGTGGAGAGAGCTACTCTGTCGGCACTCCCGCTGGAAGCGGGACTTAGCCGGTCATTTGAAATCACAGAAAGACCCAGCTTTCTCACCTCTGGGGCCCCGGCCCCGAGTTTCCTTCCTGAGCAGCACTTCCACTCCTCGGAACCAGACTCGGGACCGGATGTCGCCAGCGCGGGAACCAGGGAAGTAGGTAAGCACTGCTTAGCGCAGTTAGACACTTCTCCAGGACGTTTATCCTTCTGGGTTTTGTCTCCTTCCCTGTCTTTCCCCAGGCTGCCCCACCACGGTCACGCCGGTCAACGTTCCCTTGATACCACTACACTGGTTGATACGGACGGTACGGCCCGGCTCCAGGCGTCCGCCCAGACTCACAGGTACCCCTTACATTCTTTATTCGGAAACAGGCGTGCCTCTGTTCTGCCTGCGGAGGTCGCGTTCCTACTGGCGAAGGACGCGATCCAGCCTGTCTCTCCGGCCGGGACGAGGTCGGGGTTTGATAAGAGTCCTGACTTCACGTGTCCAGTTAGAGTGGTGGGTTAACATCCGCCCTGGATGGAGCTCTGTTCCGATCCCTTCTTAGGCTGTCGGCACACATGCTCACGACGACGCACATACAAGTATGTTTCCGTCTCCAGGGCTGGGTTGCAGCCATCTGCCTGAAGGGCACCCGCTGTCGCGTCTCGATCTTTCCCCGGTGCACACCCCTCCGGCGGTCTGCCCCGGGGGTCGAGCGCTCAGCACGAGGTGCTTCCACTTGGCTAGTCCCTCTCCTTCCTGCCTTCTTTAGGCCATAGGAGCTCCCCTGTCCCCTCTTCGGCAGACAGGTACTCGCGTCTTCAACCGTCTCTTCGACTGGTGCTTACCAGCCCACTCGTGAGTTCCGTTGTGCGAATACAGGGACCTGGTGCCTCGGCACCCCCGCCATCTGGTCCTTCAGGCCAACCGAGGGAATCCCTTTCCTCGGTCGGGAGCCCGACTCGGTCCACAAGACGGCCCGCCTTGCTACCAAGAGCGCGCAGTTGGTGCTGTAGTCTCTGAGCTAGTCAGGAACTATTCAGCGGTCCCCTCAAATCAGAGGCTCCTGGGGCACATGTCAGCTCTAGCCGCTTGCCGTTAAGCTGTTTCATGTGAGACCGCTGCAGCACGATCGAGTCCTATGATGGGCATGGCATCTCGGCTCTCTCCGGACTGGCGTTTTCCCGCAGTATTGCCGACAAGTCAGCCCGTGGCTTACCACGGGTTGGGTTGCCATGTACAACAGAGGCTTACAGCTCCTCCCATCTGCTCCCATGGAGTCCAACGTGGCAGATTTTGCTACTTGCCATTCATTTAAAGCAGGGAAACTCAACCGTGCAGCCCCCCGGTTCCCACGGCAGTCCACCCACCTGCAGAATGGCGACTCCACCCCGTGACGCAGCTAGTTGGAGTTATATCGGCAGGCCCAGCCACATCCGCTCGCCCTCCCGATTCCTCCCATTGCCAGAGTAACTCTGGCACATAGCTGACCTCCGGGGCCCAAGTACGCCCTTCCCCAGTGAGCCTCCTTGCGCAGACTCTGTGCGAGTCCAGGGAGGACGAGGAGTAAGTCTGGAGGTTGCGCTGCAAGGACGGCCCACCCGGACTTAGGTCTTAGTAACCTTCCCCTCGCGGCAGTCCCTCCCTGTAAGGGCACGGCTTGACACCATAGATCTCTCCGGCCTTCCACAGGCCGTGATACAAACTATCACTCGGTACTGGGCTCCCTTGGCAAAGGCTGGCTCACGCACTGAGATGAGGTCTATCGCTGGCATTCCTCTCGCTGAGAGGCACAGAGATACACGATTGCAGTAGTGCTTCCTTTCCTGCAGGAGAGTTGGAGCGCAGGCTGTCCCCTCGACTCTCGGAATATATGCCGCCGCTTAGCCGCATATCACATGCAGTAGATGAAGCAAAATAGGTAAGCACCCACTGGTCGTGAGGTCCCTCAGAGGTGCCAGACCGCGCCTCATACCCTCTTGGGACCCCCCCGTCGCCCTTCGGGCCCGCGGGGCGCTTCATTTGAGCCCCTGGCCTCAGTCGAGCTAGAATTCCTGTCATTTAGACAGCGCTCCTGATTGCCCTGGCCTCCATCAAGAGGGTAAGGAGACCTACAAACTTCTCTGTAGGGAAGCTTCCCCGTCGCCTTCTCAGGCTGCGGGGCGCTCCCTTGGAGCCTCGGGCCTCAGTCGAGCGAGAAAAACGCTCCTGACTGCCCTGGCTCCCATTGAACGAGCAAAGGTTCCCCAGAGGTGCTCAGTGGGCCTCAGTCGAGTCCTGTCATTAAGACAGCGCTCCTGACTGCCCCGGCTCCTATTAAGAGGGTTGGAGACCTACAAGCTTTCCTTGCCAGCAAAGTGTGTCAAGAAGTTCGGGCCCGGCGACTCTCACGTTACTACCTGAGACCCCGGCCCGGCTATTGTGCCCAAGGTTCCCCACCACGCTTTTCCGCGGTCAGGTGGTGAACCTGCAAGCTCTGCCCTGGAGGAGGCAGACCCAGCCTTGCGATGTTGTGTCTATGTGAAAATGAATTCGCTCGGCACTTCAGACGCACCTAGCAGCTTATCTGCTTGGGGTTCAGCAGAAAGGGAATGCTGTCCCCAAACTGAGGTGGCTCATTGGGTGGTAGATGCCTCTCCCTCTCTTATCTATATCTGGGAGAGCCATGCCCCTTAGGTGTTCATGCCCACTCCATTAAGAGTGCTGCTTCATCCTATGCGTTGGCTCATGGCGCCTCACTAGCAGATATCTATAGAGCTGCGGGCTGGGCGACACCTAATACCTTCGCTAGGTTCTTCAACCTCCGCGCAGAGGCCGTTCCTCCCGTGTCTTAACATAAGACTTCAGGCGAGCGGGGGGACGGCTGGTGTCGGCTTGCTGCGCCATTCCCACGTGGATCCGTGCGCTATCTCCCAGAATGTTCCCTCCGGCGAACCTGGGTCCTCCATGCCCCGCAGTCAGGGCTAGATGCGGAGTAGTCCTTGGCTGTGATCCTGCCTGGGTCTCCTTCGCCCCGCAGGTTGTGGCTATACTTTTCAATATTTTCCAGCGGAGGAGACCGCTGTTTCCCTCGTGTATCCCTAAGAAATCTTATGGATATATTGAATTATTCTCATTTCCACATGCACAAATTGCATGTGCTCCGCCCCCCCAACCCATGCTTCAGTACATCTGGCATCCCTGCAGGCCCCCTTATAAAAAGGGGGCCTCGGGGCGTTGGGAAGGTTACGTTCAATGACCGCCTGCGGACACGTCTGGGAAGACCTGCCGGCACGTGGCGTTGTGCGTAACGCGGCGTCAGGGTCGTGGCCTTTTCCATGGGTCTAGTTCCCAATGTAACGTCGAAGTGATTCGACTGAAGGGGTAACGTCTGGGTTACGGAGGTAACCCTCGTTCCCCGAAGGAGGGAACGGAGACGTTACATTCCCCTGCCACGCCCCTGGCGTCGCGCTGACGCTGGGCTCTCCCGGCTCTTCAGCAAAAGCCTGACTGAGTGGTGCGCGCAGCCATCTTATATACCCGTATGTACGGGGGCGTGGCCGGCGCGCACGTCCACTCGCCAATTTTCAATTGGCCTTTTTAATAAGGCTCAGAGGTGATCGGTCTCTCAAGCGAGATCCCAATGTAACGTCTCCGTTCCCTCCTTCGGGGAACGAGGGTTACCTCCGTAACCCAGACGTTTCTGCTCCGGACAAACCTGATTTGATGCAATGTTACTCAAACTCTGTCAAACATTAAAAGTTTGTCATGTGCATGAATAAAATGCAGTTTGGCATGCAGTAATGCACATCTGAAGGTGTTAGAAGAGTTTTGCATGAATTATTATGTTAGAGTCTCAAAGCTCTGAAAACAGCGTTTCTGCTCCGGACAAACCTGGTTTGATGCAATGTTACTCAAACTCTGTCAAACATTAAAAGTTTGTCATGTGCATGAATAAAATGCTGTTTGGCATGCAGTAATGCACATCTGAAGGTGTTAGAAGAGTTTTGCATGAATTATTATGTTAGAGTCTCAAAGCTCTGAAAATAGCGTTTCTTCTCCGGACAGACCTGGTTTGATGCAATGTTACTCAAACTCTGTCAAACATTAAAAAATTGTCAAGTGCATGAATAAAATGCTGTTTGCAATGCAGTAATGCACATCTGAAGGTGTTAGAAGAGTTTTTCATAAATTATTATGTTAGAGTCTCAAAGCTCTGAAAACAGCGTTTCTGCTCCGGACAAACCTGGTTTGATGCAATGTTACTCAAACTCTGTCAAACATTAAAAGTTTGTCATGTGCATGAATAAAATGCTGTTTGGCATGCAGTAATGCACATCTGAAGGTGTTAGAAGAGTTTTGCATGAATTATTATGTTAGAGTCTCAAAGCTCTGAAAACAGCGTTTTTGCTCCGGACAAACCTGGTTTGATGCAATGTTACTCAAACTCTTTCAAACATTAAAAAATTGTCAAGTGCATGAATAAAATGCTGTTTGCAATGAAGTAATGCACATCTGAAGGTGTTAGAAGAGATTTGCATGAATTATTATGTTAGAGTCTCAAAGCTCTGAAAACAGCGTTTCTGCTCCGGACAAACCTGGTTTGATGCAATGTTACTCAAACTCTGTCAAACATTAAAAGTTTGTCATGTGCATGAATAAAATGCTGTTTGGCATGCAGTAATGCACATCTGAAGGTGTTAGAAGAGTTTTGCATGAATTATTATGGTAGAGTCTCAAAGCTCTGAAAATAGCGTTTCTGCTCCGGACAGACCTGGTTTGATGCAATGTTACTCAAACTCTGTCAAACATTAAAAGTTTGTCATGTGCATGAATAAAATGGTGTTTGGCATGCAGTAATGCACATCTGAATGTGTTAGAAGAGTTTTGCATGAATTATTATGTTAGAGTCTCAAAGCTCTGAAAACAGCGTTTCTGCTCCGGACAAACCTGGTTTGATGCAATGTTACTCAAACTCTGTCAAACATTAAAAGTTTGTCATGTGCATGAATAAAATGCTGTTTGGCATGCAGTAATGCACATCTGAAGGTGTTAGAAGAGTTTTGCATGAATTATTATGTTAGAGTCTCAAAGCTCTGAAAACAGCGTTTCTGCTCCGGACAGGCCTGGTTTGATGCAATGTTACTCAAACTCTGTCAAACATTAAAAGTTTGTCATGTGCATGAATAAAATGCTGTTTGGCATGCAGTAATGCACATCTGAAGGTGTTAGAAGAGTTTTGCATGAATTATTATGTTAGAGTCTCAAAGCTCTGAAAACAGCGTTTCTGCTCCGGACAAACCTGGTTTGATGCAATGTTACTCAAACTCTGTCAAACATTAAACAATTGTCAAGTGCATGAATAAAATGCTGTTTGCGATGCAGTAATGCACATCTGAAGGTGTTAAAAGAGTTTTTCATAAATTATTATGTTAGAGTCTCAATGCTCTGAAAACAGCGTTTCTGCTCCGGACAAACCTGGTTTGATGCAATGTTACTCAAACTCTGTCAAACATTAAAAGTTTGTCATGTGCATGAATAAAATGCTGTTTGGCATGCAGTAATGCACATCTGAAGGTGTTAGAAGAGTTTTGCATGAATTATTATGTTAGAGTGTCAAAGCTCTGAAAACAGCGTTTCTGCTCCGGACAAACCTGGTTTGATGCAATGTTACTCAAACTCTGTCAAACATTAAAAGTTTGTCATGTGCATGAATAAAATGCTGTTTGGCATGCAGTAATGCACATCTGAAGGTGTTAGAAGAGTTTTGCATGAATTATTATGTTAGAGTCTCAAAGCTCTGAAAACAGCGTTTCTGCTCCGGACAGACCTGGTTTGATGCAATGTTACTCAAACTCTGTCAAACATTAAAAGTTTGTCATGTGCATGAATAAAATGGTGTTTGGCATGCAGTAATGCACATCTGAATGTGTTAGAAGAGTTTTGCATGAATTATTATGTTAGAGTCTCAAAGCTCTGAAAACAGCGTTTCTGCTACGGACAAACCTGGTTTGATGCAATGTTACTGAAACTCCGTCAAACATTAAAAAATTGTCAAGTGCATTAATAAAATTCTGTTTGCAATGAAGTAATGCACATCTGAAGGTGTTAGAAGAGATTTGCATGAATTATTATGTTAGAGTCTCAAAGCTCTGAAAACAACGTTTCTGCTCCGGACAAACCTGGTTTGATGCAATGTTACTCAAACTCTGTCAAACATTAAAAGTTTGTCATATGCATGAATAAAATGCTGTTTGGCATGCAGTAATGCACATCTGAAGGTGTTAGAAGAGTTTTGCATGAATTATTATGTTAGAGTCTCAAAGCTCTGAAAACAGCGTTTCTGCTCCGGACAAACCTGGTTTGATGCAATGTTACTGAAACTCTGTCAAACATTAAAAAATTGTCAAATGCATGAATAAAATGCTGTTTGCAATGCAGTAATGCACATCTGAAGGTGTTAGAAGAGTTTTGCATGAATTATTATGTTAGAGTGTCAAAGCTCTGAAAACAGCGTTTCTGCTCCGGACAAACCTGGTTTGATGCAATGTTACTCAAACTCTGTCAAACATTAAAAAATTGTCAAATGCATGAATAAAATGCTGTTTGCAATGCAGTAATGCACATCTGAAGGTGTTAGAAGAGTTTTGCATGAATTATTATGTTAGAGTGTCAAAGCTCTGAAAACAGCGTTTCTGCTCCGGACAAACCTGGTTTGATGCAATGTTACTCAAACTCTGTCAAACATTAAAAGTTTGTCATGTGCATGAATAAAATGCTGTTTGGCATGCAGTAATGCACATCTGAAGGTGTTAGAAGAGTTTTGCATGAATTATTATGGTAGAGTCTCAAAGCTCTGAAAATAGCGTTTCTGCTCCGGACAGACCTGATTTGATGCAATGTTACTCAAACTCTGTCAAACATTAAAAGTTTGTCATGTGCATGAATAAAATGGTGTTTGGCATGCAGTAATGCACATCTGAATGTGTTAGAAGAGTTTTGCATGAATTATTATGTTAGAGTCTCAAAGCTCTGAAAACAGCGTTTCTGCTCCGGACAAACCTGGTTTGATGCAATGTTACTGAAACTCTGTCAAACATTAAAAAATTGTCAAGTGCATGAATAAAATGCTGTTTGCAATGAAATAATGCACATCTGAAGGTGTTAGAAGAGATTTGCATGAATTATTATGTTAGACTCTCAAAGCTCTGAAAACAGCGTTTCTGCTCCGGACAAACCTGGTTTGATGCAATGTTGCTCAAACTCTGTCAAACATTAAAAGTTTGTCATGTGCATGAATAAAATGCTGTTTGGCATGCAGTAATGCACATCTGAAGGTGTTAGAGGAGTTTTGCATGAATTATTATGTTAGAGTCTCAAAGCTCTGAAAACAGCGTTTCTGCTCCGGACAAACCTGGTTTGATGCAATGTTACTGAAACTCTGTCAAACATTAAAAAATTGTCAAGTGCATGAATAAAATGCTGTTTGCATTGAAATAATGTACATCTGAAGGTGTTAGAAGAGATTTGCATGAATTATTATGTTAGACTCTCAAAGCTCTGAAAACAGCGTTTCTGCTCCGGACAAACCTGGTTTGATGCAATGTTACTCAAACTCTGTCAAACATTAAAAGTTTGTCATGTGCATGAATAAAATGCTGTTTGGCATGCAGTAATGCACATCTGAAGGTGTTAGAGGAGTTTTGCATGAATTATTATGTTAGAGTCTCAAAGCTCTGAAAACAGCGTTTCTGCTCCGGACAAACCTGGTTTGATGCAATGTTACTCAAACTCTGTCAAACATTAAAAAATTGTCAAGTGCATGAATAAAATGCTGTTTGCAATGCAGTAATGCACATCTGAAGGTGTTAGAAGAGTTTTTCATAAATTATTATGTTAGAGTCTCAAAGCTCTGAAAACAGCGTTTCTGCTCCGGACAAACCTGGTTTGATGCAATGTTACTCAAACTCTGTCAAACATTAAAAGTTTGTCATGTGCATGAATAAAATGCTGTTTGGCATTCAGTAATGCACATCTGAAGGTGTTAGAAGAGTTTTGCATGAATTATTATGTTAGAGTCTCAAAGCTCTGAAAACAGCGTTTCTGCTCCGGACAAACCTGGTTTGATGCAATGTTACTCAAACTCTGTCAAACATTAAAAAAGTGTCAAGTGCATGAATAAAATGCTGTTTGCAATGCAGTAATGCACATCTGAAGGTGTTAGAAGAGTTTTGCATGAATTATTATGTTAGAATCTCAAAGCTCTGAAAACAGCGTTTCTGCTCCGGACAAACCTGGTTTGATGCAATGTTACTCAAACTTTGTCAAACATTAAAAAATTGTCAAGTGCATGAATAAAATGCTGTTTGCAATGCAGTAATGCACATCTGAAGGTGTTAGAAGAGTTTTGCATGAATTATTATGTTAGAGTCTCAAAGCTCTGAAAACAGCGTTTTTGCTCCGGACAAACCTGGTTTGATGCAATGTTACTCAAACTCTTTCAAACATTAAAAAATTGTCAAGTGCATGAATAAAATGCTGTTTGCAATGAAGTAATGCACATCTGAAGGTGTTAGAAGAGATTTGCATGAATTATTATGTTAGAGTCTCAAAGCTCTGAAAACAGCGTTTCTGCTCCGGACAAACCTGGTTTGATGCAATGTTACTCAAACTCTGTCAAACATTAAAAGTTTGTCATGTGCATGAATAAAATGCTGTTTGGCATGCAGTAATGCACATCTGAAGGTGTTAGAAGAGTTTTGCATGAATTATTATGTTAGAGTCTCAAAGCTCTGAAAATAGCGTTTCTGCTCCGGACAGACCTGGTTTGATGCAATGTTACTCAAACTCTGTCAAACATTAAAAGTTTGTCATGTGCATGAATAAAATGGTGTTTGGCATGCAGTAATGCACATCTGAATGTGTTAGAAGAGTTTTGCATGAATTATTATGTTAGAGTCTCAAAGCTCTGAAAACAGCGTTTCTGCTCCGGACAAACCTGGTTTGATGCAATGTTACTGAAACTCTGTCAAACATTAAAAAATTGTCAAGTGCATGAATAAAATGCTGTTTGCAATGAAATAATGCACATCTGAAGGTGTTAGAAGAGATTTGCATAAATTATTATGTTAGACTCTCAAAGCTCTGAAAACAGCGTTTCTGCTCCGGACAAACCTGGTTTGATGCAATGTTGCTCAAACTCTGTCAAACATTAAAAGTTTGTCATGTGCATGAATAAAATGCTGTTTGGCATGCAGTAATGCACATCTGAAGGTGTTAGAGGAGTTTTGCATGAATTATTATGTTAGAGTCTCAAAGCTCTGAAAACAGCGTTTCTGCTCCGGACAAACCTGGTTTGATGCAATGTTACTGAAACTCTGTCAAACATTAAAAAATTGTCAAGTGCATGAATAAAATGCTGTTTGCAATGAAATAATGCACATCTGAAGGTGTTAGAAGAGATTTGCATGAATTATTATGTTAGACTCTCAAAGCTCTGAAAACAGCGTTTCTGCTCCGGACAAACCTGGTTTGATGCAATGTTACTCAAACTCTGTCAAACATTAAAAGTTTGTCATGTGCATGAATAAAATGCTGTTTGGCATGCAGTAATGCACATCTGAAGGTGTTAGAGGAGTTTTGCATGAATTATTATGTTAGAGTCTCAAAGCTCTGAAAACAGCGTTTCTGCTCCGGACAAACCTGGTTTGATGCAATGTTACTGAAACTCTGTCAAACATTAAAAAATTGTCAAGTGCATGAATAAAATGCTGTTTGCAATGAAATAATGCACATCTGAAGGTGTTAGAAGAGATTTGCATGAATTATTATGTTAGACTCTCAAAGCTCTGAAAACAGCGTTTCTGCTCCGGACAAACCTGGTTTGATGCAATGTTACTCAAACTCTGTCAAACATTAAAAGTTTGTCATGTGCATGAATAAAATGCTGTTTGGCATGCAGTAATGCACATCTGAAGGTGTTAGAGGAGTTTTGCATGAATTATTATGTTAGACTCTCAAAGCTCTGAAAACAGCGTTTCTGCTCCGGACAAACCTGGTTTGATGCAATGTTACTCAAACTCTGTCAAACATTAAAAGTTTGTCATGTGCATGAATAAAATGCTGTTTGGCATGCAGTAATGCACATCTGAAGGTGTTAGAGGAGTTTTGCATGAATTATTATGTTAGAGTCTCAAAGCTCTGAAAACAGCGTTTCTGCTACGGACAAACCTGGTTTGATGCAATGTTACTGAAACTCCGTCAAACATTAAAAAATTGTCAAGTGCATGAATAAAATGCTGTTTGCAATGAAGTAATGCACATCTGAAGGTGTTAGAAGAGATTTGCATGAATTATTATGTTAGAGTCTCAAAGCTCTGAAAACAGCGTTTCTGCTCCGGACAAACCTGGTTTGATGCAATGTTACTCAAACTCTGTCAAACATTAAAAGTTTGTCATGTGCATGAATAAAATGCTGTTTGGCATGCAGTAATACACATCTGAAGGTGTTAGAAGAGTTTTGCATGAATTATTATGTTAGAGTCTCAAAGCTCTGAAAACAGCGTTTCTGCTCCGGACAAACCTGGTTTGATGCAATGTTACTCAAACTCTGTCAAACATTAAAAGTTTGTCATGTGCATGAATAAAATGCTGTTTGGCATGCAGTAATACACATCTGAAGGTGTTAGAGGAGTTTTGCATGAATTATTATGTTAGAGTCTCAAAGCTCTGAAAACAGCGTTTCTGCTCCGGACAAACCTGGTTTGATGCAATGTTACTCAAACTCTGTCAAACATTAAAAAATTGTCAAGTGCATGAATAAAATGCTGTTTGCAATGCAGTAATGCACATCTGAAGGTGTTAGAAGAGTTTTTCATAAATTATTATGTTAGAGTCTCAAAGCTCTGAAAACAGCGTTTCTGCTCCGGACAAACCTGGTTTGATGCAATGTTACTCAAACTCTGTCAAACATTAAAAGTTTGTCATGTGCATGAATAAAATGCTGTTTGGCATGCAGTAATGCACATCTGAAGGTGTTAGAAGAGTTTTGCATGAATTATTATGTTAGAGTCTCAAAGCTCTGAAAACAGCGTTTCTGCTCCGGACAAACCTGGTTTGATGCAATGTTACTCAAACTCTGTCAAACATTAAAAAAGTGTCAAGTGCATGAATAAAATGCTGTTTGCAATGCAGTAATGCACATCTGAAGGTGTTAGAAGAGTTTTGCATGAATTATTATGTTAGAGTCTCAAAGCTCTGAAAACAGCGTTTCTGCTCCGGACAAACCTGGTTTGATGCAATGTTACTCAAACTCTGTCAAACATTAAAAAATTGTCAAGTGCATGAATAAAATGCTGTTTGCAATGCAGTAATGCACATCTGAAGGTGTTAGAAGACTTTTGCATGAATTATTATGTTAGAGTCTCAAAGCTCTGAAAACAGCGTTTCTGCTCCGGACAGACCTGGTTTGATGCAATGTTACTCAAACTCTGTCAAACATTAAAAGTTTGTCATGTGCATGAATAAAATGGTGTTTGGCATGCAGTAATGCACATCTGAATGTGTTAGAAGAGTTTTGCATGAATTATTATGTTAGAGTCTCAAAGCTCTGAAAACAGCGTTTCTGCTACGGACAGACCTGGTTTGATGCAATGTTACTGAAACTCTATCAAACATTAAAAAATTGTCAAGTGCATTAATAAAATGCTGTTTGCAATGAAATAATGCACATCTGAAGGTGTTAGAAGAGATTTGCATGAATTATTATGTTAGACTCTCAAAGCTCTGAAAACAGCGTTTCTGCTCCGGACAAACCTGGTTTGATGCAATGTTACTCAAACTCTGTCAAACATTAAAAGTTTGTCATGTGCATGAATAAAATGCTGTTTGGCATGCAGTAATGCACATCTGAAGGTGTTAGAAGAGTTTTGCATGAATTATTATGTTAGAGTCTCAAAGCTCTGAAAACAGCGTTTCTGCTCCGGACAAACCTGGTTTGATGCAATGTTACTGAAACTTTGTCAAACATTAAAAAATTGTCAAATGCATGAATAAAATGCTGTTTGCAATGCAGTAATGCACATCTGAAGGTGTTAGAAGAGTTTTGCATGAATTATTATGTTAGAGTGTCAAAGCTCTGAAAACAGCGTTTCTGCTCCGGACAAACCTGGTGTGATGCAATGTTACTCAAACTCTGTCAAACATTAAAAATTTGTCATGTGCATGAATAAAATGCTGTTTGGCATGCAGTAATGCACATCTGAAGGTGTTAGAAGAGTTTTGCATGAATTATTATGTTAGAGTCTCAAAGCTCTGAAAACAGCGTTTTTGCTCCGGACAAACCTGGTTTGATGCAATGTTACTCAAACTCTTTCAAACATTAAAAAATTGTCAAGTGCATGAATAAAATGCTGTTTGCAATGAAGTAATGCACATCTGAAGGTGTTAGAAGAGATTTGCATGAATTATTATGTTAGAGTCTCAAAGCTCTGAAAACAGCGTTTTTGCTCCGGACAAACCTGGTTTGATGCAATGTTACTCAAACTCTTTCAAACATTAAAAAATTGTCAAGTGCATGAATAAAATGCTGTTTGCAATGAAGTAATGCACATCTGAAGGTGTTAGAAGAGATTTGCATGAATTATTATGTTAGAGTCTCAAAGCTCTGAAAACAGCGTTTCTGCTCCGGACAAACCTGGTTTGATGCAATGTTACTCAAACTCTGTCAAACATTAAAAGTTTGTCATGTGCATGAATAAAATGCTGTTTGGCATGCAGTAATACACATCTGAAGGTGTTAGAAGAGTTTTGCATGAATTATTATGTTAGAGTCTCAAAGCTCTGAAAACAGCGTTTCTGCTCCGGACAAACCTGGTTTGATGCAATGTTACTCAAACTCTGTCAAACATTAAAAGTTTGTCATGTGCATGAATAAAATGCTGTTTGGCATGCAGTAATGCACATCTGAAGGTGTTAGAGGAGTTTTGCATGAATTATTATGTTAGAGTCTCAAAGCTCTGAAAACAGCGTTTCTGCTCCGGACAAACCTGGTTTGATGCAATGTTACTCAAACTCTGTCAAACATTAAAAAATTGTCAAGTGCATGAATAAAATGCTGTTTGCAATGCAGTAATGCACATCTGAAGGTGTTAGAAGAGTTTTTCATAAATTATTATGTTAGAGTCTCAAAGCTCTGAAAACAGCGTTTCTGCTCCGGACAAACCTGGTTTGATGCAATGTTACTCAAACTCTGTCAAACATTAAAAAATTGTCAAGTGCATGAATAAAATGCTGTTTGCAATGCAGTAATGCACATCTGAAGGTGTTAGAAGACTTTTGCATGAATTATTATGTTAGAGTGTCAAAGCTCTGAAAACAGCGTTTCTGCTCCGGACAAACCTGGTTTGATGCAATGTTACTCAAACTCTGTCAAACATTAAAAGTTTGTCATGTGCATGAATAAAATGCTGTTTGGCATGCAGTAATGCACATCTGAAGGTGTTAGAAGAGTTTTGCATGAATTATTATGTTAGAGTGTCAAAGCTCTGAAAACAGCGTTTCTGCTCCGGACAAACCTGGTTTGATGCAATGTTACTCAAACTCTGTCAAACATTAAAAATTTGTCATGTGCATGAATAAAATGCTGTTTGCAATGAAGTAATGCACATCTGAAGGTGTTAGAAGAGATTTGCATGAATTATTATTTTAGAGTCTCAAAGCTCTGAAAACCGCGTTTCTGCTCCGGACAAACCTGGTTTGATGCAATGTTACTGAAACTCTGTCAAACATTAAAAAATTGTCAAGTGCATGAATAAAATGCTGTTTGCAATGCAGTAATGCACATCTGAAGGTGTTAGAAGACTTTTGCATGAATTATTATGTTAGAGTGTCAAAGCTCTGAAAACAGCGTTTCTGCTCCGGACAAACCTGGTTTGATGCAATGTTACTCAAACTCTGTCAAACATTAAAAGTTTGTCATGTGCATGAATAAAATGCTGTTTGGCATGCAGTAATGCACATCTGAAGGTGTTAGAAGAGTTTTGCATGAATTATTATGTTAGAGTGTCAAAGCTCTGAAAACAGCGTTTCTGCTCCGGACAAACCTGGTTTGATGCAATGTTACTCAAACTCTGTCAAACATTAAAAGTTTGTCATGTGCATGAATAAAATGCTGTTTGCAATGAAGTAATGCACATCTGAAGGTGTTAGAAGAGATTTGCATGAATTATTATGTTAGCGTCTCAGAGCTCTGAAAACAGCGTTTTTGCTCCGGACAAACCTGGTTTGATGCAATGTTACTCAAACTCTGTCAAACATTAAAAAATTGTCAAGTGCATGAATAAAATGCTGTTTGCAATGAAGTAATGCACATCTGAAGGTGTTAGAAGAGATTTGCATGAATTATTATGTTAGAGTCTCAAAGCTCTGAAAACCGCGTTTCTGCTCCGGACAAACCTGGTTTGATGCAATGTTACTGAAACTCTGTCAAACATTAAAAAATTGTCAAGTGCATGAATAAAATGCTGTTTGCAATGAAATAATGCACATCTGAAGGTGTTAGAAGAGATTTGCATGAATTATTATGTTAGACTCTCAAAGCTCTGAAAACAGCGTTTCTGCTCCGGACAAACCTGGTTTGATGCAATGTTACTCAAACTCTGTCAAACATTAAAAGTTTGTCATGTGCATGAATAAAATGCTGTTTGGCATGCAGTAATGCACATCTGAAGGTGTTAGAAGAGTTTTGCATGAATTATTATGTTAGAGTGTCAAAGCTCTGAAAACAGCGTTTCTGCTCCGGACAAACCTGGTTTGATGCAATGTTACTCAAACTCTGTCAAACATTAAAAGTTTGTCATGTGCATGAATAAAATGCTGTTTGGCATGCAGTAATGCACATCTGAAGGTGTTAGAAGAGTTTTGCATGAATTATTATGTTAGAGTGTCAAAGCTTTGAAAACAGCGTTTCTGCTCCGGACAAACCTGGTTTGATGCAATGTTACTCAAACTCTGTCAAACATTAAAAGTTTGTCATGTGCATGAATAAAATGCTGTTTGGCATGCAGTAATGCACATCTGAAGGTGTTAGAAGAGTTTAGCATGAATTATTATGTTAGAGTCTCAAAGCTCTGAAAACAGCTTTTCTGCTCCGGACAAACCTGGTTTGATGCAATGTTACTCAAACTCTGTCAAACATTAAAAAATTGTCAAGTGCATGAATAAAATGCTGTTTGCGATGCAGTAATGCACATCTGAAGGTGTTAGAAGACTTTTGCATGAATTATTATGTTAGAGTCTCAAAGCTCTGAAAACAGCGTTTCTGCTCCGGACAAACCTGGTTTGATGCAATGTTACTCAAACTCTGTCAAACATTAAAAAATTGTCAAGTGCATGAATAAAATGCTGTTTGCAATGCAGTAATGCACATCTGAAGGTGTTAGAAGACTTTTTCATGAATTATTATGTTAGAGTCTCAAAGCTCTGAAAACAGCGTTTCTGCTCCGGACAAACCTGGTTTGATGCAATGTTACTCAAACTCTGTCAAACAGTAAAAAATTGTCAAGTGCATGAATAAAATGCTGTTTGCAATGCAGTAATGCACATCTGAAGGTGTTAGAAGACTTTTGCATGAATTATTATGTTAGAGTGTCAAAGCTCTGAAAACAGCGTTTCTGCTTCCGGACAAACCTGGTTTGATGCAATGTTACTCAAACTCTGTCAAACATTAAAAGTTTGTCATGTGCATGAATAAAATGCTGTTTGGCATGCAGTAATGCACATCTGAAGGTGTTAGAAGAGTTTTTCATAAATTATTATGTTAGAGTCTCAAAGCTCTGAAAACAGCGTTTCTGCTCCGGACAAATCTGGTTTGATGCAATGTTACTCAAACTCTGTCAAACATTAAAAGTTTGTCATGTGCATGAATAAAATGCTGTTTGGCATGCAGTAATGCACATCTGGAGGTGTTAGAAGAGTTTTGCATGAATTATTATGTTAGAGTCTCAAAGCTCTGAAAACAGCGTTTCTGCTCCGGACAAACCTGGTTTGATGCAATGTTACTCAAACTCTGTCAAACATTAAAAGTTTGTCATGTGCATGAATAAAATGCTGTTTGGCATGCAGTAATGCACATCTGAAGGTGTTAGAAGAGTTTTGCATGAATTATTATGTTAGAGTCTCAAAGCTCTGAAAACAGCGTTTTTGCTCCGGACAAACCTGGTTTGATGCAATGTTACTCAAACTCTGTCAAACATTAAAAGTTTGTCATGTGCATGAATAAAATGCTGTTTGCGATGCAGTAATGCACATCTGAAGGTGTTAAAAGAGTTTTTCATAAATTATTATGTTAGAGTCTCAAAGCTCTGAAAACAGCGTTTCTGCTCCGGACAAACCTGGTTTGATGCAATGTTACTCAAACTCTGTCAAACATTAAAAGTTTGTCATGTGCATGAATAAAATGCTGTTTGGCATGCAGTAATGCACATCTGAAGGTGTTAGAAGAGTTTTGCATGAATTATTATGTTAGAGTCTCAAAGCTCTGAAAACAGCGTTTCTGCTCCGGACAGACCTGGTTTGATGCAATGCTACTCAAACTCTGTCAAACATTAAAAGTTTGTCATGTGCATGAATAAAATGGTGTTTGGCATGCAGTAATGCACATCTGAATGTGTTAGAAGAGTTTTGCATGAATTATTATGTTAGAGTCTCAAAGCTCTGAAAACAGCGTTTCTGCTACGGACAAACCTGGTTTGATGCAATGTTACTGAAACTCTATCAAACATTAAAAAATTGTCAAGTGCATTAATAAAATGCTGTTTGCAATGAAATAATGCACATCTGAAGGTGTTAGAAGAGATTTGCATGAATTATTATGTTAGACTCTCAAAGCTCTGAAAACAGCGTTTCTGCTCCGGACAAACCTGGTTTGATGCAATGTTACTCAAACTCTGTCAAACATTAAAAGTTTGTCATGTGCATGAATAAAATGCTGTTTGGCATGCAGTAATGCACATCTGGAGGTGTTAGAAGAGTTTTGCATGAATTATTATGTTAGAGTCTCAAAGCTCTGAAAACAGCGTTTCTGCTCCGGAGAAACCTTGTTTGATGCAATGTTACTGAAACTCTGTCAAACATTAAAAAATTGT
This sequence comes from Garra rufa, assembly GCF_049309525.1. Classification (NCBI taxonomy): domain Eukaryota; kingdom Metazoa; phylum Chordata; class Actinopteri; order Cypriniformes; family Cyprinidae; genus Garra; species Garra rufa. Next base: position 18,265,391 of record NW_027394276.1, read on the forward strand.
CAAGTGCATGAATAAAATGCTGTTTGCAATGAAGTAATGCACATCTGAAGGTGTTAGAAGAGATTTGCATGAATTATTATGTTAGAGTCTCAAAGCTCTGAAAACAACGTTTCTGCTCCGGACAAACCTGGTTTGATGCAATGTTACTCAAACTCTGTCAAACATTAAAAGTTTGTCATGTGCATGAATAAAATGCTGTTTGGCATGCAGTAATGCACATCTGAAGGTGTTAGAAGAGTTTTGCATGAATTATTATGTTAGAGTCTCAAAGCTCTGAAAACAGCGTTTCTGCTCCGGACAAACCTGGTTTGATGCAATGTTACTGAAACTCTGTCAAACATTAAAAAATTGTCATGTGCATGAATAAAATGCTGTTTGGCATGCAGTAATGCACATCTGAAGGTGTTAGAAGAGTTTTGCATGAATTATTATGTTAGAGTCTCAAAGCTCTGAAAACAGCGTTTCTGCTCCGGACAAACCTGGTTTGATGCAATGTTACTGAAACTCTGTCAAACATTAAAAAATTGTCAAATGCATGAATAAAATGCTGTTTGCAATGCAGTAATGCACATCTGAAGGTGTTAGAAGAGTTTTGCATGAATTATTATGTTAGAGTGTCAAAGCTCTGAAAACAGCGTTTCTGCTCCGGACAAACCTGGTTTGATGCAATGTTACTCAAACTCTGTCAAACATTAAAAGTTTGTCATGTGCATGAATAAAATGCTGTTTGGCATGCAGTAATGCACATCTGAAGGTGTTAGAAGAGTTTTGCATGAATTATTATGTTAGAGTCTCAAAGCTCTGAAAACAGCGTTTCTGCTCCGGACAAACCTGGTTTGATGCAATGTTACTCAAACTCTGTCAAACATTAAAAAATTGTCAAGTGCATGAATAAAATGCTGTTTGCGATGCAGTAATGCACATCTGAAGGTGTTAGAAGACTTTTGCATGAATTATTATGTTAGAGTCTCAAAGCTCTGAAAACAGCGTTTCTGCTCCGGACAAACCTGGTTTGATGCAATGTTACTCAAACTCTGTCAAACATTAAAAAATTGTCAAGTGCATGAATAAAATGCTGTTTGCAATGCAGTAATGCACATCTGAAGGTGTTAGAAGACTTTTTCATGAATTATTATGTTAGAGTCTCAAAGCTCTGAAAACAGCGTTTCTGCTCCGGACAAACCTGGTTTGATGCAATGTTACTCAAACTCTGTCAAACATTAAAAAATTGTCAAGTGCATGAATAAAATGCTGTTTGCAATGCAGTAATGCACATCTGAAGGTGTTAGAAGACTTTTGCATGAATTATTATGTTAGAGTGTCAAAGCTCTGAAAACAGCGTTTCTGCTTCCGGACAAACCTGGTTTGATGCAATGTTACTCAAACTCTGTCAAACATTAAAAGTTTGTCATGTGCATGAATAAAATGCTGTTTGGCATGCAGTAATGCACATCTGAAGGTGTTAGAAGAGTTTTTCATAAATTATTATGTTAGAGTCTCAAAGCTCTGAAAACAGCGTTACTGCTCCGGACAAATCTGGTTTGATGCAATGTTACTCAAACTCTGTCAAACATTAAAAGTTTGTCATGTGCATGAATAAAATGCTGTTTGGCATGCAGTAATGCACATCTGGAGGTGTTAGAAGAGTTTTGCATGAATTATTATGTTAGAGTCTCAAAGCTCTGAAAACAGCGTTTCTGCTCCGGACAAACCTGGTTTGATGCAATGTTACTCAAACTCTGTCAAACATTAAAAGTTTGTCATGTGCATGAATAAAATGCTGTTTGGCATGCAGTAATGCACATCTGAAGGTGTTAGAAGAGTTTTGCATGAATTATTATGTTAGAGTCTCAAAGCTCTGAAAACAGCGTTTCTGCTCCGGACAAACCTGGTTTGATGCAATGTTACTGAAACTCTGTCAAACATTAAAAAATTGTCAAATGCATGAATAAAATGCTGTTTGCAATGCAGTAATGCACATCTGAAGGTGTTAGAAGAGTTTTGCATGAATTATTATGTTAGAGTGTCAAAGCTCTGAAAACAGCGTTTCTGCTCCGGACAAACCTGGTTTGATGCAATGTTACTCAAACTCTGTCAAACATTAAAAGTTTGTCATGTGCATGAATAAAATGCTGTTTGGCATGCAGTAATGCACATCTGAAGGTGTTAGAAGACTTTTGCATGAATTATTATGTTAGAGTCTCAAAGCTCTGAAAACAGCGTTTCTGCTCCGGACAACCCTGGTTTGATGCAATGTTACTCAAACTCTGTCAAACATTAAAAAATTGTCAAGTGCATGAATAAAATGCTGTTTGCAATGCAGTAATGCACATCTGAAGGTGTTAGAAGACTTTTTCATGAATTATTATGTTAGAGTCTCAAAGCTCTGAAAACAGCGTTTCTGCTCCGGACAAACCTGGTTTGATGCAATGTTACCCAAACTCTGTCAAACATTAAAAAATTGTCAAGTGCATGAATAAAATGCTGTTTGCAATGCAGTAATGCACATCTGAAGGTGTTAGAAGACTTTTGCATGAATTATTATGTTAGAGTGTCAAAGCTCTGAAAACAGCGTTTCTGCTCCGGACAAACCTGGTTTGATGCAATGTTACTCAAACTCTGTCAAACATTAAAAGTTTGTCATGTGCATGAATAAAATGCTGTTTGGCATTCAGTAATGCACATCTGAAGGTGTTAGAAGAGTTTTTCATAAATTATTATGTTAGAGTCTCAAAGCTCTGAAAACAGCGTTTCTGTTCCGGACAAATCTGGTTTGATGCAATGTTACTCAAACTCTGTCAAACATTAAAAGTTTGTCATGTGCATGAATAAAATGCTGTTTGGCATGCAGTAATGCACATCTGGAGGTGTTAGAAGACTTTTTCATGAATTATTATGTTAGAGTCTCAAAGCTCTGAAAACAGCGTTTCTGCTCCGGACAAACCTGGTTTGATGCAATGTTACTCAAACTCTGTCAAACAGTAAAAAATTGTCAAGTGCATGAATAAAATGCTGTTTGCAATGCAGTAATGCACATCTGAAGGTGTTAGAAGACTTTTGCATGAATTATTATGTTAGAGTGTCAAAGCTCTGAAAACAGCGTTTCTGCTTCCGGACAAACCTGGTTTGATGCAATGTTACTCAAACTCTGTCAAACATTAAAAGTTTGTCATGTGCATGAATAAAATGCTGTTTGGCATGCAGTAATGCACATCTGAAGGTGTTAGAAGAGTTTTTCATAAATTATTATGTTAGAGTCTCAAAGCTCTGAAAACAGCGTTTCTGCTCCGGACAAATCTGGTTTGATGCAATGTTACTCAAACTCTGTCAAACATTAAAAGTTTGTCATGTGCATGAATAAAATGCTGTTTGGCATGCAGTAATGCACATCTGGAGGTGTTAGAAGAGTTTTGCATGAATTATTATGTTAGAGTCTCAAAGCTCTGAAAACAGCGTTTCTGCTCCGGACAAACCTGGTTTGATGCAATGTTACTCAAACTCTGTCAAACATTAAAAGTTTGTCATGTGCATGAATAAAATGCTGTTTGGCATGCAGTAATGCACATCTGAAGGTGTTAGAAGAGTTTTGCATGAATTATTATGTTAGAGTCTCAAAGCTCTGAAAACAGCGTTTTTGCTCCGGACAAACCTGGTTTGATGCAATGTTACTCAAACTCTGTCAAACATTAAAAGTTTGTCATGTGCATGAATAAAATGCTGTTTGCGATGCAGTAATGCACATCTGAAGGTGTTAAAAGAGTTTTTCATAAATTATTATGTTAGAGTCTCAAAGCTCTGAAAACAGCGTTTCTGCTCCGGACAAACCTGGTTTGATGCAATGTTACTCAAACTCTGTCAAACATTAAAAGTTTGTCATGTGCATGAATAAAATGCTGTTTGGCATGCAGTAATGCACATCTGAAGGTGTTAGAAGAGTTTTGCATGAATTATTATGTTAGAGTCTCAAAGCTCTGAAAACAGCGTTTCTGCTCCGGACAGACCTGGTTTGATGCAATGCTACTCAAACTCTGTCAAACATTAAAAGTTTGTCATGTGCATGAATAAAATGGTGTTTGGCATGCAGTAATGCACATCTGAATGTGTTAGAAGAGTTTTGCATGAATTATTATGTTAGAGTCTCAAAGCTCTGAAAACAGCGTTTCTGCTACGGACAAACCTGGTTTGATGCAATGTTACTGAAACTCTATCAAACATTAAAAAATTGTCAAGTGCATTAATAAAATGCTGTTTGCAATGAAATAATGCACATCTGAAGGTGTTAGAAGAGATTTGCATGAATTATTATGTTAGAGTCTCAAAGCTCTGAAAACAACGTTTCTGCTCCGGACAAACCTGGTTTGATGCAATGTTACTCAAACTCTGTCAAACATTAAAAGTTTGTCATGTGCATGAATAAAATGCTGTTTGGCATGCAGTAATGCACATCTGAAGGTGTTAGAAGAGTTTTGCATGAATTATTATGTTAGAGTCTCAAAGCTCTGAAAACAGCGTTTCTGCTCCGGACAAACCTGGTTTGATGCAATGTTACTGAAACTCTGTCAAACATTAAAAAATTGTCAAATGCATGAATAAAATGCTGTTTGCAATGCAGTAATGCACATCTGAAGGTGTTAGAAGAGTTTTGCATGAATTATTATGTTAGAGTGTCAAAGCTCTGAAAACAGCGTTTCTGCTCCGGACAAACCTGGTTTGATGCAATGTTACTCAAACTCTGTCAAACATTAAAAGTTTGTCATGTGCATGAATAAAATGCTGTTTGGCATGCAGTAATGCACATCTGAAGGTGTTAGAAGAGTTTTGCATGAATTATTATGTTAGAGTCTCAAAGCTCTGAAAACAGCGTTTCTGCTCCGGACAAACCTGGTTTGATGCAATGTTACTCAAACTCTGTCAAACATTAAAAAATTGTCAAGTGCATGAATAAAATGCTGTTTGCGATGCAGTAATGCACATCTGAAGGTGTTAGAAGACTTTTGCATGAATTATTATGTTAGAGTCTCAAAGCTCTGAAAACAGCGTTTCTGCTCCGGACAAACCTGGTTTGATGCAATGTTACTCAAACTCTGTCAAACATTAAAAAATTGTCAAGTGCATGAATAAAATGCTGTTTGCAATGCAGTAATGCACATCTGAAGGTGTTAGAAGACTTTTTCATGAATTATTATGTTAGAGTCTCAAAGCTCTGAAAACAGCGTTTCTGCTCCGGACAAACCTGGTTTGATGCAATGTTACTCAAACTCTGTCAAACATTAAAAAATTGTCAAGTGCATGAATAAAATGCTGTTTGCAATGCAGTAATGCACATCTGAAGGTGTTAGAAGACTTTTGCATGAATTATTATGTTAGAGTGTCAAAGCTCTGAAAACAGCGTTTCTGCTTCCGGACAAACCTGGTTTGATGCAATGTTACTCAAACTCTGTCAAACATTAAAAGTTTGTCATGTGCATGAATAAAATGCTGTTTGGCATGCAGTAATGCACATCTGAAGGTGTTAGAAGAGTTTTTCATAAATTATTATGTTAGAGTCTCAAAGCTCTGAAAACAGCGTTACTGCTCCGGACAAATCTGGTTTGATGCAATGTTACTCAAACTCTGTCAAACATTAAAAGTTTGTCATGTGCATGAATAAAATGCTGTTTGGCATGCAGTAATGCACATCTGGAGGTGTTAGAAGAGTTTTGCATGAATTATTATGTTAGAGTCTCAAAGCTCTGAAAACAGCGTTTCTGCTCCGGACAAACCTGGTTTGATGCAATGTTACTCAATCTCTGTCAAACATTAAAAGTTTGTCATGTGCATGAATAAAATGCTGTTTGGCATGCAGTAATGCACATCTGAAGGTGTTAGAAGAGTTTTGCATGAATTATTATGTTAGAGTGTCAAAGCTCTGAAAACAGCGTTTCTGCTCCGGACAAACCTGGTTTGATGCAATGTTACTGAAACTCTGTCAAACATTAAAAAATTGTCAAATGCATGAATAAAATGCTGTTTGCAATGCAGTAATGCACATCTGAAGGTGTTAGAAGAGTTTTGCATGAATTATTATGTTAGAGTGTCAAAGCTCTGAAAACAGCGTTTCTGCTCCGGACAAACCTGGTTTGATGCAATGTTACTCAAACTCTGTCAAACATTAAAAGTTTGTCATGTGCATGAATAAAATGCTGTTTGGCATGCAGTAATGCACATCTGAAGGTGTTAGAAGACTTTTGCATGAATTATTATGTTAGAGTCTCAAAGCTCTGAAAACAGCGTTTCTGCTCCGGACAACCCTGGTTTGATGCAATGTTACTCAAACTCTGTCAAACATTAAAAAATTGTCAAGTGCATGAATAAAATGCTGTTTGCAATGCAGTAATGCACATCTGAAGGTGTTAGAAGACTTTTTCATGAATTATTATGTTAGAGTCTCAAAGCTCTGAAAACAGCGTTTCTGCTCCGGACAAACCTGGTTTGATGCAATGTTACCCAAACTCTGTCAAACATTAAAAAATTGTCAAGTGCATGAATAAAATGCTGTTTGCAATGCAGTAATGCACATCTGAAGGTGTTAGAAGACTTTTGCATGAATTATTATGTTAGAGTGTCAAAGCTCTGAAAACAGCGTTTCTGCTCCGGACAAACCTGGTTTGATGCAATGTTACTCAAACTCTGTCAAACATTAAAAGTTTGTCATGTGCATGAATAAAATGCTGTTTGGCATTCAGTAATGCACATCTGAAGGTGTTAGAAGAGTTTTTCATAAATTATTATGTTAGAGTCTCAAAGCTCTGAAAACAGCGTTTCTGTTCCGGACAAATCTGGTTTGATGCAATGTTACTCAAACTCTGTCAAACATTAAAAGTTTGTCATGTGCATGAATAAAATGCTGTTTGGCATGCAGTAATGCACATCTGGAGGTGTTAGAAGAGTTTTGCATGAATTATTATGTTAGAGTCTCAAAGCTCTGAAAACAGTGTTTCTGCTCCGGACAAACCTGGTTTGATGCAATGTTACTCAAACTCTGTCAAACATTAAAAAATTGTCAAGTGCATGAATAAAATGCTGTTTGCGATGCAGTAATGCACATCTGAAGGTGTTAGAAGAGTTTTGCATGAATTATTATGTTAGAGTCTCAAAGCTCTGAAAACAACGTTTCTGCTCCGGAAAAACCTGGATTGATGCAATGTTACTCAAACTCTGTCAAACATTAAAAGTTTGTCATGTGCATGAATAAAATGCTGTTTGGCATGCAGTAATGCACATCTGAAGGTGTTAGAAGAGTTTTGCATGAATTATTATGTTAGAGTCTCAAAGCTCTGAAAACATCGTTTCTGCTCCGGACAAACCTGGTTTGATGCAATGTTACTGAAACTCTGTCAAACATTAAAAAATTGTCAAGTGCATGAATAAAATGCTGTTTGCAATGAAGTAATGCACATCTGAAGGTGTTAGAAGAGTTTTGCATGAATTATTATGTTAGAGTCTCAAAGCTCTGAAAACAGCGTTTCTGCTCCGGACAAACCTGGTTTGATGCAATGTTACTCAAACTCTGTCAAACATTAAACGTTTGTCATGTGCATGAATAAAATGCTGTTTGGCATGCAGTAATGCACATCTGAAGGTGTTAGAAGAGTTTTGCATGAATTATTATGTTAGAGTGTCAAAGCTCTGAAAACAGCGTTTCTGCTCCGGACAAACCTGGTTTGATGCAATGTTACTCAAACTCTGTCAAACATTAAAAGTTTGTCATGTGCATGCATAAAATGCTGTTTGGCATGCAGTAATGCACATCTGAAGGTGTTAGAAGAGTTTTGCATGAATTATTATGTTAGAGTGTCAAAGCTCTGAAAACAGCTTTTCTGCTCCGGACAAACCTGGTTTGATGCAATGTTACTCAAACTCTGTCAAACATTAAAAGTTTGTCATGTGCATGAATAAAATGCTGTTTGGCATGCAGTAATGCACATCTGAAGGTGTTAGAAGAGTTTTGCATGAATTATTATGTTAGAGTGTCAAAGCTCTGAAAACAGCGTTTCTGCTCCGGACAAACCTGGTTTGATGCAATGTTACTCAAACTCTGTCAAACATTAAAAGTTTGTCATGTGCATGAATAAAATGCTGTTTGGCATGCAGTAATGCACATCTGAAGGTGTTAGAAGAGTTTTGCATGAATTATTATGTTAGAGTCTCAAAGCTCTGAAAACAGCGTTTCTGCTCCGGACTCACAATTGTGAGAAATAAAGCCAGAACTCACAATTCAGGCTTTCTTTCTCAAAAATGGATAACTTAAACTCACAATTGTGAGAAATAAAGCCAGAATTGCAATATAAACTCACAATTCAGGCGTCCTTTCTCAAAAATGGATAACTTAAACTTACAATTGTGAGAAATAAAGCCAGAATTGCAATATGAACTCATAATTCAGGCTTTCTTTCTCAGAAATTGGTGATATAACCTAGCAATTGTGAGCAATAAAGCCAGAATTGCAATATAAACTCATAATTCAGGCTTTCTTTCTCAAAAATGGATAACATAAACTCACAATTGTGAGAAATAAAGCCAGAATTGCAATATAAACTCATAATTCAGGCTTTCTTTCTCAGAAATGGATGATATATACTCACTATTGTGAGAAATAAAGCCAGAATTGCAATATAATTTTTATAATTCAGGCTTTCTTTCTCAGAAATGGGTGATATATATAATCACTATTGTGAGAAATAAAGCGAGAATTGCAATATAAATTCATAATTCAGGCTTTCATTCTCAAAAATGGATAACAAACTCACAATTGTGAGAAATAAAGCCAGAATTGCAATATAAAATCATAATTCAGGCTTTCTTTCTCAAAAATGGATAACATAAACTCACAATTGTGAGAAATAAAGCCAGAATTGCAAAATAAACTCATAATTCAGGCTTTCTTTCTCAGAAATGCATCATATATACCCACAATTGTGAGAAATAAAGCCAGAATTGCAATATAAACTCATAATTTAGGCTTTCTTTCTCAGAAATGGATGATATAACCTAGCAATTGTGAGCAATAAAGCCAGAATTGCAATATAAACTCATAATTCAGGCTTTCTTTCTTAGAAATCGTGATATATACTCACAATTGTTGGAAATAAAGCCAGAATTGCAATATAAACTCACAATTCAGGCTTTCTTTCTCAGAAATGGATGATATATACTCACAATTGTGAGCAATAAAGCCAGAATTGCAATTTAAACTCATATTTCCGGCTTTCTTTCTCAAAAATGGATGATATATACTCACAATTGTGAGAAATAAAGCCAGAATTGCAATATAATTTTTTATAATTCAGGCTTTCTTTCTCAGAAATGGATAACTTAAACTCACAATTGTGAGAAATAAAGCAAGAATTGCAATATAAACTCACAATTCAGGCTTTCTTTCTCAAAAATGGATAACTTAAACTCACAATTGTGAGAAATAAAGCCAGAATTGCAATATAAACTCACAATTCAGGCTTTCTTTCTCAAAAATGGATAACTTAAACTCACAATTGAGAGAAATGAAGCCAGAATTGCAATATAAACTCATAATTCAGGCTTTCTTTCTCAAAAATGGATAACTTAAACTCACAATTGTGAGAAATAAAGCCAGAATTGCAATATAATGTTTATAATTCAGGCTTTCTTTCTCAGAAATGGGAGATATATATACTCACTATTGTGAGAAATAAAGCCAGAATTGCAATATAAACTCATAATTCAGGCTTTCTTTCTCAAAAATGGATAACATAAACTCACAATTGTGAGAAATAAAGCCAGAATTGCAATATAAACTCATAATTCAGGCTTTCTTTCTCAGAAATGTATTATATATACTCACAATTGTCAGAAATAAAGCCAGAATTGCAATATAATTTTTATAATTCAGGCTTTCTTTCTCAGAAATGGGTGTTCCCTATCAGTCGGTCTCTTCGACGTCTCGTCGAGACCGACGAATTGGGATATCGCCTGGATAGACCAATCTACTTTGTGTGTATACAAACGAGCCAATGAATATTGGCATGCATGATTGCAGCCAGCTGCGTCTGATCACAGCGTGAGCATATAATGCGCAGCAGGTGCATGCATCATCAAGCTTTCGCCTCGGAGCTGGACCATTGTTGTGGAACAAATCGAGAAGCAACACTTACCTCCTTTTCTCTTTTGTGTTGGCGGCACGGCGCTTCAGCGGTGTGGTCTTCCGTGTCGAGTGGAAGCACACAGCTGGTCTTCACCATCCACCTTCTGTGTTGCTGCGGCCATCTCCCCTGTGCGCCTCAGCACTAAAAGAGCGAATTCCTATAAGAGCAATTTCTGAAAAGAGTGAATTTCTAAAGGAGCTCCACGGGTTGAGCGTCTTTTTAAAGACGAGGCAACATGCCTTTCTCCCCGTGCGTTTCTGGGTGCGGCCGTTTCCTGGCGCCGGGTGATGGCCACGCACACTGCCTCACGTGTCTGGGCTTACAACACGCTGAGGCAGCGTTCGTGGATGACTCATGTCCCCATTGCAGGGGTATGACCATCGCGGAGTTGCGGACCAGACTCCGCTTCCTGCAAAGGGGCGGGGTTCCAGTCCCTCTGCCCAGAACGAACGTTCCTCCAGGCAAACGCCGGGGGGGCGTTGTCGCTGGAAGCAGAGGGCTGCCCGGTCTGACGGTGACGGTGAGGAACTCCCCGCCCATTCCATCGGCGGGGGCTCCTCCTTCCACCGACACTCCGTCGCCACCGGGGCTCTCAGGGGAGCGGGTTGGACCTCCCTTAGGGGTCCGGGCGCCGCTTCCACCTGGCGGGGCAACAATCCGTCGCTCCCGTCCCAGGCCTGTAGGCACTCGTCGGCTCTGATCGGCAGTGCCTATGCGGCCTGCGGCTCCGCTGGTTCCGCCCTTCACGCTATGGCGTTGCTACAGGTGCATCAGGCCCAGGCACTGAAAGACCTGTACGAGGGTGGTCACGACCCAGAAGTTCTTCGTGAACTACGTATCGCCACGGACCTCGCGCTACGTGCGACGAAGGTGACCGCGCGGTCTCTGGGTCGTGCCATGTCCACCATGGTGGTCCAGGAACGCCATCTCTGGCTGATATGAGGGACTGTGATAAGACCAGGTTCCTCGACGCTCCGGTGTCCCAGACCGGCCTCTTCGGCGACGCTGTGGAGAGCTTTGCCCAGCAGTTTTCCGCAGCCCAGAAGCAGACTGAGGCCATCAGTCACATCCTGCCCCGGCGTACAGCTGCTGCCTCCACCCGTCCGCCGGCGGCACCCCAGTCTGCTCGTCGCCGAGGGCGGCCCCCGGCTTCCGCCTCCGCTCCACAGCAGCCACCGCAGCAGCCTTCACAACGGCGCCGTGGAGCCGGTCGCCGGGCAGCCGCCCAGCCCGTCCAGGCCCCCACAAAGACCAGTGGGAAGCGTAAGAGCAAGAGACCCTGAGACGGGCGACCCAGAGATGGAGGATGCTGCTCTTCGGGAGATGGTGACCGCACCACTCCCTCCCCCGGAGGAGGGCCGGGCGGAGAATCTTTTGTTTGTTTTTTCCCCGCCACCGACCCCCAAATACTCGACAAAAGAGCAAATTTCTCTATCTCTGGGTCCCCATGTGGGACCACGGGGAGTGCGCAGGTCATCCCTGCGCCTCACCCGTCCTCCCCCCTCGCCAGCGAGCGACGATGGGCGGTTCGAGAGTACGGCGAGACGGACTACTCACGCACCATCGGCTCATACGCAGGTAAGCGTCTCACACACTCAACATACAGACGCTCTGACCCCGCCCCGGTCCGGCAACGAGACTGTGAGGCAGGGGCCCTGCCCCCCTCATCGCTGCTCCCCCGCGGGTACGCCGCTGGTCCCCCTTGTGCCGCTTGTTCATTTTCTGGGAGCCTGGAAAGAGCTTCCCAGCCTCAGAAACACATTTTCAGATGTGTCCGTCCCCAAGATTGGTTTGCAGCGATCGACCTGAAGGACGCGTACTTTCATGTCTCAATCCTTCCGCGCCACAGACCCTTTCTGCGGTTCGCGTTCGAAGGCAGGGCATATCAGTACAAGGTCCTGCCCTTCGGGCTGTCCCTCTCCCCCCGTGTCTTCACGAAGGTCGCGGAGGCGGCCCTTGTTCCCCTCAGAGAACAGGGCATTCGCATTCTCAACTACCTCGACGACTGGCTCATCCTAGCACAGTCTCGGGCTCAGTTATGCGAACACAGGGACCTGGTGCTCGCACACCTCAGCCAGTTGGGTCTTCGGGTCAACTGGGAAAAGAGCAAACTCTCTCCAACACAGAGAATCTCTTTTCTCGGTATGGAACTGGACTCGGTCAGCCAGACAGCACGCCTCACGCAGGAACGTGCTCAGTCGGTGTTGAACTGCCTAGACACATTCAAGAGCAGGACAGCGGTCCCACTGAAACAATTTCAGAGGCTCCTGGGGCATATGGCAGCAGCTTCGGCGGTGACACCGCTCGGGCTGCTCCATATGAGACCGCTTCAACACTGGCTCCATGGCCGAGTCCCGAGGAGAGCGTGGCTTCGCGGCTCTCACCGGGTTCAGATAACTCCGGCTTGCCGCCAGACTTTCACCCCGTGGTCAGACCTCTCATTCCTACGGGCTGGAGTACCCATAGAACAGGTCTCTAGGCATGCTGTGGTTCACACGGATGCCTCCGCCACCGGGTGGGGAGCCACGTACGACGGACAGGCAGTTTCAGGGGTTTGGACGGGCCCCCAGCTGACTTGGCACATCAACTGCCTCGAGTTGCTTGCAGTACGTCTCGCCCTGCTCCGCCTCAAGGGGCACCTACGCGGCAAACACGTGCTGGTCCGTACGGACAATATTGCGACCGTTGTGACATCAACCGGCAAGGCGGTCTACGCTCCCGTCGCATGTCGCAACTCGCCCGTCATCTCCTCTTGTGGAGTCAGAAGCATCTGAGGTCGCTTCGTGCCATTCACATTCCCGGGTTGCTCAACCGTGCGGCCGACGAGCTCTCACGAGCTGCGCTTCCCGGAGAGTGGAGACTCCACCCCCAGTCGGTTCAGCTGATTTGGAGATGCTTCGGCGAGGCTCAAGTAGATCTGTTCGCCTCCCCGGAGACAGCCCACTGCCAGCTCTTTTTCTCCCTGACCGAGGGCACACTCGGCACGGACGCACTGGCATGCAGCTGGCCGCGGGGCCTCCGCATATGCGTTTCCCCCAGTGAGCCTTCTCGCACAGACATTGTGCAAGATCAGGGAGGACGAGGAGCAGGTCCTTCTGGTAGCCCCTTATTGGCCCACTCGGACCTGGTTCCCCGAACTCATGCTCCTCGCGACAGCCCCTCCCTGGCAAATTCCTCTGAGGAAGGATCTTCTGACTCAGAGACGGGGCACCTTATGGCACCCGCGTCCAGACCTCTGGAAATTACATGTCTGGTCCCTGGACGGGACGCGGAGGTTCTAAGTGACCTACCCCAAGGGGTAGTTGACACTATTACTTCGGCGCGAGCGCAGTCTACTAGACATGCCTACGCCCTTAAATGGAACCTGTTCGTTGATTGGTGTTCCTCCCGGGGAGAGGACCCCCGAAGATGCCCGATCAGAGCGGTGCTCTCCTTTTTGCAGCAAGGGTTGGAGCGTAGGCTGTCCCCCTCAACCCTTAAAGTCTATGTGGCTGCTATAGCTGCCAACCACGACCTCATAGAAGGAAGGTCGGTAGGGAAGCACGACCTGGTCACCAGGTTTCTTAGGGGAGCCAGGAGGTTGAATCCCACTAGGCCCCCTTCCGTGCCCTCTTGGGACCTGTCGCTAGTGCTCACAGCTCTGCAGCAGGCTCCCTTTGAGCCTTTGCAGTCAGTTGAGCTGAAGTTTCTCTCAATGAAAACTCTGCTCCTGCTTGCATTGGCTTCCATCAAGAGGGTAGGAGACCTGCATGCATTTTCGGTCGTCGATTCGTGCCTTGAGTTTGGCCCGGCGGATTCCCAGGTAACACTGAGGCCCCGGCCTGGTTATGTGCCCAAGGTTCCCACGACTCCCTTCCGGGACCAAGTGGTGAGCCTGCAAGCGCTGCCCTCGGAGGAGGCAGACCCAGCCCTGGCTTTGCTTTGTCCCGTCCGAGCACTAAGATGCTACGTTGACCAGACACAAAGCTTCAGGACCTCAGACCAGCTCTTTGTGTGTCATGGAGGCAGGCAGAAGGGGAATGCCGTCTCCAAGCAGAGGATGGCTCACTGGATAGTGGATGCTATTACCCTGGCCTATCAGGTTCAGGGTGTGCCCTGCCCCCTCAGGCTGAGAGCACACTCGACTAGGAGTGTTGCATCCTCCTGGGCACTGGCTCGCGGCGCCTCGCTAAATGACATTTGTAGAGCGGCGGGCTGGGCGACCCCTAATACATTCACGAGGTTCTATAGCCTTCGTGTAGACACAGTCTCCTCCTGTGTTCTCACCTCAAACGGGTAGGCACGGAGAGGCCTTGGGTCGGCTTGCTATACTGCTCCAGAGTAACCTAAGAGTAGCTCTGTCGAGCTCCTCCGCTGAGCTTGACAGCTGACGTAGCGGAACGTCAGGCGTCAGGCCCTCACTCGATGAATCCTTCAGAACCGGTAGAGGGCTAGGCTCTACGTAGAGACTTAATTGCATCTCTTACAAAGTCCACATTGCGCCCTAGAGGCTGTGTGTTTCCCCGGTAGTACTTCTACCAGTGTATGAGGGTTCAATCACCTCCAATCTTCCATATAAACCTGAATTGAGTTATATGTGTATTGCTCCGAACCTCCTATCGGAAGGACGTGAGCTCCGCATATTCCCAGTGCTCCAGTTTCACTGAAATGGATGGTGCTGAGTTATACAGTGACTGGCTCTCCTTGATGCGAGCCCCTGGCCAAAGCCAGTAACAGGACCCAGGGGGGCCCGCTCAGGACACTGGAAGGGGCAGCAGCCACGGCGCTTTGTTAGGGATCCCAATTCGTCGGTCTCGACGAGACGTCGAAGAGACCGACTGATAGGGAACGTCTCGGTTACGTATTGTAACCCTCGTTCCCTAAAGGAGGGAACGGAGACGTCTCGTCCCGTCGCCGCGGCTCCTGTACCACCGCTGTACGGCCGGGCCTGTCCCAGCTCCTCAGCGAAACCTTGATGATGCATGCACCTGCTGCGCATTATATGCTCACGCTGTGATCAGACGCAGCTGGCTGCAATCATGCATGCCAATATTCATTGGTTCGTTTGTATACACACGAAGTAGATTGGTCTATCCAGGCGATATCCCAATTCGTCGGTCTCGACGAGACGTCTCCGTTCCCTCCTTCAGGGAACGAGGGTTACAATACGTAACCGAGACGATATATATACTCACAATTGTGAGAAATAAAGCCAGAACTCACAATTCAGGCTTTCTTTCTCAAAAATGGATAACTTAAACTCAGAATTGTGAGAAATAAAGCCAGAATTGCAATATAAACTCACAATTCAGGCTTCCTTTCTCAAAAATGGATAACTTAAACTGACAATTGTGAGAAATAAAGCCAGAATTGCAATATAAACTCATAATTCAGGCTTTCTTTCTCAGAAATGGATGATATATACTCACAATTGTGAGAAATAAAGCCAGAATTGCAATATGAACTCATAATTCAGGCTTTCTTTCTCAGAAATGGGTGATATATATAATCACAATTGTGAGAAATAAAGCGAGAATTGCAATATAAATTCATAATTCAGGCTTTCATTCTCAAAAATGGATAACAAACTCACAATTGTGAAAAATAAAGCCAGAATTGCAATATAAACTCATAATTCAGGCTTTCTTTCACAAAAATGGATAACATAAACTCACAATTGTGAGAAATAAAGCCAGAATTGCAATATAAAAATCATAATTCAGGCTTTCTTTCTCAAAAATGGATAACATAAACTCACAATTGTGAGAAATAAAGCCAGAATTGCAATATAAACTCATAATTTAGGCTTTCTTTCTCAGAAATGGATGATATAACCTAGCAATTGTGAGCAATAAAGCCAGAATTGCAATATAAACTCATAATTCAGGCTTTCTTTCTCAAAAATGGATAACTTAAACTCACAATTGTGAGAAATAAAGCCAGAATTGCAATATAAACTCATAATTCAGGCTTTCTTTCTCAAAAATGGATAACTTAAACTCACAATTGTGAGAAATAAAGCCAGAATTGCAATATAAACTCATAATTCAGGCTTTTTTTCTCAAAAATGGATAACTTAAACTCACAATTGTGAGAAATAAAGCCAGAATCGCAATATAAACTCATAATTCAGGCTTTCTTTCTTAGAAATTGGTGATACATACTCACAATTGTGAGAAATAAAGCCAGAATTGCAATATAAACTCATAATTCAGGCTTTCTTTCTCAAAAATGGATAACATAAACTCACAATTGTGAGAAATAAAGCCAGAATTGCAATATAAACTCATAATTCAGGCGTTCTTTCTCAGAAATGGATGATATATACTCACTATTGTGAGAAATAAAGCCAGAATTGCAATATCATTTTTATAATTCAGGCTTTCTTTCTCAGAAATGGGTGATATATATAATCACAATTGTGAGAAATAAAGCGAGAATTGCAATATAAATTCATAATTCAGGCTTTCTTTCACAAAAATGGATAACATAAACTCACAATTGTGAGAAATAAAGCGAGAATTGCAATATAAACTCATAATTCAGGCTTTCTTTCACAAAAATGGATAACATAAACTCACAATTGTGAGAAATAAAGCCAGAATTGCAATATAAAATCATAATTCAGGCTTTCTTTCTCAAAAATGGATAACATAAACTCACAATTGTGAGAAATAAAGCCAGAATTGCAATATAAACTCATAATTCAGGCTTTCTTTCTCAAAAATGGATAACTTAAACTCACAATTGTGAGAAATAAAGCCAGAATTGCAATATAAACTCATAATTCAGGCTTTTTTTTCTCAAAAATGGATAACTTAAACTCACAATTGTGAGAAATAAAGCCAGAATCGCAATATAAACTCATAATTCAGGCTTTCTTTCTTAGAAATTGGTGATATATACTCACAATTGTGAGAAATAAAGCCAGAATTGCAATATTAACTCACAATTCAGGCTTTCTTTCTCAAAAATGGATAACATAAACTCACAATTGTGAGAAATAAAGCCAGAATTGCAATATAAACTCATAATTCAGGCTTTCTTTCACAAAAATGGATAACATAAACTCACAATTGTGAGAAATAAAGCCAGAATTGCAATATAAACTCAAAATTCAGGCTTTCTTTCTCAAAAATGGATGATACTGTATATTCTCACAATTGTCAGAAATTAAGCCAGAATTGCAATTTAAACTCATATTTCCGGCTTTCTTTCTCAAAAATGGATGATATATACTCACAATTGTGAGAAATAAAGCCAGAATTGCAATATAATTTTTATAATTCAGGCTTTCTTTCTCAGAAATGGATAACTTAAACTCACAATTGTGAGAAATAAAGCAAGAATTGCAATATAAACTCACAATTCAGGCTTTCTTTCTCAAAAATGGATAACTTAAACTCACAATTGTGAGAAATAAAGCCAGAATTGCAATATAAACTCACAATTCAGGCTTTCTTTCTCAAAAATGGATAACTTAAACTCACAATTGTGAGAAATGAAGCCAGAATTGCAATATAAACTCATAATTCACGCTTTCTTTCTCAAAAATGGATAACATAAACTCACTATTGTGAGAAATAAAGCCAGAATTGCAATATAATTTTTATAATTCAGGCTTTCTTTCTCAGAAATGGGAGATATATATACTCACTATTGTGAGAAATAAAGCCAGAATTGCAATATAAACTCATAATTCAGGCTTTCTTTCTCAAAAATGCATAACATAAACTCACAATTGTGAGAAATAAAGCCAGAATTGCAATATAAACTCATAATTCAGACTTTCCTTCTCAGAAATGTATTATATATACTCACAATTGTGAGAAATAAAGCCAGAACTCACAATTCAGGCTTTCTTTCTCAAAAATAGATAACTTAAACTCACAATTGTGAGAAATAAAGCCAGAATTGCAATATAAACTCACAATTCAGGCTTCCTTTCTCAAAAATGGATAACTTAAACTGACAATTGTGAGAAATAAAGCCAGAATTGCAATATAAACTCATAATTCAGGCTTTCTTTCTCAGAAATGGATGATATATACTCACAATTGTGAGAAATAAAGCCAGAATTGCAATATAAACTCACAATTCAGGCTTCCTTTCTCAAAAATGGATAACTTAAACTGACAATTGTGAGAAATAAAGCCAGAATTGCAATATAAACTCATAATTCAGCCTTTCTTTCTCAGAAATGGATAACATAAACTCACAATTGTGAGAAATAAAGCCAGAATTGCAATATAAACTCATAATTCAGGCTTTCTTTCTCAGAAATGTATTATATATACTCACAATTGTCAGAAATAAAGCCAGAATTGCAATATAATTTTTATAATTCAGGCTTTCTTTCTCAGAAATGGGTGATATATACTCACAATTGTGAGAAATAAAGCCAGAATTGCAATATAAACTCATAATTCAGGCTTTCTTTCTCAATAATGGATAACTTAAACTCACAATTGTGAGAAATGAAGCCAGAATTGCAATATAAACTCATAATTCAGGCTTTCTTTCTCAAAAATGGATAACATAAACTCACTATTGTGAGAAATAAAGCCAGAATTGCAATATAAGTTTTATAATTCAGGCTTTCTTTCTCAGAAATGGGTGATATATATATACTCAGTATTGTGAGAAATAAAGCCAGAATTGCAATATAAACTCATAATTCAGGCTTTCTTTCTCAAAAATGGATAACATAAACTCACAATTGTGAGAAATAAAGCCAGAATTGCAATATAAACTCATAATTCAGGCTTTCTTTCTCAGAAATGTATTATATATACTCACAATTGTCAGAAATAAAGCCAGAATTGCAATATAATTTTTATAATTCAGGCTTTCTTTCTCAGAAATGGGTGATATATATACTCACAATTGTGAGAAATAAAGCCAGAATTGCAATATAAACTCATAATTCAGGCTTTCTTTCTCAAAAATGGATAACTTAAACTCACAATTGTGAGAAATAAAGCCAGAATTGCAATATAAACTAATAATTCAGGCTTTCTTTCTAAAAAATGGATAACTTAAACTCACAATTGTGAGAAATAAAGCCAGAATTGCAATATAAACTCATAATTCAGGCTTTCTTTCTCAAAAATAATATAACGTAAACTCACAATTGTGAGAAATAAAGCCAGAATTGCAATATAAACTCATAATTCAGGCTTTCTTTCTTAGAAATCGATGATATATACTCACAATTGTGAGAAATAAAGCCAGCATTGCAATATAAACTCGTAATTCAGGCTTTCTTTCTCAGAAATGGATGATATATACTCACAATTGTGAGAAATAAAGCCAGAACTGCAATATGAACTCATAATTCAGGCTTTCTTTCTTAGAAATCGGTGATATATACTCACAATTGTGAGAAATAAAGCCAGCATTGCAATATAAACTCATAATTCAGGCTTTCTTTCTCAGAAATGGATGATATATACTCACAATTGTGAGAAATAAAGCCAGAATTGCAATATGAACTCATAATTCAGGCTTTCTTTCTCAGAAATTGGTGATATAACCTAGCAATTGTGAGCAATAAAGCCAGAATTGCAATATAAACTCATAATTCAGGCTTTCTTTTTCAAAAATGGATAACATAAACTCACAATTGTGAGAAATAAAGCCAGAATGGCAATATAAACTCATAATTCAGGCTTTCTTTCTTAGAAATCTGTGATATATACTCACAATTGTGAGAAATAAAGCCAGCATTGCAATATAAACTCATAATTCAGGCTTTCTTTCTCAGAAATGGATGATATATACTCACAATTGTGAGAAATAAAGCCAGAATTGCAATATAAACTCATAATTCAGGCTTTCTTTCTCAGAAATGGATGATATATACTCACTATTGTGAGAAATAAAGCCAGAATTGCAATATAATTTTTTATAATTCAGGCTTTCTTTCTCAGAAATGGGTGATATATATAATCACTGTTGTGAGAAATAAAGTGAGAATTGCAATATAAATTCATAATTCAGGCTTTCATTCTCAAAAATGGATAACAAACTCACAATTGTGAAAAATAAAGCCAGAATTGCAATATAAACTCATAATTCAGGCTTTCTTTCTCAATAATGGATAACTTAAACTCACAATTGTGAGAAATGAAGCCAGAATTGCAATATAAATTCATAATTCAGGCTTTCTTTCTCAAAAATGGATAACATAAACTCACTATTGTGAGAAATAAAGCCAGAATTGCAATATAATTTTTATAATTCAGGCTTTCTTTCTCAGAAATGGGTGATATATATACTCAGTATTGTGAGAAATAAAGCCAGAATTGCAATATAAACTCATAATTCAGGCTTTCTTTCTCAAAAATGGATAACATAAACTCACAATTGTGAGAAATAAAGCCAGAATTGCAATATAAACTCATAATTCAGGCTTTCTTTCTCAGAAATGTATTATATATACTCACAATTGTCAGAAATAAAGCCAGAATTGCAATATAAACTAATAATTCAGGCTTTCTTTCTAAAAAATGGATAACTTAAACTCACAATTGTGAGAAATAAAGCCAGAATTGCAATATAAACTCATAATTCAGGCTTTCTTTCTCAAAAATAATATAACGTAAACTCACAACTGTGAGAAATAAAGCCAGAATTGCAATATAAACTCATAATTCAGGCTTTCTTTCTTAGAAATTGGTGATATATACTCACAATTGTAAGAAATAAAGCCAGCATTGCAATATAAACTCATAATTCAGGCTTTCTTTCTCAGAAATGGATGATATATACTCACAATTGTGAGAAATAAAGCCAGAATTGCAATATGAACTCATAATTCAGGCTTTCTTTCTCAGAAATTGGTGATATAACCTAGCAATTGTGAGCAATAAAGCCAGAATTGCAATATAAACTCATAATTCAGGCTTTCTTTTTCAAAAATGGATAACATAAACTCACAATTGTGAGAAATAAAGCCAGAATTGCAATATAAACTCATAATTCAGGCTTTCTTTCTCAGAAATGGATGATATATACTCACTATTGTGAGAAATAAAGCCAGAATTGCAATATAATTTTTATAATTCAGGCTTTCTTTCTCAGAAATGGGTGATATATATAATCACTATTGTGAGAAATAAAGTGAGAATAACAATATCAATTCATAATTCAGGCTTTCATTCTCAAAAATGGATAACAAACTCACAATTGTGAAAAATAAAGCCAGAATTGCAATATAAACTCATAATTCAGGCTTTCTTTCACAAAAATGGATAACATAAACTCACAATTGTGAGAAATAAAGCCAGAATTGCAATATAAACTCATAATTCAGGCTTTCTTTCTCAGAAATGGAGGATATAACCTAGCAATTGTGAGCTTTAAAGCCAGAATTGCAATATAAACTCATAATTCAGGCTTTCTTTCTCAAAAATGGATAACTTAAAATCACAATTGTGAGAAATAAAGCCAGAATTGCAATATAAACTCATAATTCAGGCTTTATGTCTCAGAAATGCATCATATATACCCACCATTGTGAGAAATAAAGCCAGAATTGCAATATAAACTCATAATTCAGGCTTTCTTTCTCAGAAATGGAGGATATAACCTAGCAATTGTGAGCTATAAAGCCAGAATTGCAATATAAACTCATAATTCAGGCTTTCTTTCTCAAAAATGGATAACATAAACTCACAATTGTGAGAAATAAAGCCAGAATTGCAATATAAACTCATAATTCAGGCTTTCTTTCTCAGAAATGGATGATATATACTCACTATTGTGAGAAATAAAGCCAGAATTGCAATATAATTTTTATAATTCAGGCTTTCTTTCTCAGAAATGGGTGATATATATAATCACTATTGTGAGAAATAAAGTGAGAATTGCAATATAAATTCATAATTCAGGCTTTCATTCTCAAAAATGGATAACAAACTCACAATTGTGAAAAATAAAGCCAGAATTGCAATATAAACTCATAATTCAGGCTTTCTTTCTCAATAATGGATAACTTAAACTCACAATTGTGAGAAATAAAGCCAGAATTGCAATATTAACTCACAATTCAGGCTTTCTTTCTCAAAAATGGATGATATATACTCACAATTGTGAGAAATAAAGCCAGAATTGCAATATTAACTCACAATTCAGGCTTTCTTTCTCAAAAATGGATAACATAAACTAACTATTGTGAGAAATAAAGCCAGATTTGCAATATAATTTTTTATAATTCAGGCTTTCTTTCTCAGAAATGGGTGATATATACTCACAATTGTGAGAAATTAAGCCAGAATTGCAAAATAAACTCATAATTCAGGCTTTCTTTCTCAGAAATGGATGATATATACTCACAATTGTGAGAAATAAAGCCAGAATTGCAATATAAACTCACAATTCAGGCTTTCTTTCTCAAAAATGGATAACTTAAACTCACAATTGTGAGAAATAAAGCCAGAATTGCAATATAAAATCACAATTCAGGCTTCCTTTCTCAAAAATGGATAACTTAAACTGACAATTGTGAGAAATAAAGCCAGAATTGCAATATAAACTCATAATTCAGCCTTTCTTTCTCAGAAATGGATAACATAAACTCACAATTGTGAGAAATAAAGCCAGAATTGCAATATAAACTCATAATTCAGGCTTTCTTTCTCAGAAATGTATTATATATACTCACAATTGTCAGAAATAAAGCCAGAATTGCAATATAATTTTTATAAATCAGGCTTTCTTTCTCAGAAATGGGTGATATATATACTCACAATTGTGAGAAATAAAGCCAGAATTGCAATATAAACTCATAATTCAGGCTTTCTTTCTCAATAATGGATAACTTAAACTCACAATTGTGAGAAATAAAGCCAGAATTGCAATATAAACTCATAATTCAGGCTTTCTTTCTCAAAAATGGATGATATATTCTCACAATTGTGAGAAATAAAGCCAGAATTGCAATATAAACTCACAATTCAGGCTTTCTATCTCAGAAATGGATGATATATACTCACAAATGTCAGAAATAAAGCCAGAATTGCAATATAAACTCCATAATTCAGGCTTTCTTTCTCAGAAATGGATGATATATACTCACAATTGTGAGAAATAAAGCCAGAATTGCAATATAAACTCATAATTCAGGCTTTCTTTCACAAAAAATGGATAACATAAACTCACAATTGTGAGAAATAAAGCCAGAATTGCAATATAAACTCATAATTCAGGCTTTCTTTCTCAAAAATGGATGATATATTCTCACAATTGTGAGAAATAAAGCCAGAATTGCAATATAAACTCACAATTCAGGCTTTCTTTCTCAGAAATGGATGATATATACTCACAATTGTGAGCAATAAAGCCAGAATTGCAATTTAAACTCAAATTTCTGGCTTTCTTTCTCTAAAATGGATGATATATACTCACAATTGTGAGAAATAAAGCCAGAATTGCAATATAATTTTTATAATTCAGGCTTTCTTTCTCAGAAATGGATAACTTAAACTCACAATTGTGAGAAATAAAGCAAGAATTGCAATATAAACTCACAATTCAGGCTTTCTTTCTCAAAAATGGATAACTTAAACTCACAATTGTGAGAAATAAAGCCAGAATTGCAAAATAAATTCATAATTCAGGCTTTCTTTCTCAGAAATGGATGATATATACTCACAATTGTGAGAAATAAAGCCAGAATTGCAATATAAACTCATAATTCAGGCTTTCTTTCTCAGAAATGGGTGATATATATAATCACTATTGTGAGAAATAAAGTGAGAATAACAATATCAAACTAACTATTGTGAGAAATAAAGCCAGATTTGCAATATAATTTTTTATAATTCAGGCTTTCTTTCTCAGAAATGGGTGATATATACTCACAATTGTGAGAAATTAAGCCAGAATTGCAAAATAAACTCATAATTCAGGCTTTCTTTCTCAGAAATGGATGATATATACTCACAATTGTGAGAAATAAAGCCAGAATTGCAATATAAACTCACAATTGAGGCTTTCTTTCTCAAAAATGGATAACTTAAACTCACAATTGTGAGAAATAAAGCCAGAATTGCAATATAAAATCACAATTCAGGCTTCCTTTCTCAAAAATGGATAACTTAAACTGACAATTGTGAGAAATAAAGCCAGAATTGCAATATAAACTCATAATTCAGCCTTTCTTTCTCAGAAATGGATAACATAAACTCACAATTGTGAGAAATAAAGCCAGAATTGCAATATAAACTCATAATTCAGGCTTTCTTTCTCAGAAATGTATTATATATACTCACAATTGTCAGAAATAAAGCCAGAATTGCAATATAATTTTTATAAATCAGGCTTTCTTTCTCAGAAATGGGTGATATATATACTCACAATTGTGAGAAATAAAGCCAGAATTGCAATATAAACTCATAATTCAGGCTTTCTTTCTCAATAATGGATAACTTAAACTCACAATTGTGAGAAATAAAGCCAGAATTGCAATATAAACTCATAATTCAGGCTTTCTTTCTCAAAAATGGATGATATATTCTCACAATTGTGAGAAATAAAGCCAGAATTGCAATATAAACTCACAATTCAGGCTTTCTTTCTCAGAAATGGATGATATATACTCACAAATGTCAGAAATAAAGCCAGAATTGCAATATAAACTCCATAATTCAGGCTTTCTTTCTCAGAAATGGATGATATATACTCACAATTGTGAGAAATAAAGCCAGAATTGCAATATAAACTCATAATTCAGGCTTTCTTTCACAAAAAATGGATAACATAAACTCACAATTGTGAGAAATAAAGCCAGAATTGCAATATAAACTCATAATTCAGGCTTTCTTTCTCAAAAATGGATGATATATTCTCACAATTGTGAGAAATAAAGCCAGAATTGCAATATAAACTCACAATTCAGGCTTTCTTTCTCAGAAATGGATGATATATACTCACAATTGTGAGCAATAAAGCCAGAATTGCAATTTAAACTCAAATTTCTGGCTTTCTTTCTCTAAAATGGATGATATATACTCACAATTGTGAGAAATAAAGCCAGAATTGCAATATAATTTTTATAATTCAGGCTTTCTTTCTCAGAAATGGATAACTTAAACTCACAATTGTGAGAAATAAAGCAAGAATTGCAATATAAACTCACAATTCAGGCTTTCTTTCTCAAAAATGGATAACTTAAACTCACAATTGTGAGAAATAAAGCCAGAATTGCAAAATAAATTCATAATTCAGGCATTCTTTCTCAGAAATGGATGATATATACTCACAATTGTGAGAAATAAAGCCAGAATTGCAATATAAACTCATAATTCAGGCTTTTTTTCTCAGAAATGGATGATATAACCTAGCAATTGTTAGCAATAAAGCCAGGCTTGCAATATATTCTCATAATTCAGGCTTTCTTTCTCAAAAATGGATAACATAAACTCACAATTGTGAGAAATAAAGTCAGAATTGCAATATAAACTCATAATTCAGGCTTTCTTTCACAAAAATGGATAACATAAACTCACAATTGTGAGAAATAAAGCCAGAATTGCAAAATAAACTCATAATTCAGGCTTTCTTTCTCAGAAATGCATCATATATACCCACCATTGTGAGAAATAAAGCCAGAATTGCAATATAAACTCATAATTCAGGCTTTCTTTCTCAGAAATGGAGGATATAACCTAGCAATTGTGAGCTATAAAGCCAGAATTGCAATATAAACTCATAATTCAGGCTTTCTTTCTCAAAAATGGATAACATAAACTCACAATTGTGAGAAATAAAGCCAGAATTGCAATATAAACTCATAATTCAGGCTTTCTTTCTCAGAAATGGATGATATATACTCACTATTGTGAGAAATAAAGCCAGAATTGCAATATAATTTTTATAATTCAGGCTTTCTTTCTCAGAAATGGGTGATATATATAATCACTATTGTGAGAAATAAAGTGAGAATTGCAATATAAATTCATAATTCAGGCTTTCATTCTCAAAAATGGATAACAAACTCACAATTGTGAAAAATAAAGCCAGAATTGCAATATAAACTCATAATTCAGGCTTTCTTTCTCAATAATGGATAACTTAAACTCACAATTGTGAGAAATAAAGCCAGAATTGCAATATTAACTCACAATTCAGGCTTTCTTTCTCAAAAATGGATGATATATACTCACAATTGTGAGAAATAAAGCCAGAATTGCAATATTAACTCACAATTCAGGCTTTCTTTCTCAAAAATGGATAACATAAACTAACTATTGTGAGAAATAAAGCCAGATTTGCAATATAATTTTTTATAATTCAGGCTTTCTTTCTCAGAAATGGGTGATATATACTCACAATTGTGAGAAATTAAGCCAGAATTGCAAAATAAACTCATAATTCAGGCTTTCTTTCTCAGAAATGGATGATATATACTCACAATTGTGAGAAATAAAGCCAGAATTGCAATATAAACTCACAATTCAGGCTTTCTTTCTCAAAAATGGATAACTTAAACTCACAATTGTGAGAAATAAAGCCAGAATTGCAATATAAAATCACAATTCAGGCTTCCTTTCTCAAAAATGGATAACTTAAACTGACAATTGTGAGAAATAAAGCCAGAATTGCAATATAAACTCATAATTCAGCCTTTCTTTCTCAGAAATGGATAACATAAACTCACAATTGTGAGAAATAAAGCCAGAATTGCAATATAAACTCATAATTCAGGCTTTCTTTCTCAGAAATGTATTATATATACTCACAATTGTCAGAAATAAAGCCAGAATTGCAATATAATTTTTATAAATCAGGCTTTCTTTCTCAGAAATGGGTGATATATATACTCACAATTGTGAGAAATAAAGCCAGAATTGCAATATAAACTCATAATTCAGGCTTTCTTTCTCAATAATGGATAACTTAAACTCACAATTGTGAGAAATAAAGCCAGAATTGCAATATAAACTCATAATTCAGGCTTTCTTTCTCAAAAATGGATGATATATTCTCACAATTGTGAGAAATAAAGCCAGAATTGCAATATAAACTCACAATTCAGGCTTTCTTTCTCAGAAATGGATGATATATACTCACAAATGTCAGAAATAAAGCCAGAATTGCAATATAAACTCCATAATTCAGGCTTTCTTTCTCAGAAATGGATGATATATACTCACAATTGTGAGAAATAAAGCCAGAATTGCAATATAAACTCATAATTCAGGCTTTCTTTCACAAAAAATGGATAACATAAACTCACAATTGTGAGAAATAAAGCCAGAATTGCAATATAAACTCATAATTCAGGCTTTCTTTCTCAAAAATGGATGATATATTCTCACAATTGTGAGAAATAAAGCCAGAATTGCAATATAAACTCACAATTCAGGCTTTCTTTCTCAGAAATGGATGATATATACTCACAATTGTGAGCAATAAAGCCAGAATTGCAATTTAAACTCAAATTTCTGGCTTTCTTTCTCTAAAATGGATGATATATACTCACAATTGTGAGAAATAAAGCCAGAATTGCAATATAATTTTTATAATTCAGGCTTTCTTCCTCAGAAATGGATAACTTAAACTCACAATTGTGAGAAATAAAGCAAGAATTGCAATATAAACTCACAATTCAGGCTTTCTTTCTCAAAAATGGATAACTTAAACCCACAATTGTGAGAAATAAAGCCAGAATTGCAAAATAAATTCATAATTCAGGCTTTCTTTCTCAGAAATGGATGATATATACTCACAATTGTGAGAAATAAAGCCAGAATTGCAATATAAACTCATAATTCAGGCTTTCTTTCTCAGAAATGGGTGATATATATAATCACTATTGTGAGAAATAAAGTGAGAATAACAATATCAAACTAACTATTGTGAGAAATAAAGCCAGATTTGCAATATAATTTTTTATAATTCAGGCTTTCTTTCTCAGAAATGGGTGATATATACTCACAATTGTGAGAAATTAAGCCAGAATTGCAAAATAAACTCATAATTCAGGCTTTCTTTCTCAGAAATGGATGATATATACTCACAATTGTGAGAAATAAAGCCAGAATTGCAATATAAACTCACAATTCAGGCTTTCTTTCTCAAAAATGGATAACTTAAACTCACAATTGTGAGAAATAAAGCCAGAATTGCAATATAAACTCATAATTCAGGCTTTCTTTCTCAAAAATGGATGATATATTCTCACAATTGTGAGAAATAAAGCCAGAATTGCAATATAAACTCACAATTCAGGCTTTCTTTCTCAGAAATGGATGATATATACTCACAATTGTGAGCAATAAAGCCAGAATTGCAATTTAACCCTTTATAGGGCGAGGCACCATATTTGATCACTTAATCGAACATTTTCAATAGCGTCTGCCTCCCTTGTATGAGATCGTGTAAGCACATGGATTTGTCCCAGCCAATCAACGGATGTTAGTCTACGTCACGGATAGCGACACAATGGCATCTGACCAATCGGAAGTTGTCTGGGGCGTTTCAAACTTCAGCGTGCTTCCGGAATGAGAAAATGCTGATTTACGCTCCTACTTTGTCCCACAAAAATGGAGAAAGCATCGAAATGCACAATGGTAAGTCAATAAAACTCACACATTATATAGCTGAATAGTTGTGTTATATGGTGATATAGACGTTGTTTGCATTTGATTTCTATAAATTAGTGAACGATGTGGTAAAAAAAATGGTGTGATCATATTTGATCATACGCCCGTTTGTGGTAACACAACAGAATGTCCATTTTTAGACATACGCCCGGTTCAGGTAAAAGTAAGGCAAGTGATAGTTTGGCTGTTTTTATGCCTGTTTTTTGTCCACTGAATATTGCAAAGGCTTGTATACCATGATGCAGTAATCCAGTGTCAAACTTAAACCATTTATTGAAATGATCAAGAAATAAACAGTGAAAAATTTGTAATTTTGGTTTTAGTACCAATAGATTGGTGTTTATTATTTCTGCTAAAATAGGTGGTACCACCAGTACTTAATGCTATTTTTTTCAGTTCTTATTATAAATTTACTATTTATGTGAATATTATATGTTTTCAGTAGATCTGCACTTTTCTTTCACAAACAAATCAACATGGGCTTGATACTGACTCAGAAACCTTTTCTTTCGCAGCTGTCTACTCAACAATTCTATGGATAGAAGTCAGTTTTGTTGTGCCAGCTGACCCCATCTAGGGTTCTGACGAGGAAGACAGCAAGATTTTTAATTTCCTAAATAAATATTCTGTTAAGTTTTTGTGTTCATATATATATATATATATATATATATATAAAAATTGTGTGTGTAAATTGTTTCTAAATAAATATTCTATGAATATTATATATGTTTTATGTATTTATTTATGCCTTATATTTAAAATGTATACACATTTTTTTTGGGGGGGGGAAAGTTACCATAGACCGGCAAGTGACTATATATGATCACTTCATTTAACCTAATTTTCAACATAAAAACATAAAAAATTTTTTTAAGTCTTTAAGTTTAAAGGTCTTGTAATAACCTCCAATAACACTCTGGGGTTGAATTTTAGAATTTCCAAGTATTTCAATGAGTGCCCTATAAAGGGTTAAACTCAAATTTCTGGCTTTCTTTCTCTAAAATGGATGATATATACTCACAATTGTGAGAAATAAAGCCAGAATTGCAATATAATTTTTATAATTCAGGCTTTCTTTCTCAGAAATGGATAACTTAAACTCACAATTGTGAGAAATAAAGCAAGAATTGCAATATAAACTCACAATTCAGGCTTTCTTTCTCAAAAATGGATAACTTAAACTCACAATTGTGAGAAATAAAGCCAGAATTGCAAAATAAATTCATAATTCAGGCTTTCTTTCTCAGAAATGGATG
This sequence comes from Garra rufa, assembly GCF_049309525.1. NCBI lineage: Eukaryota > Metazoa > Chordata > Actinopteri > Cypriniformes > Cyprinidae > Garra > Garra rufa. The sequence goes on from NW_027394276.1 coordinate 18,295,397, forward strand.
ATATATACTCACAATTGTGAGAAATAAAGCCAGAATTGCAATATAAACTCATAATTCAGGCTTTTTTTCTCAGAAATGGATGATATAACCTAGCAATTGTTAGCAATAAAGCCAGGCTTGCAATATAAACTCATAATTCAGGCTTTCTTTCTCAAAAATGGATAACATAAACTCACAATTGTGAGAAATAAAGTCAGAATTGCAATATAAACTCATAATTCAGGCTTTCTTTCACAAAAATGGATAACATAAACTCACAATTGTGAGAAATAAAGCCAGAATTGCAAAATAAACTCATAATTCAGGCTTTCTTTCTCAGAAATGCATCATATATACCCACAATTGTGAGAAATAAAGCCAGAATTGCAATATAAACTCATAATTCAGGCTTTCTTTCTCAATAATGGATAACTTAAACTCACAATTGTGAGAAATAAAGCCAGAATTGCAATATAAAATCACAATTCAGGCTTCCTTTCTCAAAAATGGATAACTTAAACTGACAATTGTGAGAAATAAAGCCAGAATTGCAATATAAACTCATAATTCAGCCTTTCTTTCTCAGAAATGGATAACATAAACTCACAATTGTGAGAAATAAAGCCAGAATTGCAATATAAACTCATAATTCAGGCTTTCTTTCTCAGAAATGTATTATATATACTCACAATTGTAAGAAATAAAGCCAGAATTGCAATATAATTTTTATAAATCAGGCTTTCTTTCTCAGAAATGGGTGATATATATACTCACAATTGTGAGAAATAAAGCCAGAATTGCAATATAAACTCATAATTCAGGCTTTCTTTCTCAATAATGGATAACTTAAACTCACAATTGTGAGAAATAAAGCCAGAATTGCAATATAAACTCATAATTCAGGCTTTCTTTCTCAAAAATGGATGATATATTCTCACAATTGTGAGAAATAAAGCCAGAATTGCAATATAAACTCACAATTCAGGCTTTCTTTCTCAGAAATGGATGATATATACTCACAAATGTCAGAAATAAAGCCAGAATTTCAATATAAACTCATAATTCAGGCTTTCTTTCTCAGAAATGGATGATATATACTCACAATTGTGAGAAATAAAGCCAGAATTGCAATATAAACTCATAATTCAGGCTTTCTTTCACAAAAAATGGATAACATAAACTCACAATTGTGAGAAATAAAGCCAGAATTGCAATATAAACTCATAATTCGGGCTTTCTTTCTCAAAAATGGATGATATATTCTCACAATTGTGAGAAATAAAGCCAGAATTGCAATATAAACTCACAATTCAGGCTTTCTTTCTCAGAAATGGATGATATATACTCACAATTGTGAGCAATAAAGCCAGAATTGCAATTTAAACTCAAATTTCTGGCTTTCTTTCTCTAAAATGGATGATATATACTCACAATTGTGAGAAATAAAGCCAGAATTGCAATATAATTTTTATAATTCAGGCTTTCTTTCTCAGAAATGGATAACTTAAACTCACAATTGTGAGAAATAAAGCAAGAATTGCAATATAAACTCACAATTCAGGCTTTCTTTCTCAAAAATGGATAACTTAAACTCACAATTGTGAGAAATAAAGCCAGAATTGCAAAATAAATTCATAATTCAGGCTTTCTTTCTCAGAAATGGATGATATATACTCACAATTGTGAGAAATAAAGCCAGAATTGCAATATAAACTCATAATTCAGGCTTTTTTTCTCAGAAATGGATGATATAACCTAGCAATTGTTAGCAATAAAGCCAGGCTTGCAATATAAACTCATAATTCAGGCTTTCTTTCTCAAAAATGGATAACATAAACTCACAATTGTGAGAAATAAAGTCAGAATTGCAATATAAACTCATAATTCAGGCTTTCTTTCACAAAAATGGATAACATAAACTCACAATTGTGAGAAATAAAGCCAGAATTGCAAAATAAACTCATAATTCAGGCTTTCTTTCTCAGAAATGCATCATATATACCCACAATTGTGAGAAATAAAGCCAGAATTGCAATATAAACTCATAATTCAGGCTTTCTTTCTCAGAAATGGAGGATATAACCTAGCAATTGTGAGCTATAAAGCCAGAATTGCAATATAAACTCATAATTCAGGCTTTCTTTCTCAAAAATGGATAACTTAAAATCACAATTGTGAGAAATAAAGCCAGAATTGCAATATACAGTAAACTCATAATTCAGGCTTTATTTCTCAGAAATGCATCATATATACCCACAATTGTGAGAAATAAAGCCAGAATTGCAATATAAACTCATAATTCAGGCTTTCTTTCTCAGAAATGGAGGATATAACCTAGCAATTGTGAGCTATAAAGCCAGAATTGCAATATAAACTCATAATTCAGGCTTTCTTTCTCAAAAATGGATAACATAAACTCACAATTGTGAGAAATAAAGCCAGAATTGCAATATAAACTCATAATTCAGGCTTTCTTTCTCAGAAATGGATGATATATACTCACTATTGTGAGAAATAAAGCCAGAATTGCAATATAATTTTTATAATTCAGGCTTTCTTTCTCAGAAATGGGTGATATATATAATCACTATTGTGAGAAATAAAGTGAGAATTGCAATATAAATTCATAATTCAGGCTTTCATTCTCAAAAATGGATAACAAACTCACAATTGTTAAAAATAAAGCCAGAATTGCAATATAAACTCATAATTCAGGCTTTCTTTCTCAATAATGGATAACTTAAACTCACAATTGTGAGAAATAAAGCCAGAATTGCAATATTAACTCACAATTCAGGCTTTCTTTCTCAAAAATGGATGATATATACTCACAATTGTGAGAAATAAAGCCAGAATTGCAATATTAACTCACAATTCAGGCTTTCTTTCTCAAAAATGGATAACATAAACTCACTATTGTGAGAAATAAAGCCAGAATTGCAATATAAACTCATAATTCAGGCTTTCTTTCTCAGAAATGGAGGATATAACCTAGCAATTGTGAGCTATAAAGCCAGAATTGCAATATAAACTCATAATTCAGGCTTTCTTTCTCAAAAATGGATAACATAAACTCACAATTGTGAGAAATAAAGCCAGAATTGCAATATAAACTCATAATTCAGGCTTTCTTTCTCAGAAATGGATGATATATACTCACTATTGTGAGATATAAAGCCAGAATTGCAATATAATTTTTATAATTCAGGCTTTCTTTCTCAGAAATGGGTGATATATATAATCACTATTGTGAGAAATAAAGTGAGAATTGCAATATAAACTCACAATTCAGGCTTTCTTTCTCAAAAATGGATAACTTAAACTCACAATTGTGAGAAATAAAGCCAGAATTGCAATATAAAATCACAATTCAGGCTTCCTTTCTCAAAAATGGATAACTTAAACTGACAATTGTGAGAAATAAAGCCAGAATTGCAATATAAACTCATAATTCAGCCTTTCTTTCTCAGAAATGGATAACATAAACTCACAATTGTGAGAAATAAAGCCAGAATTGCAATATAAACTCATAATTCAGGCTTTCTTTCTCAAAAATGGATAACATAAACTCACTATTGTGAGAAATAAAGCCAGAATTGCAATATAAACTCATAATTCAGGCTTTCTTTCTCAGAAATGGAGGATATAACCTAGCAATTGTGAGCTATAAAGCCAGAATTGCAATATAAACTCATAATTCAGGCTTTCTTTCTCAAAAATGGATAACTTAAAATCACAATTGTGAGAAATAAAGCCAGAATTGCAATATACAGTAAACTCATAATTCAGGCTTTATTTCTCAGAAATGCATCATATATACCCACAATTGTGAGAAATAAAGCCAGAATTGCAATATAAACTCATAATTCAGGCTTTCTTTCTCAGAAATGGAGGATATAACCTAGCAATTGTGAGCTATAAAGCCAGAATTGCAATATAAACTCATAATTCAGGCTTTCTTTCTCAAAAATGGATAACATAAACTCACAATTGTGAGAAATAAAGCCAGAATTGCAATATAAACTCATAATTCAGGCTTTCTTTCTCAGAAATGGATGATATATACTCACTATTGTGAGAAATAAAGCCAGAATTGCAATATAATTTTTATAATTCAGGCTTTCTTTCTCAGAAATGGGTGATATATATAATCACTATTGTGAGAAATAAAGTGAGAATTGCAATATAAATTCATAATTCAGGCTTTCATTCTCAAAAATGGATAACAAACTCACAATTGTTAAAAATAAAGCCAGAATTACAATATAAACTCATAATTCAGGCTTTCTTTCTCAATAATGGATAACTTAAACTCACAATTGTGAGAAATAAAGCCAGAATTGCAATATTAACTCACAATTCAGGCTTTCTTTCTCAAAAATGGATGATATATACTCACAATTGTGAGAAATAAAGCCAGAATTGCAATATTAACTCACAATTCAGGCTTTCTTTCTCAAAAATGGATAACATAAACTCACTATTGTGAGAAATAAAGCCAGAATTGCAATATAAACTCATAATTCAGGCTTTCTTTCTCAGAAATGGAGGATATAACCTAGCAATTGTGAGCTATAAAGCCAGAATTGCAATATAAACTCATAATTCAGGCTTTCTTTCTCAAAAATGGATAACATAAACTCACAATTGTGAGAAATAAAGCCAGAATTGCAATATAAACTCATAATTCAGGCTTTCTTTCTCAGAAATGGATGATATATACTCACTATTGTGAGAAATAAAGCCAGAATTGCAATATAATTTTTATAATTCAGGCTTTCTTTCTCAGAAATGGGTGATATATATAATCACTATTGTGAGAAATAAAGTGAGAATTGCAATATAAACTCACAATTCAGGCTTTCTTTCTCAAAAATGGATAACTTAAACTCACAATTGTGAGAAATAAAGCCAGAATTGCAATATAAAATCACAATTCAGGCTTCCTTTCTCAAAAATGGATAACTTAAACTGACAATTGTGAGAAATAAAGCCAGAATTGCAATATAAACTCATAATTCAGCCTTTCTTTCTCAGAAATGGATAACATAAACTCACAATTGTGAGAAATAAAGCCAGAATTGCAATATAAACTCATAATTCAGGCTTTCTTTCTCAGAAATGTATTATATATACTCACAATTGTCAGAAATAAAGCCAGAATTGCAATATAATTTTTATAAATCAGGCTTTCTTTCTCAGAAATGGGTGATATATATACTCACAATTGTGAGAAATAAAGCCAGAATTGCAATATAAACTCATAATTCAGGCTTTCTTTCTCAGAAATGGGTGATATATATAATCACTATTGTGAGAAATAAAGTGAGAATAACAATATCAAACTAACTATTGTGAGAAATAAAGCCAGATTTGCAATATATTTTTTTATAATTCAGGCTTTCTTTCTCAGAAATGGGTGATATATACTCACAATTGTGAGAAATTAAGCCAGAATTGCAAAATAAACTCATAATTCAGGCTTTCTTTCTCAGAAATGGATGATATATACTCACAATTGTGAGAAATAAAGCCAGAATTGCAATATAAACTCACAATTCAGGCTTTCTTTCTCAAAAATGGATAACTTAAACTCACAATTGTGAGAAATAAAGCCAGAATTGCAATATAAAATCACAATTCAGGCTTCCTTTCTCAAAAATGGATAACTTAAACTGACAATTGTGAGAAATAAAGCCAGAATTGCAATATAAACTCATAATTCAGCCTTTCTTTCTCAGAAATGGATAACATAAACTCACAATTGTGAGAAATAAAGCCAGAATTGCAATATAAACTCATAATTCAGGCTTTCTTTCTCAGAAATGTATTATATATACTCACAATTGTCAGAAATAAAGCCAGAATTGCAATATAATTTTTATAAATCAGGCTTTCTTTCTCAGAAATGGGTGATATATATACTCACAATTGTGAGAAATAAAGCCAGAATTGCAATATAAACTCATAATTCAGGCTTTCTTTCTCAATAATGGATAACTTAAACTCACAATTGTGAGAAATAAAGCCAGAATTGCAATATAAACTCATAATTCAGGCTTTCTTTCTCAAAAATGGATGATATATTCTCACAATTGTGAGAAATAAAGCAAGAATTGCAATATAAACTCACAATTCAGGCTTTCTTTCTCAGAAATGGATGATATATACTCACAAATGTCAGAAATAAAGCCAGAATTGCAATATAAACTCCATAATTCAGGCTTTCTTTCTCAGAAATGGATGATATATACTCACAATTGTGAGAAATAAAGCCAGAATTGCAATATAAACTCATAATTCAGGCTTTCTTTCACAAAAAATGGATAACATAAACTCACAATTGTGAGAAATAAAGCCAGAATTGCAATATAAACTCATAATTCAGGCTTTCTTTCTCAAAAATGGATGATATATTCTCACAATTGTGAGAAATAAAGCCAGAATTGCAATATAAACTCACAATTCAGGCTTTCTTTCTCAGAAATGGATGATATATACTCACAATTGTGAGCAATAAAGCCAGAATTGCAATTTAAACTCAAATTTCTGGCTTTCTTTCTCTAAAATGGATGATATATACTCACAATTGTGAGAAATAAAGCCAGAATTGCAATATAATTTTTATAATTCAGGCTTTCTTTCTCAGAAATGGATAACTTAAACTCACAATTGTGAGAAATAAAGCAAGAATTGCAATATAAACTCACAATTCAGGCTTTCTTTCTCAAAAATGGATAACTTAAACTCACAATTGTGAGAAATAAAGCCAGAATTGCAAAATAAATTCATAATTCAGGCTTTCTTTCTCAGAAATGGATGATATATACTCACAATTGTGAGAAATAAAGCCAGAATTGCAATATAAACTCATAATTCAGGCTTTTTTTCTCAGAAATGGATGATATAACCTAGCAATTGTTAGCAATAAAGCCAGGCTTGCAATATAAACTCATAATTCAGGCTTTCTTTCTCAAAAATGGATAACATAAACTCACAATTGTGAGAAATAAAGTCAGAATTGCAATATAAACTCATAATTCAGGCTTTCTTTCACAAAAATGGATAACATAAACTCACAATTGTGAGAAATAAAGCCAGAATTGCAAAATAAACTCATAATTCAAGCTTTCTTTCTCAGAAATGCATCATATATACCCACCATTGTGAGAAATAAAGCCAGAATTGCAATATAAACTCATAATTCAGGCTTTCTTTCTCAGAAATGGAGGATATAACCTAGCAATTGTGAGCTATAAAGCCAGAATTGCAATATAAACTCATAATTCAGGCTTTCTTTCTCAAAAATGGATAACATAAACTCACAATTGTGAGAAATAAAGCCAGAATTGCAATATAAACTCATAATTCAGGCTTTCTTTCTCAGAAATGGATGATATATACTCACTATTGTGAGAAATAAAGCCAGAATTGCAATATAATTTTTATAATTCAGGCTTTCTTTCTCAGAAATGGGTGATATATATAATCACTATTGTGAGAAATAAAGTGAGAATTGCAATATAAATTCATAATTCAGGCTTTCATTCTCAAAAATGGATAACAAACTCACAATTGTGAAAAATAAAGCCAGAATTGCAATATAAACTCATAATTCAGGCTTTCTTTCTCAATAATGGATAACTTAAACTCACAATTGTGAGAAATAAAGCCAGAATTGCAATATTAACTCACAATTCAGGCTTTCTTTCTCAAAAATGGATGATATATACTCACAATTGTGAGAAATAAAGCCAGAATTGCAATATTAACTCACAATTCAGGCTTTCTTTCTCAAAAATGGATAACATAAACTAACTATTGTGAGAAATAAAGCCAGATTTGCAATATAATTTTTTATAATTCAGGCTTTCTTTCTCAGAAATGGGTGATATATACTCACAATTGTGAGAAATTAAGCCAGAATTGCAAAATAAACTCATAATTCAGGCTTTCTTTCTCAGAAATGGATGATATATACTCACAATTGTGAGAAATAAAGCCAGAATTGCAATATAAACTCACAATTCAGGCTTTCTTTCTCAAAAATGGATAACTTAAACTCACAATTGTGAGAAATAAAGCCAGAATTGCAATATAAAATCACAATTCAGGCTTCCTTTCTCAAAAATGGATAACTTAAACTGACAATTGTGAGAAATAAAGCCAGAATTGCAATATAAACTCATAATTCAGCCTTTCTTTCTCAGAAATGGATAACATAAACTCACAATTGTGAGAAATAAAGCCAGAATTGCAATATAAACTCATAATTCAGGCTTTCTTTCTCAGAAATGTATTATATATACTCACAATTGTCAGAAATAAAGCCAGAATTGCAATATAATTTTTATAAATCAGGCTTTCTTTCTCAGAAATGGGTGATATATATACTCACAATTGTGAGAAATAAAGCCAGAATTGCAATATAAACTCATAATTCAGGCTTTCTTTCTCAATAATGGATAACTTAAACTCACAATTGTGAGAAATAAAGCCAGAATTGCAATATAAACTCATAATTCAGGCTTTCTTTCTCAAAAATGGATGATATATTCTCACAATTGTGAGAAATAAAGCCAGAATTGCAATATAAACTCACAATTCAGGCTTTCTTTCTCAGAAATGGATGATATATACTCACAAATGTCAGAAATAAAGCCAGAATTGCAATATAAACTCATAATTCAGGCTTTCTTTCTCAAAAATAATATAACGTAAACTCACAATTGTGAGAAATAAAGCCAGAATTGCAATATAAACTCATAATTCAGGCTTTCTTTCTTAGAAATCGATGATATATACTCACAATTGTGAAAAATAAAGCCAGCATTGCAATATAAACTCGTAATTCAGGCTTTCTTTCTCAGAAATGGATGATATATACTCACAATTGTGAGAAATAAAGCCAGAACTGCAATATGAACTCATAATTCAGGCTTTCTTTCTTAGAAATCGGTGATATATACTCACAATTGTGAGAAATAAAGCCAGCATTGCAATATAAACTCATAATTCAGGCTTTCTTTCTCAGAAATGGATGATATATACTCACAATTGTGAGAAATAAAGCCAGAATTGCAATATGAACTCATAATTCAGGCTTTCTTTCTCAGAAATTGGTGATATAACCTAGCAATTGTGAGCAATAAAGCCAGAATTGCAATATAAACTCATAATTCAGGCTTTCTTTTTCAAAAATGGATAACATAAACTCACAATTGTGAGAAATAAAGCCAGAATGGCAATATAAACTCATAATTCAGGCTTTCTTTCTTAGAAATCTGTGATATATACTCACAATTGTGAGAAATAAAGCCAGCATTGCAATATAAACTCATAATTCAGGCTTTCTTTCTCAGAAATGGATGATATATACTCACAATTGTGAGAAATAAAGCCAGAATTGCAATATAAACTCATAATTCAGGCTTTCTTTCACAAAAAATGGATAACATAAACTCACAATTGTGAGAAATAAAGCCAGAATTGCAATATAAACTCATAATTCAGGCTTTCTTTCTCAAAAATGGATGATATATTCTCACAATTGTGAGAAATAAAGCCAGAATTGCAATATAAACTCACAATTCAGGCTTTCTTTCTCAGAAATGGATGATATATACTCACAATTGTGAGCAATAAAGCCAGAATTGCAATTTAAACTCAAATTTCTGGCTTTCTTTCTCTAAAATGGATGATATATACTCACAATTGTGAGAAATAAAGCCAGAATTGCAACATAATTTTTATAATTCAGGCTTTCTTTCTCAGAAATGGATAACTTAAACTCACAATTGTGAGAAATAAAGCAAGAATTGCAATATAAACTCACAATTCAGGTTTTCTTTCTCAAAAATGGATAACTTAAACCCACAATTGTGAGAAATAAAGCCAGAATTGCAAAATAAATTCATAATTCAGGCTTTCTTTCTCAGAAATGGATGATATATACTCACAATTGTGAGAAATAAAGCCAGAATTGCAATATAAACTCATAATTCAGGCTTTCTTTCTCAGAAATGGGTGATATATATAATCACTATTGTGAGAAATAAAGTGAGAATAACAATATCAAACTAACTATTGTGAGAAATAAAGCCAGATTTGCAATATAATTTTTTATAATTCAGGCTTTCTTTCTCAGAAATGGGTGATATATACTCACAATTGTGAGAAATTAAGCCAGAATTGCAAAATAAACTCATAATTCAGGCTTTCTTTCTCAGAAATGGATGATATATACTCACAATTGTGAGAAATAAAGCCAGAATTGCAATATAAACTCACAATTCAGGCTTTCTTTCTCAAAAATGGATAACTTAAACTCACAATTGTGAGAAATAAAGCCAGAATTGCAATATAAAATCACAATTCAGGCTTCCTTTCTCAAAAATGGATAACTTAAACTGACAATTGTGAGAAATAAAGCCAGAATTGCAATATAAACTCATAATTCAGCCTTTCTTTCTCAGAAATGGATAACATAAACTCACAATTGTGAGAAATAAAGCCAGAATTGCAATATAAACTCATAATTCAGGCTTTCTTTCTCAATAATGGATAACTTAAACTCACAATTGTGAGAAATAAAGCCAGAATTGCAATATTAACTCACAATTCAGGCTTTCTTTCTCAAAAATGGATGATATATACTCACAATTGTGAGAAATAAAGCCAGAATTGCAATATTAACTCACAATTCAGGCTTTCTTTCTCAAAAATGGATAACATAAACTCACTATTGTGAGAAATAAAGCCAGAATTGCAATATAAACTCATAATTCAGGCTTTCTTTCTCAGAAATGGAGGATATAACCTAGCAATTGTGAGCTATAAAGCCAGAATTGCAATATAAACTCATAATTCAGGCTTTCTTTCTCAAAAATGGATAACATAAACTCACAATTGTGAGAAATAAAGCCAGAATTGCAATATAAACTCATAATTCAGGCTTTCTTTCTCAGAAATGGATGATATATACTCACTATTGTGAGAAATAAAGCCAGAATTGCAATATAATTTTTATAATTCAGGCTTTCTTTCTCAGAAATGGGTGATATATATAATCACTATTGTGAGAAATAAAGTGAGAATTGCAATATAAACTCACAATTCAGGCTTTCTTTCTCAAAAATGGATAACTTAAACTCACAATTGTGAGAAATAAAGCCAGAATTGCAATATAAAATCACAATTCAGGCTTCCTTTCTCAAAAATGGATAACTTAAACTGACAATTGTGAGAAATAAAGCCAGAATTGCAATATAAACTCATAATTCAGCCTTTCTTTCTCAGAAATGGATAACATAAACTCACAATTGTGAGAAATAAAGCCAGAATTGCAATATAAACTCATAATTCAGGCTTTCTTTCTCAAAAATGGATAACATAAACTCACTATTGTGAGAAATAAAGCCAGAATTGCAATATAAACTCATAATTCAGGCTTTCTTTCTCAGAAATGGAGGATATAACCTAGCAATTGTGAGCTATAAAGCCAGAATTGCAATATAAACTCATAATTCAGGCTTTCTTTCTCAAAAATGGATAACTTAAAATCACAATTGTGAGAAATAAAGCCAGAATTGCAATATACAGTAAACTCATAATTCAGGCTTTATTTCTCAGAAATGCATCATATATACCCACAATTGTGAGAAATAAAGCCAGAATTGCAATATAAACTCATAATTCAGGCTTTCTTTCTCAGAAATGGAGGATATAACCTAGCAATTGTGAGCTATAAAGCCAGAATTGCAATATAAACTCATAATTCAGGCTTTCTTTCTCAAAAATGGATAACATAAACTCACAATTGTGAGAAATAAAGCCAGAATTGCAATATAAACTCATAATTCAGGCTTTCTTTCTCAGAAATGGATGATATATACTCACTATTGTGAGAAATAAAGCCAGAATTGCAATATAATTTTTATAATTCAGGCTTTCTTTCTCAGAAATGGGTGATATATATAATCACTATTGTGAGAAATAAAGTGAGAATTGCAATATAAATTCATAATTCAGGCTTTCATTCTCAAAAATGGATAACAAACTCACAATTGTTAAAAATAAAGCCAGAATTACAATATAAACTCATAATTCAGGCTTTCTTTCTCAATAATGGATAACTTAAACTCACAATTGTGAGAAATAAAGCCAGAATTGCAATATTAACTCACAATTCAGGCTTTCTTTCTCAAAAATGGATGATATATACTCACAATTGTGAGAAATAAAGCCAGAATTGCAATATTAACTCACAATTCAGGCTTTCTTTCTCAAAAATGGATAACATAAACTCACTATTGTGAGAAATAAAGCCAGAATTGCAATATAAACTCATAATTCAGGCTTTCTTTCTCAGAAATGGAGGATATAACCTAGCAATTGTGAGCTATAAAGCCAGAATTGCAATATAAACTCATAATTCAGGCTTTCTTTCTCAAAAATGGATAACATAAACTCACAATTGTGAGAAATAAAGCCAGAATTGCAATATAAACTCATAATTCAGGCTTTCTTTCTCAGAAATGGATGATATATACTCACTATTGTGAGAAATAAAGCCAGAATTGCAATATAATTTTTATAATTCAGGCTTTCTTTCTCAGAAATGGGTGATATATATAATCACTATTGTGAGAAATAAAGTGAGAATTGCAATATAAACTCACAATTCAGGCTTTCTTTCTCAAAAATGGATAACTTAAACTCACAATTGTGAGAAATAAAGCCAGAATTGCAATATAAAATCACAATTCAGGCTTCCTTTCTCAAAAATGGATAACTTAAACTGACAATTGTGAGAAATAAAGCCAGAATTGCAATATAAACTCATAATTCAGCCTTTCTTTCTCAGAAATGGATAACATAAACTCACAATTGTGAGAAATAAAGCCAGAATTGCAATATAAACTCATAATTCAGGCTTTCTTTCTCAGAAATGTATTATATATACTCACAATTGTCAGAAATAAAGCCAGAATTGCAATATAATTTTTATAAATCAGGCTTTCTTTCTCAGAAATGGGTGATATATATACTCACAATTGTGAGAAATAAAGCCAGAATTGCAATATAAACTCATAATTCAGGCTTTCTTTCTCAGAAATGGGTGATATATATAATCACTATTGTGAGAAATAAAGTGAGAATAACAATATCAAACTAACTATTGTGAGAAATAAAGCCAGATTTGCAATATAATTTTTTATAATTCAGGCTTTCTTTCTCAGAAATGGGTGATATATACTCACAATTGTGAGAAATTAAGCCAGAATTGCAAAATAAACTCATAATTCAGGCTTTCTTTCTCAGAAATGGATGATATATACTCACAATTGTGAGAAATAAAGCCAGAATTGCAATATAAACTCACAATTCAGGCTTTCTTTCTCAAAAATGGATAACTTAAACTCACAATTGTGAGAAATAAAGCCAGAATTGCAATATAAAATCACAATTCAGGCTTCCTTTCTCAAAAATGGATAACTTAAACTGACAATTGTGAGAAATAAAGCCAGAATTGCAATATAAACTCATAATTCAGCCTTTCTTTCTCAGAAATGGATAACATAAACTCACAATTGTGAGAAATAAAGCCAGAATTGCAATATAAACTCATAATTCAGGCTTTCTTTCTCAGAAATGTATTATATATACTCACAATTGTCAGAAATAAAGCCAGAATTGCAATATAATTTTTATAAATCAGGCTTTCTTTCTCAGAAATGGGTGATATATATACTCACAATTGTGAGAAATAAAGCCAGAATTGCAATATAAACTCATAATTCAGGCTTTCTTTCTCAATAATGGATAACTTAAACTCACAATTGTGAGAAATAAAGCCAGAATTGCAATATAAACTCATAATTCAGGCTTTCTTTCTCAAAAATGGATGATATATTCTCACAATTGTGAGAAATAAAGCCAGAATTGCAATATAAACTCACAATTCAGGCTTTCTTTCTCAGAAATGGATGATATATACTCACAAATGTCAGAAATAAAGCCAGAATTGCAATATAAACTCCATAATTCAGGCTTTCTTTCTCAGAAATGGATGATATATACTCACAATTGTGAGAAATAAAGCCAGAATTGCAATATAAACTCATAATTCAGGCTTTCTTTCACAAAAAATGGATAACATAAACTCACAATTGTGAGAAATAAAGCCAGAATTGCAATATAAACTCATAATTCAGGCTTTCTTTCTCAAAAATGGATGATATATTCTCACAATTGTGAGAAATAAAGCCAGAATTGCAATATAAACTCACAATTCAGGCTTTCTTTCTCAGAAATGGATGATATATACTCACAATTGTGAGCAATAAAGCCAGAATTGCAATTTAAACTCAAATTTCTGGCTTTCTTTCTCTAAAATGGATGATATATACTCACAATTGTGAGAAATAAAGCCAGAATTGCAATATAATTTTTATAATTCAGGCTTTCTTTCTCAGAAATGGATAACTTAAACTCACAATTGTGAGAAATAAAGCAAGAATTGCAATATAAACTCACAATTCAGGCTTTCTTTCTCAAAAATGGATAACTTAAACTCACAATTGTGAGAAATAAAGCCAGAATTGCAAAATAAATTCATAATTCAGGCTTTCTTTCTCAGAAATGGATGATATATACTCACAATTGTGAGAAATAAAGCCAGAATTGCAATATAAACTCATAATTCAGGCTTTTTTTCTCAGAAATGGATGATATAACCTAGCAATTGTTAGCAATAAAGCCAGGCTTGCAATATAAACTCATAATTCAGGCTTTCTTTCTCAAAAATGGATAACATAAACTCACAATTGTGAGAAATAAAGTCAGAATTGCAATATAAACTCATAATTCAGGCTTTCTTTCACAAAAATGGATAACATAAACTCACAATTGTGAGAAATAAAGCCAGAATTGCAAAATAAACTCATAATTCAGGCTTTCTTTCTCAGAAATGCATCATATATACCCACCATTGTGAGAAATAAAGCCAGAATTGCAATATAAACTCATAATTCAGGCTTTCTTTCTCAGAAATGGAGGATATAACCTAGCAATTGTGAGCTATAAAGCCAGAATTGCAATATAAACTCATAATTCAGGCTTTCTTTCTCAAAAATGGATAACATAAACTCACAATTGTGAGAAATAAAGCCAGAATTGCAATATAAACTCATAATTCAGGCTTTCTTTCTCAGAAATGGATGATATATACTCACTATTGTGAGAAATAAAGCCAGAATTGCAATATAATTTTTATAATTCAGGCTTTCTTTCTCAGAAATGGGTGATATATATAATCACTATTGTGAGAAATAAAGTGAGAATTGCAATATAAATTCATAATTCAGGCTTTCATTCTCAAAAATGGATAACAAACTCACAATTGTGAAAAATAAAGCCAGAATTGCAATATAAACTCATAATTCAGGCTTTCTTTCTCAATAATGGATAACTTAAACTCACAATTGTGAGAAATAAAGCCAGAATTGCAATATTAACTCACAATTCAGGCTTTCTTTCTCAAAAATGGATGATATATACTCACAATTGTGAGAAATAAAGCCAGAATTGCAATATTAACTCACAATTCAGGCTTTCTTTCTCAAAAATGGATAACATAAACTAACTATTGTGAGAAATAAAGCCAGATTTGCAATATAATTTTTTATAATTCAGGCTTTCTTTCTCAGAAATGGGTGATATATACTCACAATTGTGAGAAATTAAGCCAGAATTGCAAAATAAACTCATAATTCAGGCTTTCTTTCTCAGAAATGGATGATATATACTCACAATTGTGAGAAATAAAGCCAGAATTGCAATATAAACTCACAATTCAGGCTTTCTTTCTCAAAAATGGATAACTTAAACTCACAATTGTGAGAAATAAAGCCAGAATTGCAATATAAAATCACAATTCAGGCTTCCTTTCTCAAAAATGGATAACTTAAACTGACAATTGTGAGAAATAAAGCCAGAATTGCAATATAAACTCATAATTCATCCTTTCTTTCTCAGAAATGGATAACATAAACTCACAATTGTGAGAAATAAAGCCAGAATTGCAATATAAACTCATAATTCAGGCTTTCTTTCTCAGAAATGTATTATATATACTCACAATTGTCAGAAATAAAGCCAGAATTGCAATATAATTTTTATAAATCAGGCTTTCTTTCTCAGAAATGGGTGATATATATACTCACAATTGTGAGAAATAAAGCCAGAATTGCAATATAAACTCATAATTCAGGCTTTCTTTCTCAATAATGGATAACTTAAACTCACAATTGTGAGAAATAAAGCCAGAATTGCAATATAAACTCATAATTCAGGCTTTCTTTCTCAAAAATGGATGATATATTCTCACAATTGTGAGAAATAAAGCCAGAATTGCAATATAAACTCACAATTCAGGCTTTCTTTCTCAGAAATGGATGATATATACTCACAATTGTGAGAAATAAAGCCAGAATTGCAATATAAACTCATAATTCAGGCTTTCTTTCACAAAAAATGGATAACATAAACTCACAATTGTGAGAAATAAAGCCAGAATTGCAATATAAACTCATAATTCAGGCTTTCTTTCTCAAAAATGGATGATATATTCTCACAATTGTGAGAAATAAAGCCAGAATTGCAATATAAACTCACAATTCAGGCTTTCTTTCTCAGAAATGGATGATATATACTCACAATTGTGAGCAATAAAGCCAGAATTGCAATTTAAACTCAAATTTCTGGCTTTCTTTCTCTAAAATGGATGATATATACTCACAATTGTGAGAAATAAAGCCAGAATTGCAACATAATTTTTATAATTCAGGCTTTCTTTCTCAGAAATGGATAACTTAAACTCACAATTGTGAGAAATAAAGCAAGAATTGCAATATAAACTCACAATTCAGGTTTTCTTTCTCAAAAATGGATAACTTAAACCCACAATTGTGAGAAATAAAGCCAGAATTGCAAAATAAATTCATAATTCAGGCTTTCTTTCTCAGAAATGGATGATATATACTCACAATTGTGAGAAATAAAGCCAGAATTGCAATATAAACTCATAATTCAGGCTTTCTTTCTCAGAAATGGGTGATATATATAATCACTATTGTGAGAAATAAAGTGAGAATAACAATATCAAACTAACTATTGTGAGAAATAAAGCCAGATTTGCAATATAATTTTTTATAATTCAGGCTTTCTTTCTCAGAAATGGGTGATATATACTCACAATTGTGAGAAATTAAGCCAGAATTGCAAAATAAACTCATAATTCAGGCTTTCTTTCTCAGAAATGGATGATATATACTCACAATTGTGAGAAATAAAGCCAGAATTGCAATATAAACTCACAATTCAGGCTTTCTTTCTCAAAAATGGATAACTTAAACTCACAATTGTGAGAAATAAAGCCAGAATTGCAATATAAAATCACAATTCAGGCTTCCTTTCTCAAAAATGGATAACTTAAACTGACAATTGTGAGAAATAAAGCCAGAATTGCAATATAAACTCATAATTCAGCCTTTCTTTCTCAGAAATGGATAACATAAACTCACAATTGTGAGAAATAAAGCCAGAATTGCAATATAAACTCATAATTCAGGCTTTCTTTCTCAGAAATGGATGATATATACTCACAATTGTGAGAAATAAAGCCAGAATTGCAATATAAACTCATAATTCAGGCTTTCTTTCACAAAAAATGGATAACATAAACTCACAATTGTGAGAAATAAAGCCAGAATTGCAATATAAACTCATAATTCAGGCTTTCTTTCTCAAAAATGGATGATATATTCTCACAATTGTGAGAAATAAAGCCAGAATTGCAATATAAACTCACAATTCAGGCTTTCTTTCTCAGAAATGGATGATATATACTCACAATTGTGAGCAATAAAGCCAGAATTGCAATTTAAACTCAAATTTCTGGCTTTCTTTCTCTAAAATGGATGATATATACTCACAATTGTGAGAAATAAAGCCAGAATTGCAATATAATTTTTATAATTCAGGCTTTCTTTCTCAGAAATGGATAACTTAAACTCACAATTGTGAGAAATAAAGCCAGAATTGCAATATAAACTCACAATTCAGGCTTTCTTTCTCAAAAATGGATAACTTAAACTCACAATTGTGAGAAATAAAGCCAGAATTGCAAAATAAATTCATAATTCAGGCTTTCTTTCTCAGAAATGGATGATATATACTCACAATTGTGAGAAATAAAGCCAGAATTGCAATATAAACTCATAATTCAGGCTTTTTTTCTCAGAAATGGATGATATAACCTAGCAATTGTTAGCAATAAAGCCAGGCTTGCAATATAAACTCATAATTCAGGCTTTCTTTCTCAAAAATGGATAACATAAACTCACAATTGTGAGAAATAAAGTCAGAATTGCAATATAAACTCATAATTCAGGCTTTCTTTCACAAAAATGGATAACATAAACTCACAATTGTGAGAAATAAAGCCAGAATTGCAAAATAAACTCATAATTCAGGCTTTCTTTCTCAGAAATGCATCATATATACCCACAATTGTGAGAAATAAAGCCAGAATTGCAATATAAACTCATAATTCAGGCTTTCTTTCTCAAAAATGGATAACATAAACTCACAATTGTGAGAAATAAAGCCAGAATTGCAATATAAACTCATAATTCAGGCTTTCTTTCTCAGAAATGGATGATATATACTCACTATTGTGAGAAATAAAGCCAGAATTGCAATATAATTTTTATAATTCAGGCTTTCTTTCTCAGAAATGGGTGATATATATAATGACTATTGTGAGAAATAAAGTGAGAATTGCAATATAAACTCACAATTCAGGCTTTCTTTCTCAAAAATGGATAACTTAAACTCACAATTGTGAGAAATAAAGCCAGAATTGCAATATAAAATCACAATTCAGGCTTCCTTTCTCAAAAATGGATAACTTAAACTGACAATTGTGAGAAATAAAGCCAGAATTGCAATATAAACTCATAATTCAGCCTTTCTTTCTCAGAAATGGATAACATAAACTCACAATTGTGAGAAATAAAGCCAGAATTGCAATATAAACTCATAATTCAGGCTTTCTTTCTCAGAAATGTATTATATATACTCACAATTGTCAGAAATAAAGCCAGAATTGCAATATAATTTTTATAAATCAGGCTTTCTTTCTCAGAAATGGGTGATATATATACTCACAATTGTGAGAAATAAAGCCAGAATTGCAATATAAACTCATAATTCAGGCTTTCTTTCTCAGAAATGGGTGATATATATAATCACTATTGTGAGAAATAAAGTGAGAATAACAATATCAAACTAACTATTGTGAGAAATAAAGCCAGATTTGCAATATAATTTTTTATAATTCAGGCTTTCTTTCTCAGAAATGGGTGATATATACTCACAATTGTGAGAAATTAAGCCAGAATTGCAAAATAAACTCATAATTCAGGCTTTCTTTCTCAGAAATGGATGATATATACTCACAATTGTGAGAAATAAAGCCAGAATTGCAATATAAACTCACAATTCAGGCTTTCTTTCTCAAAAATGGATAACTTAAACTCACAATTGTGAGAAATAAAGCCAGAATTGCAATATAAAATCACAATTCAGGCTTCCTTTCTCAAAAATGGATAACTTAAACTGACAATTGTGAGAAATAAAGCCAGAATTGCAATATAAACTCATAATTCAGCCTTTCTTTCTCAGAAATGGATAACATAAACTCACAATTGTGAGAAATAAAGCCAGAATTGCAATATAAACTCATAATTCAGGCTTTCTTTCTCAGAAATGTATTATATATACTCACAATTGTCAGAAATAAAGCCAGAATTGCAATATAATTTTTATAAATCAGGCTTTCTTTCTCAGAAATGGGTGATATATATACTCACAATTGTGAGAAATAAAGCCAGAATTGCAATATAAACTCATAATTCAGGCTTTCTTTCTCAATAATGGATAACTTAAACTCACAATTGTGAGAAATAAAGCCAGAATTGCAATATAAACTCATAATTCAGGCTTTCTTTCTCAAAAATGGATGATATATTCTCACAATTGTGAGAAATAAAGCCAGAATTGCAATATAAACTCACAATTCAGGCTTTCTTTCTCAGAAATGGATGATATATACTCACAAATGTCAGAAATAAAGCCAGAATTGCAATATAAACTCCATAATTCAGGCTTTCTTTCTCAGAAATGGATGATATATACTCACAATTGTGAGAAATAAAGCCAGAATTGCAATATAAACTCATAATTCAGGCTTTCTTTCACAAAAAATGGATAACATAAACTCACAATTGTGAGAAATAAAGCCAGAATTGCAATATAAACTCATAATTCAGGCTTTCTTTCTCAAAAATGGATGATATATTCTCACAATTGTGAGAAATAAAGCCAGAATTGCAATATAAACTCACAATTCAGGCTTTCTTTCTCAGAAATGGATGATATATACTCACAATTGTGAGCAATAAAGCCAGAATTGCAATTTAAACTCAAATTTCTGGCTTTCTTTCTCTAAAATGGATGATATATACTCACAATTGTGAGAAATAAAGCCAGAATTGCAATATAATTTTTATAATTCAGGCTTTCTTTCTCAGAAATGGATAACTTAAACTCACAATTGTGAGAAATAAAGCAAGAATTGCAATATAAACTCACAATTCAGGCTTTCTTTCTCAAAAATGGATAACTTAAACTCACAATTGTGAGAAATAAAGCCAGAATTGCAAAATAAATTCATAATTCAGGCTTTCTTTCTCAGAAATGGATGATATATACTCACAATTGTGAGAAATAAAGCCAGAATTGCAATATAAACTCATAATTCAGGCTTTTTTTCTCAGAAATGGATGATATAACCTAGCAATTGTTAGCAATAAAGCCAGGCTTGCAATATAAACTCATAATTCAGGCTTTCTTTCTCAAAAATGGATAACATAAACTCACAATTGTGAGAAATAAAGTCAGAATTGCAATATAAACTCATAATTCAGGCTTTCTTTCACAAAAATGGATAACATAAACTCACAATTGTGAGAAATAAAGCCAGAATTGCAAAATAAACTCATAATTCAGGCTTTCTTTCTCAGAAATGCATCATATATACCCACCATTGTGAGAAATAAAGCCAGAATTGCAATATAAACTCATAATTCAGGCTTTCTTTCTCAAAAATGGATAACATAAACTCACAATTGTGAGAAATAAAGCCAGAATTGCAATATAAACTCATAATTCAGGCTTTCTTTCTCAGAAATGGATGATATATACTCACTATTGTGAGAAATAAAGCCAGAATTGTAATATAATTTTTATAATTCAGGCTTTCTTTCTCAGAAATGGGTGATATATATAATCACTATTGTGAGAAATAAAGTGAGAATTGCAATATAAATTCATAATTCAGGCTTTCATTCTCAAAAATGGATAACAAACTCACAATTGTGAAAAATAAAGCCAGAATTGCAATATAAACTCATAATTCAGGCTTTCTTTCTCAATAATGGATAACTTAAACTCACAATTGTGAGAAATAAAGCCAGAATTGCAATATTAACTCACAATTCAGGCTTTCTTTCTCAAAAATGGATGATATATACTCACAATTGTGAGAAATAAAGCCAGAATTGCAATATTAACTCACAATTCAGGCTTTCTTTCTCAAAAATGGATAACATAAACTAACTATTGTGAGAAATAAAGCCAGATTTGCAATATAATTTTTTATAATTCAGGCTTTCTTTCTCAGAAATGGGTGATATATACTCACAATTGTGAGAAATTAAGCCAGAATTGCAAAATAAACTCATAATTCAGGCTTTCTTTCTCAGAAATGGATGATATATACTCACAATTGTGAGAAATAAAGCCAGAATTGCAATATAAACTCACAATTCAGGCTTTCTTTCTCAAAAATGGATAACTTAAACTCACAATTGTGAGAAATAAAGCCAGAATTGCAATATAAAATCACAATTCAGGCTTCCTTTCTCAAAAATGGATAACTTAAACTGACAATTGTGAGAAATAAAGCCAGAATTGCAATATAAACTCATAATTCAGCCTTTCTTTCTCAGAAATGGATAACATAAACTCACAATTGTGAGAAATAAAGCCAGAATTGCAATATAAACTCATAATTCAGGCTTTCTTTCTCAGAAATGTATTATATATACTCACAATTGTCAGAAATAAAGCCAGAATTGCAATATAATTTTTATAAATCAGGCTTTCTTTCTCAGAAATGGGTGATATATATACTCACAATTGTGAGAAATAAAGCCAGAATTGCAATATAAACTCATAATTCAGGCTTTCTTTCTCAATAATGGATAACTTAAACTCACAATTGTGAGAAATAAAGCCAGAATTGCAATATAAACTCATAATTCAGGCTTTCTTTCTCAAAAATGGATGATATATTCTCACAATTGTGAGAAATAAAGCCAGAATTGCAATATAAACTCACAATTCAGGCTTTCTTTCTCAGAAATGGATGATATATACTCACAAATGTCAGAAATAAAGCCAGAATTGCAATATAAACTCCATAATTCAGGCTTTCTTTCTCAGAAATGGATGATATATACTCACAATTGTGAGAAATAAAGCCAGAATTGCAATATAAACTCATAATTCAGGCTTTCTTTCACAAAAAATGGATAACATAAACTCACAATTGTGAGAAATAAAGCCAGAATTGCAATATAAACTCATAATTCAGGCTTTCTTTCTCAAAAATGGATGATATATTCTCACAATTGTGAGAAATAAAGCCAGAATTGCAATATAAACTCACAATTCAGGCTTTCTTTCTCAGAAATGGATGATATATACTCACAATTGTGAGCAATAAAGCCAGAATTGCAATTTAAACTCAAATTTCTGGCTTTCTTTCTCTAAAATGGATGATATATACTCACAATTGTGAGAAATAAAGCCAGAATTGCAACATAATTTTTATAATTCAGGCTTTCTTTCTCAGAAATGGATAACTTAAACTCACAATTGTGAGAAATAAAGCAAGAATTGCAATATAAACTCACAATTCAGGTTTTCTTTCTCAAAAATGGATAACTTAAACCCACAATTGTGAGAAATAAAGCCAGAATTGCAAAATAAATTCATAATTCAGGCTTTCTTTCTCAGAAATGGATGATATATACTCACAATTGTGAGAAATAAAGCCAGAATTGCAATATAAACTCATAATTCAGGCTTTCTTTCTCAGAAATGGGTGATATATATAATCACTATTGTGAGAAATAAAGTGAGAATAACAATATCAAACTAACTATTGTGAGAAATAAAGCCAGATTTGCAATATAATTTTTTATAATTCAGGCTTTCTTTCTCAGAAATGGGTGATATATACTCACAATTGTGAGAAATTAAGCCAGAATTGCAAAATAAACTCATAATTCAGGCTTTCTTTCTCAGAAATGGATGATATATACTCACAATTGTGAGAAATAAAGCCAGAATTGCAATATAAACTCACAATTCAGGCTTTCTTTCTCAAAAATGGATAACTTAAACTCACAATTGTGAGAAATAAAGCCAGAATTGCAATATAAAATCACAATTCAGGCTTCCTTTCTCAAAAATGGATAACTTAAACTGACAATTGTGAGAAATAAAGCCAGAATTGCAATATAAACTCATAATTCAGCCTTTCTTTCTCAGAAATGGATAACATAAACTCACAATTGTGAGAAATAAAGCCAGAATTGCAATATAAACTCATAATTCAGGCTTTCTTTCTCAGAAATGGATGATATATACTCACAATTGTGAGAAATAAAGCCAGAATTGCAATATAAACTCATAATTCAGGCTTTCTTTCACAAAAAATGGATAACATAAACTCACAATTGTGAGAAATAAAGCCAGAATTGCAATATAAACTCATAATTCAGGCTTTCTTTCTCAAAAATGGATGATATATTCTCACAATTGTGAGAAATAAAGCCAGAATTGCAATATAAACTCACAATTCAGGCTTTCTTTCTCAGAAATGGATGATATATACTCACAATTGTGAGCAATAAAGCCAGAATTGCAATTTAAACTCAAATTTCTGGCTTTCTTTCTCTAAAATGGATGATATATACTCACAATTGTGAGAAATAAAGCCAGAATTGCAATATAATTTTTATAATTCAGGCTTTCTTTCTCAGAAATGGATAACTTAAACTCACAATTGTGAGAAATAAAGCAAGAATTGCAATATAAACTCACAATTCAGGCTTTCTTTCTCAAAAATGGATAACTTAAACTCACAATTGTGAGAAATAAAGCCAGAATTGCAAAATAAATTCATAATTCAGGCTTTCTTTCTCAGAAATGGATGATATATACTCACAATTGTGAGAAATAAAGCCAGAATTGCAATATAAACTCATAATTCAGGCTTTTTTTCTCAGAAATGGATGATATAACCTAGCAATTGTTAGCAATAAAGCCAGGCTTGCAATATAAACTCATAATTCAGGCTTTCTTTCTCAAAAATGGATAACATAAACTCACAATTGTGAGAAATAAAGTCAGAATTGCAATATAAACTCATAATTCAGGCTTTCTTTCACAAAAATGGATAACATAAACTCACAATTGTGAGAAATAAAGCCAGAATTGCAAAATAAACTCATAATTCAGGCTTTCTTTCTCAGAAATGCATCATATATACCCACAATTGTGAGAAATAAAGCCAGAATTGCAATATAAACTCATAATTCAGGCTTTCTTTCTCAATAATGGATAACTTAAACTCACAATTGTGAGAAATAAAGCCAGAATTGCAATATAAAATCACAATTCAGGCTTCCTTTCTCAAAAATGGATAACTTAAACTGACAATTGTGAGAAATAAAGCCAGAATTGCAATATAAACTCATAATTCAGCCTTTCTTTCTCAGAAATGGATAACATAAACTCACAATTGTGAGAAATAAAGCCAGAATTGCAATATAAACTCATAATTCAGGCTTTCTTTCTCAGAAATGTATTATATATACTCACAATTGTCAGAAATAAAGCCAGAATTGCAATATAATTTTTATAAATCAGGCTTTCTTTCTCAGAAATGGGTGATATATATACTCACAATTGTGAGAAATAAAGCCAGAATTGCAATATAAACTCATAATTCAGGCTTTCTTTCTCAATAATGGATAACTTAAACTCACAATTGTGAGAAATAAAGCCAGAATTGCAATATAAACTCATAATTCAGGCTTTCTTTCTCAGAAATGGATGATATATACTCACAAATGTCAGAAATAAAGCCAGAATTGCAATATAAACTCATAATTCAGGCTTTCTTTCTCAGAAATGGATGATATATACTCACAATTGTGAGAAATAAAGCCAGAATTGCAATATAAACTCATAATTCAGGCTTTCTTTCACAAAAAATGGATAACATAAATTCACAATTTTTAGAAATAAAGCCAGAATTGCAATATAAACTCATAATTCAGGCTTTCTTTCTCAAAAATGGATGATATATTCTCACAATTGTGAGAAATAAAGCCAGAATTGCAATATAAACTCACAATTCAGGCTTTCTTTCTCAGAAATGGATGATATATACTCACAATTGTGAGCAATAAAGCCAGAATTGCAATTTAAACTCAAATTTCTGGCTTTCTTTCTCTAAAATGGATGATATATACTCACAATTGTGAGAAATAAAGCCAGAATTGCAATATAATTTTTATAATTCAGGCTTTCTTTCTCAGAAATGGATAACTTAAACTCACAATTGTGAGAAATAAAGCAAGAATTGCAATATAAACTCACAATTCAGGCTTTCTTTCTCAAAAATGGATAACTTAAACTCACAATTGTGAGAAATAAAGCCAGAATTGCAAAATAAATTCATAATTCAGGCTTTCTTTCTCAGAAATGGATGATATATACTCACAATTGTGAGAAATAAAGCCAGAATTGCAATATAAACTCATAATTCAGGCTTTTTTTCTCAGAAATGGATGATATAACCTAGCAATTGTTAGCAATAAAGCCAGGCTTGCAATATAAACTCATAATTCAGGCTTTCTTTCTCAAAAATGGATAACATAAACTCACAATTGTGAGAAATAAAGTCAGAATTGCAATATAAACTCATAATTCAGGCTTTCTTTCACAAAAATGGATAACATAAACTCACAATTGTGAGAAATAAAGCCAGAATTGCAAAATAAACTCATAATTCAGGCTTTCTTTCTCAGAAATGGAGGATATAACCTAGCAATTGTGAGCTATAAAGCCAGAATTGCAATATAAACTCATAATTCAGGCTTTCTTTCTCAAAAATGGATAACTTAAAATCACAATTGTGAGAAATAAAGCCAGAATTGCAATATACAGTAAACTCATAATTCAGGCTTTATTTCTCAGAAATGCATCATATATACCCACAATTGTGAGAAATAAAGCCAGAATTGCAATATAAACTCATAATTCAGGCTTTCTTTCTCAGAAATGGAGGATATAACCTAGCAATTGTGAGCTATAAAGCCAGAATTGCAATATAAACTCATAATTCAGGCTTTCTTTCTCAAAAATGGATAACATAAACTCACAATTGTGAGAAATAAAGCCAGAATTGCAATATAAACTCATAATTCAGGCTTTCTTTCTCAGAAATGGATGATATATACTCACTATTGTGAGAAATAAAGCCAGAATTGCAATATAATTTTTATAATTCAGGCATTCTTTCTCAGAAATGGGTGATATATATAATCACTATTGTGAGAAATAAAGTGAGAATTGCAATATAAATTCATAATTCAGGCTTTCATTCTCAAAAATGGATAACAAACTCACAATTGTTAAAAATAAAGCCAGAATTGCAATATAAACTCATAATTCAGGCTTTCTTTCTCAATAATGGATAACTTAAACTCACAATTGTGAGAAATAAAGCCAGAATTGCAATATTAACTCACAATTCAGGCTTTCTTTCTCAAAAATGGATGATATATACTCACAATTGTGAGAAATAAAGCCAGAATTGCAATATTAACTCACAATTCAGGCTTTCTTTCTCAAAAATGGATAACATAAACTCACTATTGTGAGAAATAAAGCCAGAATTGCAATATAAACTCATAATTCAGGCTTTCTTTCTCAGAAATGGAGGATATAACCTAGCAATTGTGAGCTATAAAGCCAGAATTGCAATATAAACTCATAATTCAGGCTTTCTTTCTCAAAAATGGATAACATAAACTCACAATTGTGAGAAATAAAGCCAGAATTGCAATATAAACTCATAATTCAGGCTTTCTTTCTCAGAAATGGATGATATATACTCACTATTGTGAGAAATAAAGCCAGAATTGCAATATAATTTTTATAATTCAGGCTTTCTTTCTCAGAATTGGGTGATATATATAATCACTATTGTGAGAAATAAAGTGAGAATTGCAATATAAACTCACAATTCAGGCTTTCTTTCTCAAAAATGGATAACTTAAACTCACAATTGTGAGAAATAAAGCCAGAATTGCAATATAAAATCACAATTCAGGCTTCCTATCTCAAAATTGGATAACTTAAACTGACAATTGTGAGAAATAAAGCCAGAATTGCAATATAAACTCATAATTCAGCCTTTCTTTCTCAGAAATGGATAACATAAACTCACAATTGTGAGAAATAAAGCCAGAATTGCAATATAAACTCATAATTCAGGCTTTCTTTCTCAGAAATGTATTATATATACTCACAATTGTCAGAAATAAAGCCAGAATTGCAATATAATTTTTATAAATCAGGCTTTCTTTCTCAGAAATGGGTGATATATATACTCACAATTGTGAGAAATAAAGCCAGAATTGCAATATAAACTCATAATTCAGGCTTTCTTTCTCAGAAATGGGTGATATATATAATCACTATTGTGAGAAATAAAGTGAGAATAACAATATCAAACTAACTATTGTGAGAAATAAAGCCAGATTTGCAATATAATTTTTTATAATTCAGGCTTTCTTTCTCAGAAATGGGTGATATATACTCACAATTGTGAGAAATTAAGCCAGAATTGCAAAATAAACTCATAATTCAGGCTTTCTTTCTCAGAAATGGATGATATATACTCACAATTGTGAGAAATAAAGCCAGAATTGCAATATAAACTCACAATTCAGGCTTTCTTTCTCAAAAATGGATAACTTAAACTCACAATTGTGAGAAATAAAGCCAGAATTGCAATATAAAATCACAATTCAGGCTTCCTTTCTCAAAAATGGATGACTTAAACTGACAATTGTGAGAAATTAAGCCAGAATTGCAATATAAACTCATAATTCAGCCTTTCTTTCTCAGAAATGGATAACATAAACTCACAATTGTGAGAAATAAAGCCAGAATTGCAATATAAACTCATAATTCAGGCTATCTTTCTCAGAAATGTATTATATATACTCACAATTGTCAGAAATAAAGCCAGAATTGCAATATAATTTTTATAAATCAGGCTTTCTTTCTCAGAAATGGGTGATATATATACTCACAATTGTGAGAAATAAAGCCAGAATTGCAATATAAACTCATAATTCAGGCTTTCTTTCTCAATAATGGATAACTTAAACTCACAATTGTGAGAAATAAAGCCAGAATTGCAATATAAACTCATAATTCAGGCTTTCTTTCTCAAAAATGGATGATATATTCTCACAATTGTGAGAAATAAAGCCAGAATTGCAATATAAACTCACAATTCAGGCTTTCTTTCTCAGAAATGGATGATATATACTCACAAATGTCAGAAATAAAGCCAGAATTGCAATATAAACTCATAATTCAGGCTTTCTTTCTCAGAAATGGATGATATATACTCACAATTGTGAGAAATAAAGCCAGAATTGCAATATAAACTCATAATTCAGGCTTTCTTTCACAAAAAATGGATAACATAAACTCACAATTGTGAGAAATAAAGCCAGAATTGCAATATAAACTCATAATTCAGGCTTTCTTTCTCAAAAATGGATGATATATTCTCACAATTGTGAGAAATAAAGCCAGAATTGCAATATAAACTCACAATTCAGGCTTTCTTTCTCAGAAATGGATGATATATACTCACAATTGTGAGCAATAAAGCCAGAATTGCAATTTAAACTCAAATTTCTGGCTTTCTTTCTCTAAAATGGATGATATATACTCACAATTGTGAGAAATAAAGCCAGAATTGCAATATAATTTTTATAATTCAGGCTTTCTTTCTCAGAAATGGATAACTTAAACTCAAAATGGTGAGAAATAAAGCAAGAATTGCAATATAAACTCACAATTCAGGCTTTCTTTCTCAAAAATGGATAACTTAAACTCACAATTGTGAGAAATAAAGCCAGAATTGCAAAATAAATTCATAATTCAGGCTTTCTTTCTCAGAAATGGATGATATATACTCACAATTGTGAGAAATAAAGCCAGAATTGCAATATAAACTCATAATTCAGGCTTTTTTTCTCAGAAATGGATGATATAACCTAGCAATTGTTAGCAATAAAGCCAGGCTTGCAATATAAACTCATAATTCAGGCTTTCTTTCTCAAAAATGGATAACATAAACTCACAATTGTGAGAAATAAAGTCAGAATTGCAATATAAACTCATAATTCAGGCTTTCTTTCACAAAAATGGATAACATAAACTCACAATTGTGAGAAATAAAGCCAGAATTGCAAAATAAACTCATAATTCAGGCTTTCTTTCTCAGAAATGCATCATATATACCCACAATTGTGAGAAATAAAGCCAGAATTGCAATATAAACTCATAATTCAGGCTTTCTTTCTCAGAAATGGAGGATATAACCTAGCAATTGTGAGCTATAAAGCCAGAATTGCAATATAAACTCATAATTCAGGCTTTCTTTCTCAAAAATGTATAACTTAAAATCACAATTGTGAGAAATAAAGCCAGAATTGCAATATACAGTAAACTCATAATTCAGGCTTTATTTCTCAGAAATGCATCATATATACCCACCATTGTGAGAAATAAAGCCAGAATTGCAATATAAACTCATAATTCAGGCTTTCTTTCTCAGAAATGGAGGATATAACCTAGCAATTGTGAGCTATAAAGCCAGAATTGCAATATAAACTCATAATTCAGGCTTTCTTTCTCAAAAATGGATAACATAAACTCACAATTGTGAGAAATAAAGCCAGAATTGCAATATAAACTCATAATTCAGGCTTTCTTTCTCAGAAATGGATGATATATACTCACTATTGTGAGAAATAAAGCCAGAATTGCAATATAATTTTTTATAATTCAGGCTTTCTTTCTCAGAAATGGGTGATATATACTCACAATTGTGAGAAATTAAGCCAGAATTGCAAAATAAACTCATAATTCAGGCTTTCTTTCTCAGAAATGGATGATATATACTCACAATTGTGAGAAATAAAGCCAGAATTGCAATATAAACTCACAATTCAGGCTTTCTTTCTCAAAAATGGATAACTTAAACTCACAATTGTGAGAAATAAAGCCAGAATTGCAATATAAAATCACAATTCAGGCTTCCTTTCTCAAAAATGGATGACTTAAACTGACAATTGTGAGAAATTAAGCCAGAATTGCAATATAAACTCATAATTCAGCCTTTCTTTCTCAGAAATGGATAACATAAACTCACAATTGTGAGAAATAAAGCCAGAATTGCAATATAAACTCATAATTCAGGCTTTCTTTCTCAGAAATGTATTATATATACTCACAATTGTCAGAAATAAAGCCAGAATTGCAATATAATTTTTATAAATCAGGCTTTCTTTCTCAGAAATGGGTGATATATATACTCACAATTGTGAGAAATAAAGCCAGAATTGCAATATAAACTCACAATTCAGGCTTTCTTTCTCAGAAATGGATGATATATACTCACAAATGTCAGAAATAAAGCCAGAATTGCAATATAAACTCATAATTCAGGCTTTCTTTCTCAATAATGGATAACTTAAACTCACAATTGTGAGAAATAAAGCCAGAATTGCAATATAAACTCACAATTCAGGCTTTCTTTCTCAGAAATGGATGATATATACTCACAAATGTCAGAAATAAAGCCAGAATTGCAATATAAACTCATAATTCAGGCTTTCTTTCTCAGAAATGGATGATATATACTCACAATTGTGAGAAATAAAGCCAGAATTGCAATATAAACTCATAATTCAGGCTTTCTTTCACAAAAAATGGATAACATAAACTCACAATTGTGAGAAATAAAGCCAGAATTGCAATATAAACTCATAATTCAGGCTTTCTTTCTCAAAAATGGATGATATATTCTCACAATTGTGAGAAATAAAGCCAGAATTGCAATATAAACTCACAATTCAGGCTTTCTTTCTCAGAAATGGATGATATATACTCACAAATGTCAGAAATAAAGCCAGAATTGCAATATAAACTCATAATTCAGGCTTTCTTTCTCAGAAATGGATGATATATACTCACAATTGTGAGAAATAAAGCCAGAATTGCAATATAAACTCATAATTCAGGCTTTCTTTCACAAAAAATGGATAACATAAACTCACAATTGTGAGAAATAAAGCCAGAATTGCAATATAAACTCATAATTCAGGCTTTCTTTCTCAAAAATGGATGATATATTCTCACAATTGTGAGAAATAAAGCCAGAATTGCAATATAAACTCACAATTCAGGCTTTCTTTCTCAGAAATGGATGATATATACTCACAATTGTGAGCAATAAAGCCAGAATTGCAATTTAAACTCAAATTTCTGGCTTTCTTTCTCTAAAATGGATGATATATACTCACAATTGTGAGAAATAAAGCCAGAATTGCAATATAATTTTTATAATTCAGGCTTTCTTTCTCAGAAATGGATAACTTAAACTCACAATTGTGAGAAATAAAGCAAGAATTGCAATATAAACTCACAATTCAGGCTTTCTTTCTCAAAAATGGATAACTTAAACTCACAATTGTGAGAAATAAAGCCAGAATTGCAAAATAAATTCATAATTCAGGCTTTCTTTCTCAGAAATGGATGATATATACTCACAATTGTGAGAAATAAAGCCAGAATTGCAATATAAACTCATAATTCAGGCTTTTTTTCTCAGAAATGGATGATATAACCTAGCAATTGTTAGCAATAAAGCCAGGCTTGCAATATAAACTCATAATTCAGGCTTTCTTTCTCAAAAATGGATAACATAAACTCACAATTGTGAGAAATAAAGTCAGAATTGCAATATAAACTCATAATTCAGGCTTTCTTTCACAAAAATGGATAACATAAACTCACAATTGTGAGAAATAAAGCCAGAATTGCAAAATAAACTCATAATTCAGGCTTTCTTTCTCAGAAATGCATCATATATACCCACAATTGTGAGAAATAAAGCCAGAATTGCAATATAAACTCATAATTCAGGCTTTCTTTCTCAGAAATGGAGGATATAACCTAGCAATTGTGAGCTATAAAGCCAGAATTGCAATATAAACTCATAATTCAGGCTTTCTTTCTCAAAAATGGATAACTTAAAATCACAATTGTGAGAAATAAAGCCAGAATTGCAATATACAGTAAACTCATAATTCAGGCTTTATTTCTCAGAAATGCATCATATATACCCACAATTGTGAGAAATAAAGCCAGAATTGCAATATAAACTCATAATTCAGGCTTTCTTTCTCAGAAATGGAGGATATAACCTAGCAATTGTGAGCTATAAAGCCAGAATTGCAATATAAACTCATAATTCAGGCTTTCTTTCTCAAAAATGGATAACATAAACTCACAATTGTGAGAAATAAAGCCAGAATTGCAATATAAACTCATAATTCAGGCTTTCTTTCTCAGAAATGGATGATATATACTCACTATTGTGAGAAATAAAGCCAGAATTGCAATATAATTTTTATAATTCAGGCTTTCTTTCTCAGAAATGGGTGATATATATAATCACTATTGTGAGAAATAAAGTGAGAATTGCAATATAAATTCATAATTCAGGCTTTCATTCTCAAAAATGGATAACAAACTCACAATTGTTAAAAATAAAGCCAGAATTGCAATATAAACTCATAATTCAGGCTTTCTTTCTCAATAATGGATAACTTAAACTCACAATTGTGAGAAATAAAGCCAGAATTGCAATATTAACTCACAATTCAGGCTTTCTTTCTCAAAAATGGATGATATATACTCACAATTGTGAGAAATAAAGCCAGAATTGCAATATTAACTCACAATTCAGGCTTTCTTTCTCAAAAATGGATAACATAAACTCACTATTGTGAGAAATAAAGCCAGAATTGCAATATAATTTTTATAATTCAGGCTTTCTTTCTCAGAAATGGATAACTTAAACTCACAATTGTGAGAAATAAAGCAAGAATTGCAATATAAACTCACAATTCAGGCTTTCTTTCTCAAAAATGGATAACTTAAACTCACAATTGTGAGAAATAAAGCCAGAATTGCAAAATAAATTCATAATTCAGGCTTTCTTTCTCAGAAATGCATCATATATACCCACAATTGTGAGAAATAAAGCCAGAATTGCAATATAAACTCATAATTCAGGCTTTCTTTCTCAGAAATGGAGGATATAACCTAGCAATTGTGAGCTATAAAGCCAGAATTGCAATATAAACTCATAATTCAGGCTTTCTTTCTCAAAAATGGATAACTTAAAATCACAATTGTGAGAAATAAAGCCAGAATTGCAATATACAGTAAACTCATAATTCAGGCTTTATTTCTCAGAAATGCATCATATATACCCACCATTGTGAGAAATAAAGCCAGAATTGCAATATAAACTCATAATTCAGGCTTTCTTTCTCAGAAATGGAGGATATAACCTAGCAATTGTGAGCTATAAAGCCAGAATTGCAATATAAACTCATAATTCAGGCTTTCTTTCTCAAAAATGGATAACATAAACTCACAATTGTGAGAAATAAAGCCAGAATTGCAATATAAACTCATAATTCAGGCTTTCTTTCTCAGAAATGGATGATATATACTCACTATTGTGAGAAATAAAGCCAGAATTGCAATATAATTTTTTATAATTCAGGCTTTCTTTCTCAGAAATGGGTGATATATACTCACAATTGTGAGAAATTAAGCCAGAATTGCAAAATAAACTCATAATTCAGGCTTTCTTTCTCAGAAATGGATGATATATACTCACAATTGTGAGAAATAAAGCCAGAATTGCAATATAAACTCACAATTCAGGCTTTCTTTCTCAAAAATGGATAACTTAAACTCACAATTGTGAGAAATAAAGCCAGAATTGCAATATAAAATCACAATTCAGGCTTCCTTTCTCAAAAATGGATGACTTAAACTGACAATTGTGAGAAATTAAGCCAGAATTGCAATATAAACTCATAATTCAGCCTTTCTTTCTCAGAAATGGATAACATAAACTCACAATTGTGAGAAATAAAGCCAGAATTGCAATATAAACTCATAATTCAGGCTTTCTTTCTCAGAAATGTATTATATATACTCACAATTGTCAGAAATAAAGCCAGAATTGCAATATAATTTTTATAAATCAGGCTTTCTTTCTCAGAAATGGGTGATATATATACTCACAATTGTGAGAAATAAAGCCAGAATTGCAATATAAACTCATAATTCAGGCTTTCTTTCTCAATAATGGATAACTTAAACTCACAATTGTGAGAAATAAAGCCAGAATTGCAATATAAACTCATAATTCAGGCTTTCTTTCTCAAAAATGGATGATATATTCTCACAATTGTGAGAAATAAAGCCAGAATTGCAATATAAACTCATAATTCAGGCTTTCTTTCTCAAAAATGGATAACATAAACTCACAATTGTGAGAAATAAAGCCAGAATTGCAATATAAACTCATAATTCAGGCTTTCTTTCTCAGAAATGGATGATATATACTCACTATTGTGAGAAATAAAGCCAGAATTGCAATATAATTTTTTATAATTCAGGCTTTCTTTCTCAGAAATGGGTGATATATACTCACAATTGTGAGAAATTAAGCCAGAATTGCAAAATAAACTCATAATTCAGGCTTTCTTTCTCAGAAATGGATGATATATACTCACAATTGTGAGAAATAAAGCCAGAATTGCAATATAAACTCACAATTCAGGCTTTCTTTCTCAAAAATGGATAACTTAAACTCACAATTGTGAGAAATAAAGCCAGAATTGCAATATAAAATCACAATTCAGGCTTCCTTTCTCAAAAATGGATGACTTAAACTGACAATTGTGAGAAATTAAGCCAGAATTGCAATATAAACTCATAATTCAGCCTTTCTTTCTCAGAAATGGATAACATAAACTCACAATTGTGAGAAATAAAGCCAGAATTGCAATATAAACTCATAATTCAGGCTTTCTTTCTCAGAAATGTATTATATATACTCACAATTGTCAGAAATAAAGCCAGAATTGCAATATAATTTTTATAAATCAGGCTTTCTTTCTCAGAAATGGGTGATATATATACTCACAATTGTGAGAAATAAAGCCAGAATTGCAATATAAACTCATAATTCAGGCTTTCTTTCTCAATAATGGATAACTTAAACTCACAATTGTGAGAAATAAAGCCAGAATTGCAATATAAACTCATAATTCAGGCTTTCTTTCTCAAAAATGGATGATATATTCTCACAATTGTGAGAAATAAAGCCAGAATTGCAATATAAACTCACAATTCAGGCTTTCTTTCTCAGAAATGGATGATATATACTCACAAATGTCAGAAATAAAGCCAGAATTGCAATATAAACTCATAATTCAGGCTTTCTTTCTCAGAAATGGATGATATATACTCACAATTGTGAGAAATAAAGCCAGAATTGCAATATAAACTCATAATTCAGGCTTTCTTTCACAAAAAATGGATAACATAAACTCACAATTGTGAGAAATAAAGCCAGAATTGCAATATAAACTCATAATTCAGGCTTTCTTTCTCAAAAATGGATGATATATTCTCACAATTGTGAGAAATAAAGCCAGAATTGCAATATAAACTCACAATTCAGGCTTTCTTTCTCAGAAATGGATGATATATACTCACAATTGTGAGCAATAAAGCCAGAATTGCAATTTAAACTCAAATTTCTGGCTTTCTTTCTCTAAAATGGATGATATATACTCACAATTGTGAGAAAGAAAGCCAGAATTGCAATATAATTTTTATAATTCAGGCTTTCTTTCTCAGAAATGGATAACTTAAACTCACAATTGTGAGAAATAAAGCAAGAATTGCAATATAAACTCACAATTCAGGCTTTCTTTCTCAAAAATGGATAACTTAAACTCACAATTGTGAGAAATAAAGCCAGAATTGCAAAATAAATTCATAATTCAGGCTTTCTTTCTCAGAAATGGATGATATATACTCACAATTGAGAGAAATAAAGCCAGAATTGCAATATAAACTCATAATTCAGGCTTTTTTTCTCAGAAATGGATGATATAACCTAGCAATTGTTAGCAATAAAGCCAGGCTTGCAATATAAACTCATAATTCATGCTTTCTTTCTCAAAAATGGATAACATAAACTCACAATTGTGAGAAATAAAGTCAGAATTGCAATATAAACTCATAATTCAGGCTTTCTTTCACAAAAATGGATAACATAAACTCACAATTGTGAGAAATAAAGCCAGAATTGCAAAATAAACTCATAATTCAGGCTTTCTTTCTCAGAAATGGATAACATAAACTCACAATTGTTAAAAATAAAGCCAGAATTGCAATATAAACTCATAATTCAGGCTTTCTTTCTCAATAATGGATAACTTAAACTCACAATTGTGAGAAATAAAGCCAGAATTGCAATATTAACTCACAATTCAGGCTTTCTTTCTCAAAAATGGATGATATATACTCACAATTGTGAGAAATAAAGCCAGAATTGCAATATTAACTCACAATTCAGGCTTTCTTTCTCAAAAATGGATAACTTAAACTCACAATTGTGAGAAATAAAGCAAGAATTGCAATATAAACTCACAATTCAGGCTTTCTTTCTCAAAAATGGATAACTTAAACTCACAATTGTGAGAAATAAAGCCAGAATTGCAAAATAAATTCATAATTCAGGCTTTCTTTCTCAGAAATGCATCATATATACCCACAATTGTGAGAAATAAAGCCAGAATTGCAATATAAACTCTTAATTCAGGCTTTCTTTCTCAGAAATGGAGGATATAACCTAGCAATTGTGAGCTATAAAGCCAGAATTGCAATATAAACTCATAATTCAGGCTTTCTTTCTCAAAAATGGATAACTTAAAATCACAATTGTGAGAAATAAAGCCAGAATTGCAATATACAGTAAACTCATAATTCAGGCTTTATTTCTCAGAAATGCATCATATATACCCACCATTGTGAGAAATAAAGCCAGAATTGCAATATAAACTCATAATTCAGGCTTTCTTTCTCAGAAATGGAGGATATAACCTAGCAATTGTGAGCTATAAAGCCAGAATTGCAATATAAACTCATAATTCAGGCTTTCTTTCTCAAAAATGGATAACATAAACTCACAATTGTGAGAAATAAAGCCAGAATTGCAATATAAACTCATAATTCAGGCTTTCTTTCTCAGAAATGGATGATATATACTCACTATTGTGAGAAATAAAGCCAGAATTGCAATATAATTTTTTATAATTCAGGCTTTCTTTCTCAGAAATGGGTGATATATACTCACAATTGTGAGAAATTAAGCCAGAATTGCAAAATAAACTCATAATTCAGGCTTTCTTTCTCAGAAATGGATGATATATACTCACAATTGTGAGAAATAAAGCCAGAATTGCAATATAAACTCACAATTCAGGCTTTCTTTCTCAAAAATGGATAACTTAAACTCACAATTGTGAGAAATAAAGCCAGAATTGCAATATAAAATCACAATTCAGGCTTCCTTTCTCAAAAATGGATGACTTAAACTGACAATTGTGAGAAATTAAGCCAGAATTGCAATATAAACTCATAATTCAGCCTTTCTTTCTCAGAAATGGATAACATAAACTCACAATTGTGAGAAATAAAGCCAGAATTGCAATATAAACTCATAATTCAGGCTTTCTTTCTCAGAAATGTATTATATATACTCACAATTGTCAGAAATAAAGCCAGAATTGCAATATAATTTTTATAAATCAGGCTTTCTTTCTCAGAAATGGGTGATATATATACTCACAATTGTGAGAAATAAAGCCAGAATTGCAATATAAACTCATAATTCAGGCTTTCTTTCTCAATAATGGATAACTTAAACTCACAATTGTGAGAAATAAAGCCAGAATTGCAATATAAACTCATAATTCAGGCTTTCTTTCTCAAAAATGGATGATATATTCTCACAATTGTGAGAAATAAAGCCAGAATTGCAATATAAACTCATAATTCAGGCTTTCTTTCTCAGAAATGGATGATATATACTCACAATTGTGAGAAATAAAGCCAGAATTGCAATATAAACTCATAATTCAGGCTTTCTTTCACAAAAAATGGATAACATAAACTCACAATTGTGAGAAATAAAGCCAGAATTGCAATATAAACTCATAATTCAGGCTTTCTTTCTCAAAAATGGATGATATATTCTCACAATTGTGAGAAATAAAGCCAGAATTGCAATATAAACTCACAATTCAGGCTTTCTTTCTCAGAAATGGATGATATATACTCACAATTGTGAGCAATAAAGCCAGAATTGCAATTTAAACTCAAATTTCTGGCTTTCTTTCTCTAAAATGGATGATATATACTCACAATTGTGAGAAATAAAGCCAGAATTGCAATGTAATTTTTATAATTCAGGCTTTCTTTCTCAGAAATGGATAACTTAAACTCACAATTGTGAGAAATAAAGCAAGAATTGCAATATAAACTCACAATTCAGGCTTTCTTTCTCAAAAATGGATAACTTAAACTCACAATTGTGAGAAATAAAGCCAGAATTGCAAAATAAATTCATAATTCAGGCTTTCTTTCTCAGAAATGGATGATATATACTCACAATTGTGAGAAATAAAGCCAGAATTGCAATATAAACTCATAATTCAGGCTTTTTTTCTCAGAAATGGATGATATAACCTAGCAATTGTTAGCAATAAAGCCAGGCTTGCAATATAAACTCATAATTCAGGCTTTCTTTCTCAAAAATGGATAACATAAACTCACAATTGTGAGAAATAAAGTCAGAATTGCAATATAAACTCATAATTCAGGCTTTCTTTCACAAAAATGGATAACATAAACTCACAATTGTGAGAAATAAAGCCAGAATTGCAAAATAAACTCATAATTCAGGCTTTCTTTCTCAGAAATGCATCATATATACCCACAATTGTGAGAAATAAAGCCAGAATTGCAATATAAACTCATAATTCAGGCTTTCTTTCTCAGAAATGGAGGATATAACCTAGCAATTGTGAGCTATAAAGCCAGAATTGCAATATAAACTCATAATTCAGGCTTTCTTTCTCAAAAATGGATAACTTAAAATCACAATTGTGAGAAATAAAGCCAGAATTGCAATATACAGTAAACTCATAATTCAGGCTTTATTTCTCAGAAATGCATCATATATACCCACAATTGTGAGAAATAAAGCCAGAATTGCAATATAAACTCATAATTCAGGCTTTCTTTCTCAGAAATGGAGGATATAACCTAGCAATTGTGAGCTATAAAGCCAGAATTGCAATATAAACTCATAATTCAGGCTTTCTTTCTCAAAAATGGATAACATAAACTCACAATTGTGAGAAATAAAGCCAGAATTGCAATATAAACTCATAATTCAGGCTTTCTTTCTCAGAAATGGATGATATATACTCACTATTGTGAGAAATAAAGCCAGAATTGCAATATAATTTTTATAATTCAGGCTTTCTTTCTCAGAAATGGGTGATATATATAATCACTATTGTGAGAAATAAAGTGAGAATTGCAATATAAATTCATAATTCAGGCTTTCATTCTCAAAAATGGATAACAAACTCACAATTGTTAAAAATAAAGCCAGAATTGCAATATAAACTCATAATTCAGGCTTTCTTTCTCAATAATGGATAACTTAAACTCACAATTGTGAGAAATAAAGCCAGAATTGCAATATTAACTCACAATTCAGGCTTTCTTTCTCAAAAATGGATGATATATACTCACAATTGTGAGAAATAAAGCCAGAATTGCAATATTAACTCACAATTCAGGCTTTCTTTCTCAAAAATGGATAACATAAACTCACTATTGTGAGAAATAAAGCCAGAATTGCAATACAATTTTTATAATTCAGGCTTTCTTTCTCAGAAATGGATAACTTAAACTCACAATTGTGAGAAATAAAGCAAGAATTGCAATATAAACTCACAATTCAGGCTTTCTTTCTCAAAAATGGATAACTTAAACTCACAATTGTGAGAAATAAAGCCAGAATTGCAAAATAAATTCATAATTCAGGCTTTCTTTCTCAGAAATGCATCATATATACCCACAATTGTGAGAAATAAAGCCAGAATTGCAATATAAACTCTTAATTCAGGCTTTCTTTCTCAGAAATGGAGGATATAACCTAGCAATTGTGAGCTATAAAGCCAGAATTGCAATATAAACTCATAATTCAGGCTTTCTTTCTCAAAAATGGATAACTTAAAATCACAATTGTGAGAAATAAAGCCAGAATTGCAATATACAGTAAACTCATAATTCAGGCTTTATTTCTCAGAAATGCATCATATATACCCACCATTGTGAGAAATAAAGCCAGAATTGCAATATAAACTCATAATTCAGGCTTTCTTTCTCAGAAATGGAGGATATAACCTAGCAATTGTGAGCTATAAAGCCAGAATTGCAATATAAACTCATAATTCAGGCTTTCTTTCTCAAAAATGGATAACATAAACTCACAATTGTGAGAAATAAAGCCAGAATTGCAATATAAACTCATAATTCAGGCTTTCTTTCTCAGAAATGGATGATATATACTCACTATTGTGAGAAATAAAGCCAGAATTGCAATATAATTTTTTATAATTCAGGCTTTCTTTCTCAGAAATGGGTGATATATACTCACAATTGTGAGAAATTAAGCCAGAATTGCAAAATAAACTCATAATTCAGGCTTTCTTTCTCAGAAATGGATGATATATACTCACAATTGTGAGAAATAAAGCCAGAATTGCAATATAAACTCACAATTCAGGCTTTCTTTCTCAAAAATGGATAACTTAAACTCACAATTGTGAGAAATAAAGCCAGAATTGCAATATAAAATCACAATTCAGGCTTCCTTTCTCAAAAATGGATGACTTAAACTGACAATTGTGAGAAATTAAGCCAGAATTGCAATATAAACTCATAATTCAGCCTTTCTTTCTCAGAAATGGATAACATAAACTCACAATTGTGAGAAATAAAGCCAGAATTGCAATATAAACTCATAATTCAGGCTTTCTTTCTCAGAAATGTATTATATATACTCACAATTGTCAGAAATAAAGCCAGAATTGCAATATAATTTTTATAAATCAGGCTTTCTTTCTCAGAAATGGGTGATATATATACTCACAATTGTGAGAAATAAAGCCAGAATTGCAATATAAACTCATAATTCAGGCTTTCTTTCTCAATAATGGATAACTTAAACTCACAATTGTGAGAAATAAAGCCAGAATTGCAATATAAACTCATAATTCAGGCTTTCTTTCTCAAAAATGGATGATATATTCTCACAATTGTGAGAAATAAAGCCAGAATTGCAATATAAACTCATAATTCAGGCTTTCTTTCTCAGAAATGGATGATATATACTCACAATTGTGAGAAATAAAGCCAGAATTGCAATATAAACTCATAATTCAGGCTTTCTTTCACAAAAAATGGATAACATAAACTCACAATTGTGAGAAATAAAGCCAGAATTGCAATATAAACTCATAATTCAGGCTTTCTTTCTCAAAAATGGATGATATATTCTCACAATTGTGAGAAATAAAGCCAGAATTGCAATATAAACTCACAATTCAGGCTTTCTTTCTCAGAAATGGATGATATATACTCACAATTGTGAGCAATAAAGCCAGAATTGCAATTTAAACTCAAATTTCTGGCTTTCTTTCTCTAAAATGGATGATATATACTCACAATTGTGAGAAATAAAGCCAGAATTGCAATATAATTTTTATAATTCAGGCTTTCTTTCTCAGAAATGGATAACTTAAACTCACAATTGTGAGAAATAAAGCAAGAATTGCAATATAAACTCACAATTCAGGCTTTCTTTCTCAAAAATGGATAACTTAAACTCACAATTGTGAGAAATAAAGCCAGAATTGCAAAATAAATTCATAATTCAGGCTTTCTTTCTCAGAAATGGATGATATATACTCACAATTGTGAGAAATAAAGCCAGAATTGCAATATAAACTCATAATTCAGGCTTTTTTTCTCAGAAATGGATGATATAACCTAGCAATTGTTAGCAATAAAGCCAGGCTTGCAATATAAACTCATAATTCAGGCTTTCTTTCTCAAAAATGGATAACATAAACTCACAATTGTGAGAAATAAAGTCAGAATTGCAATATAAACTCATAATTCAGGCTTTCTTTCACAAAAATGGATAACATAAACTCACAATTGTGAGAAATAAAGCCAGAATTGCAAAATAAACTCATAATTCAGGCTTTCTTTCTCAGAAATGCATCATATATACCCACAATTGTGAGAAATAAAGCCAGAATTGCAATATAAACTCATAATTCAGGCTTTCTTTCTCAATAATGGATAACTTAAACTCACAATTGTGAGAAATAAAGCCAGAATTGCAATATAAAATCACAATTCAGGCTTCCGTTCTCAAAAATGGATAACTTAAACTGACAATTGTGAGAAATAAAGCCAGAATTGCAATATAAACTCATAATTCAGCCTTTCTTTCTCAGAAATGGATAACATAAACTCACAATTGTGAGAAATAAAGCCAGAATTGCAATATAAACTCATAATTCAGGCTTTCTTTCTCAGAAATGTATTATATATACTCACAATTGTCAGAAATAAAGCCAGAATTGCAATATAATTTTTATAAATCAGGCTTTCTTTCTCAGAAATGGGTGATATATATACTCACAATTGTGAGAAATAAAGCCAGAATTGCAATATAAACTCATAATTCAGGCTTTCTTTCTCAATAATGGATAACTTAAACTCACAATTGTGAGAAATAAAGCCAGAATTGCAATATAAACTCATAATTCAGGCTTTCTTTCTCAAAAATGGATGATATATTCTCACAATTGTGAGAAATAAAGCCAGAATTGCAATATAAACTCACAATTCAGGCTTTCTTTCTCAGAAATGGATGATATATACTCACAAATGTCAGAAATAAAGCCAGAATTGCAATATAAACTCATAATTCAGGCTTTCTTTCTCAGAAATGGATGATATATACTCACAATTGTGAGAAATAAAGCCAGAATTGCAATATAAACTCATAATTCAGGCTTTCTTTCACAAAAAATGGATAACATAAACTCACAATTGTGAGAAATAAAGCCAGAATTGCAATATAAACTCATAATTCAGGCTTTCTTTCTCAAAAATGGATGATATATTCTCACAATTGTGAGAAATAAAGCCAGAATTGCAATATAAACTCACAATTCAGGCTTTCTTTCTCAGAAATGGATGATATATACTCACAATTGTGAGCAATAAAGCCAGAATTGCAATTTAAACTCAAATTTCTGGCTTTCTTTCTCTAAAATGGATGATATATACTCACAATTGTGAGAAATAAAGCCAGAATTGCAATATAATTTTTATAATTCAGGCTTTCTTTCTCAGAAATGGATAACTTAAACTCACAATTGTGAGAAATAAAGCAAGAATTGCAATATAAACTCACAATTCAGGCTTTCTTTCTCAAAAATGGATAACTTAAACTCACAATTGTGAGAAATAAAGCCAGAATTGCAAAATAAATTCATAATTCAGGCTTTCTTTCTCAGAAATGGATGATATATACTCACAATTGTGAGAAATAAAGCCAGAATTGCAATATAAACTCATAATTCAGGCTTTTTTTCTCAGAAATGGATGATATAACCTAGCAATTGTTAGCAATAAAGCCAGGCTTGCAATATAAACTCATAATTCAGGCTTTCTTTCTCAAAAATGGATAACATAAACTCACAATTGTGAGAAACAAAGTCAGAATTGCAATATAAACTCATAATTCAGGCTTTCTTTCACAAAAATGGATAACATAAACTCACAATTGTGAGAAATAAAGCCAGAATTGCAAAATAAACTCATAATTCAGGCTTTCTTTCTCAGAAATGCATCATATATACCCACAATTGTGAGAAATAAAGCCAGAATTGCAATATAAACTCATAATTCAGGCTTTCTTTCTCAGAAATGGAGGATATAACCTAGCAATTGTGAGCTATAAAGCCAGAATTGCAATATAAACTCATAATTCAGGCTTTCTTTCTCAAAAATGGATAACTTAAAATCACAATTGTGAGAAATAAAGCCAGAATTGCAATATACAGTAAACTCATAATTCAGGCTTTATTTCTCAGAAATGCATCATATATACCCACAATTGTGAGAAATAAAGCCAGAATTGCAATATAAACTCATAATTCAGGCTTTCTTTCTCAGAAATGGAGGATATAACCTAGCAATTGTGAGCTATAAAGCCAGAATTGCAATATAAACTCATAATTCAGGCTTTCTTTCTCAAAAATGGATAACATAAACTCACAATTGTGAGAAATAAAGCCAGA
Organism: Garra rufa; assembly: GCF_049309525.1. NCBI lineage: Eukaryota > Metazoa > Chordata > Actinopteri > Cypriniformes > Cyprinidae > Garra > Garra rufa. The sequence continues at coordinate 18,340,303 of NW_027394276.1, forward strand.
ATTGCAATATAAACTCATAATTCAGGCTTTCTTTCTCAGAAATGGATGATATATACTCACTATTGTGAGAAATAAAGCCAGAATTGCAATATAATTTTTATAATTCAGGCTTTCTTTCTCAGAAATGGGTGATATATATAATCACTATTGTGAGAAATAAAGTGAGAATTGCAATATAAATTCATAATTCAGGCTTTCATTCTCAAAAATGGATAACAAACTCACAATTGTTAAAAATAAAGCCAGAATTGCAATATAAACTCATAATTCAGGCTTTCTTTCTCAATAATGGATAACTTAAACTCACAATTGTGAGAAATAAAGCCAGAATTGCAATATTAACTCACAATTCAGGCTTTCTTTCTCAAAAATGGATGATATATACTCACAATTGTGAGAAATAAAGCCAGAATTGCAATATTAACTCACAATTCAGGCTTTCTTTCTCAAAAATGGATAACATAAACTCACTATTGTGAGAAATAAAGCCAGAATTGCAATATAAACTCATAATTCAGGCTTTCTTTCTCAGAAATGGAGGATATAACCTAGCAATTGTGAGCTATAAAGCCAGAATTGCAATATAAACTCATAATTCAGGCTTTCTTTCTCAAAAATGGATAACATAAACTCACAATTGTGAGAAATAAAGCCAGAATTGCAATATAAACTCATAATTCAGGCTTTCTTTCTCAGAAATGGATGATATATACTCACTATTGTGAGAAATAAAGCCAGAATTGCAATATAATTTTTATAATTCAGGCTTTCTTTCTCAGAAATGGGTGATATATATAATCACTATTGTGAGAAATAAAGTGAGAATTGCAATATAAACTCACAATTCAGGCTTTCTTTCTCAAAAATGGATAACTTAAACTCACAATTGTGAGAAATAAAGCCAGAATTGCAATATAAAATCACAATTCAGGCTTCCTTTCTCAAAAATGGATAACTTAAACTGACAATTGTGAGAAATAAAGCCAGAATTGCAATATAAACTCATAATTCAGCCTTTCTTTCTCAGAAATGGATAACATAAACTCACAATTGTGAGAAATAAAGCCAGAATTGCAATATAAACTCATAATTCAGGCTTTCTTTCTCAGAAATGGATGATATATACTCACAATTGTGAGAAATAAAGCCAGAATTGCAATATAAACTCATAATTCAGGCTTTCTTTCACAAAAAATGGATAACATAAACTCACAATTGTGAGAAATAAAGCCAGAATTGCAATATAAACTCATAATTCAGGCTTTCTTTCTCAAAAATGGATGATATATTCTCACAATTGTGAGAAATAAAGCCAGAATTGCAATATAAACTCACAATTCAGGCTTTCTTTCTCAGAAATGGATGATATATACTCACAATTGTGAGCAATAAAGCCAGAATTGCAATTTAAACTCAAATTTCTGGCTTTCTTTCTCTAAAATGGATGATATATACTCACAATTGTGAGAAATAAAGCCAGAATTGCAATATAATTTTTATAATTCAGGCTTTCTTTCTCAGAAATGGATAACTTAAACTCACAATTGTGAGAAATAAAGCAAGAATTGCAATATAAACTCACAATTCAGGCTTTCTTTCTCAAAAATGGATAACTTAAACTCACAATTGTGAGAAATAAAGCCAGAATTGCAAAATAAATTCATAATTCAGGCTTTCTTTCTCAGAAATGGATGATATATACTCACAATTGTGAGAAATAAAGCCAGAATTGCAATATAAACTCATAATTCAGGCTTTTTTTCTCAGAAATGGATGATATAACCTAGCAATTGTTAGCAATAAAGCCAGGCTTGCAATATAAACTCATAATTCAGGCTTTCTTTCTCAAAAATGGATAACATAAACTCACAATTGTGAGAAATAAAGTCAGAATTGCAATATAAACTCATAATTCAGGCTTTCTTTCACAAAAATGGATAACATAAACTCACAATTGTGAGAAATAAAGCCAGAATTGCAAAATAAACTCATAATTCAGGCTTTCTTTCTCAGAAATGCATCATATATACCCACAATTGTGAGAAATAAAGCCAGAATTGCAATATAAACTCATAATTCAGGCTTTCTTTCTCAGAAATGGAGGATATAACCTAGCAATTGTGAGCTATAAAGCCAGAATTGCAATATAAACTCATAATTCAGGCTTTCTTTCTCAAAAATGGATAACTTAAAATCACAATTGTGAGAAATAAAGCCAGAATTGCAATATACAGTAAACTCATAATTCAGGCTTTATTTCTCAGAAATGCATCATATATACCCACAATTGTGAGAAATAAAGCCAGAATTGCAATATAAACTCATAATTCAGGCTTTCTTTCTCAGAAATGGAGGATATAACCTAGCAATTGTGAGCTATAAAGCCAGAATTGCAATATAAACTCATAATTCAGGCTTTCTTTCTCAAAAATGGATAACATAAACTCACAATTGTGAGAAATAAAGCCAGAATTGCAATATAAACTCATAATTCAGGCTTTCTTTCTCAGAAATGGATGATATATACTCACTATTGTGAGAAATAAAGCCAGAATTGCAATATAATTTTTATAATTCAGGCTTTCTTTCTCAGAAATGGGTGATATATATAATCACTATTGTGAGAAATAAAGTGAGAATTGCAATATAAATTCATAATTCAGGCTTTCATTCTCAAAAATGGATAACAAACTCACAATTGTTAAAAATAAAGCCAGAATTGCAATATAAACTCATAATTCAGGCTTTCTTTCTCAATAATGGATAACTTAAACTCACAATTGTGAGAAATAAAGCCAGAATTGCAATATTAACTCACAATTCAGGCTTTCTTTCTCAAAAATGGATGATATATACTCACAATTGTGAGAAATAAAGCCAGAATTGCAATATTAACTCACAATTCAGGCTTTCTTTCTCAAAAATGGATAACATAAACTCACTATTGTGAGAAATAAAGCCAGAATTGCAATATAAACTCATAATTCAGGCTTTCTTTCTCAGAAATGGAGGATATAACCTAGCAATTGTGAGCTATAAAGCCAGAATTGCAATATAAACTCATAATTCAGGCTTTCTTTCTCAAAAATGGATAACATAAACTCACAATTGTGAGAAATAAAGCCAGAATTGCAATATAAACTCATAATTCAGGCTTTCTTTCTCAGAAATGGATGATATATACTCACTATTGTGAGAAATAAAGCCAGAATTGCAATATAATTTTTATAATTCAGGCTTTCTTTCTCAGAAATGGGTGATATATATAATCACTATTGTGAGAAATAAAGTGAGAATTGCAATATAAACTCACAATTCAGGCTTTCTTTCTCAAAAATGGATAACTTAAACTCACAATTGTGAGAAATAAAGCCAGAATTGCAATATAAAATCACAATTCAGGCTTCCTTTCTCAAAAATGGATAACTTAAACTGACAATTGTGAGAAATAAAGCCAGAATTGCAATATAAACTCATAATTCAGCCTTTCTTTCTCAGAAATGGATAACATAAACTCACAATTGTGAGAAATAAAGCCAGAATTGCAATATAAACTCATAATTCAGGCTTTCTTTCTCAGAAATGTATTATATATACTCACAATTGTCAGAAATAAAGCCAGAAATGCAATATAATTTTTATAAATCAGGCTTTCTTTCTCAGAAATGGGTGATATATATACTCACAATTGTGAGAAATAAAGCCAGAATTGCAATATAAACTCATAATTCAGGCTTTCTTTCTCAATAATGGATAACTTAAACTCACAATTGTGAGAAATAAAGCCAGAATTGCAATATATAAACTCATAATTCAGGCTTTCTTTCTCAAAAATGGATGATATATTCTCACAATTGTGAGAAATAAAGCCAGAATTGCAATATAAACTCACAATTCAGGCTTTCTTTCTCAGAAATGGATGATATATACTCACAAATGTCAGAAATAAAGCCAGAATTGCAATATAAACTCATAATTCAGGCTTTCTTTCTCAGAAATGGATGATATATACTCACAATTGTGAGAAATAAAGCCAGAATTGCAATATAAACTCATAATTCAGGCTTTCTTTCACAAAAAATGGATAACATAAACTCACAATTGTGAGAAATAAAGCCAGAATTGCAATATAAACTCATAATTCAGGCTTTCTTTCTCAAAAATGGATGATATATTCTCACAATTGTGAGAAATAAAGCCAGAATTGCAATATAAACTCACAATTCAGGCTTTCTTTCTCAGAAATGGATGATATATACTCACAATTGTGAGCAATAAAGCCAGAATTGCAATTTAAACTCAAATTTCTGGCTTTCTTTCTCTAAAATGGATGATATATACTCACAATTGTGAGAAATAAAGCCAGAATTGCAATATAATTTTTATAATTCAGGCTTTCTTTCTCAGAAATGGATAACTTAAACTCACAATTGTGAGAAATAAAGCAAGAATTGCAATATAAACTCACAATTCAGGCTTTCTTTCTCAAAAATGGATAACTTAAACTCACAATTGTGAGAAATAAAGCCAGAATTGCAAAATAAATTCATAATTCAGGCTTTCTTTCTCAGAAATGGATGATATATACTCACAATTGTGAGAAATAAAGCCAGAATTGCAATATAAACTCATAATTCAGGCTTTTTTTCTCAGAAATGGATGATATAACCTAGCAATTGTTAGCAATAAAGCCAGGCTTGCAATATAAACTCATAATTCAGGCTTTCTTTCTCAAAAATGGATAACATAAACTCACAATTGTGAGAAATAAAGTCAGAATTGCAATATAAACTCATAATTCAGGCTTTCTTTCACAAAAATGGATAACATAAACTCACAATTGTGAGAAATAAAGCCAGAATTGCAAAATAAACTCATAATGCAGGCTTTCTTTCTCAGAAATGCATCATATATACCCACAATTGTGAGAAATAAAGCCAGAATTGCAATATAAACTCATAATTCAGGCTTTCTTTCTCAGAAATGGAGGATATAACCTAGCAATTGTGAGCTATAAAGCCAGAATTGCAATATAAACTCATAATTCAGGCTTTCTTTCTCAAAAATGGATAACTTAAAATCACAATTGTGAGAAATAAAGCCAGAATTGCAATATACAGTAAACTCATAATTCAGGCTTTATTTCTCAGAAATGCATCATATATACCCACAATTGTGAGAAATAAAGCCAGAATTGCAATATAAACTCATAATTCAGGCTTTCTTTCTCAGAAATGGAGGATATAACCTAGCAATTGTGAGCTATAAAGCCAGAATTGCAATATAAACTCATAATTCAGGCTTTCTTTCTCAAAAATGGATAACATAAACTCACAATTGTGAGAAATAAAGCCAGAATTGCAATATAAACTCATAATTCAGGCTTTCTTTCTCAGAAATGGATGATATATACTCACTATTGTGAGAAATAAAGCCAGAATTGCAATATAATTTTTATAATTCAGGCTTTCTTTCTCAGAAATGGGTGATATATATAATCACTATTGTGAGAAATAAAGTGAGAATTGCAATATAAATTCATAATTCAGGCTTTCATTCTCAAAAATGGATAACAAACTCACAATTGTTAAAAATAAAGCCAGAATTGCAATATAAACTCATAATTCAGGCTTTCTTTCTCAATAATGGATAACTTAAACTCACAATTGTGAGAAATAAAGCCAGAATTGCAATATTAACTCACAATTCAGGCTTTCTTTCTCAAAAATGGATGATATATACTCACAATTGTGAGAAATAAAGCCAGAATTGCAATATTAACTCACAATTCAGGCTTTCTTTCTCAAAAATGGATAACATAAACTCACTATTGTGAGAAATAAAGCCAGAATTGCAATACAATTTTTATAATTCAGGCTTTCTTTCTCAGAAATGGATAACTTAAACTCACAATTGTGAGAAATAAAGCAAGAATTGCAATATAAACTCACAATTCAGGCTTTCTTTCTCAAAAATGGATAACTTAAACTCACAATTGTGAGAAATAAAGCCAGAATTGCAAAATAAATTCATAATTCAGGCTTTCTTTCTCAGAAATGGATGATATATACTCACAATTGTGAGAAATAAAGCCAGAATTGCAATATAAACTCATAATTCAGGCTTTTTTTCTCAGAAATGGATGATATAACCTAGCAATTGTTAGCAATAAAGCCAGGCTTGCAATATAAACTCATAATTCAGGCTTTCTTTCTCAAAAATGGATAACATAAACTCACAATTGTGAGAAATAAAGTCAGAATTGCAATATAAACTCATAATTCAGGCTTTCTTTCACAAAAATGGATAACATAAACTCACAATTGTGAGAAATAAAGCCAGAATTGCAAAATAAACTCATAATTCAGGCTTTCTTTCTCAGAAATGCATCATATATACCCACAATTGTGAGAAATAAAGCCAGAATTGCAATATAAACTCATAATTCAGGCTTTCTTTCTCAGAAATGGAGGATATAACCTAGCAATTGTGAGCTATAAAGCCAGAATTGCAATATAAACTCATAATTCAGGCTTTCTTTCTCAAAAATGGATAACTTAAAATCACAATTGTGAGAAATAAAGCCAGAATTGCAATATACAGTAAACTCATAATTCAGGCTTTATTTCTCAGAAATGCATCATATATACCCACAATTGTGAGAAATAAAGCCAGAATTGCAATATAAACTCATAATTCAGGCTTTCTTTCTCAGAAATGGAGGATATAACCTAGCAATTGTGAGCTATAAAGCCAGAATTGCAATATAAACTCATAATTCAGGCTTTCTTTCT